>NC_059119.1:38090044-38430067 GCF_020740685.1 Jaculus jaculus | reverse complement strand
TCAGGAAGGATTGTTTATTGTACACACTTTTCAATGGTAAACATTCTCAGTACTCACACAGTTCCGCCCTTTGAATTCATGTTTGATTTCAACAGGAAATGTTCCTAGTATGTTATCTCTGATAGAACTTGACATCAATCTTACTTTACCATTGAAATTTTCTTCGTAAGGAAGTTACCGGACATTGTATTCGCTGTTAGTCTTCAGTGAAAAACGTTCATTTCAAACAGCGAACGCCAGAACTTTGAATTCAGGGATAGATTTCACAGGCAATTGAATATTATACACAATCATTACAGAATTCGACCTTCTCTGTTGAATTTTCTTGCACAACCTATGTTGGTATTGACAGCTTCTAATCTCTTCAGTACACAGTTACTTTTCATTAGAAAGGTTCCTGGTACATAACTGGTTAAAAGAATTTTGCATTCACTCTTCTTTTCCAGGGGATATGTTCTCCCTAGAAAACAGGTTGCGGAACGTTCAATTGGACTTGACTATTCATCGGAAATATTCCCTTAGAAAACAGGACTAGGCAACATTGAATACAGGCTTATTAGGAATGCGATATTAGTTTATATAGAAAAAGAGACGGAAAACCATGACATTCACGATGAGTTTGTATGAGAAACGTAAGAATCGAAGCTGTTCCACTCTGAATTCCCTGGGATTTTTCAATAGCAACTGTTCGTAGCAGATAAACGGTGAACGTAATTCTCAATTACCCTTAGTTTATGATGGGAAATGGACCTTCCTACTCTAGGATCTTTGAATTCGCTCTACGATTCAAAAGATTGTTTAATTGTGCATACAATTTTTCCACCTGGAAATATTCACACTAGTCACACAGTTCTAGCACTTTTTGAATCACTGTTGATTTTCAACAAGAAATTTTGAAGCATATACCCTGTGATGTAACTTAGAAATAACTGTTAGTTTACCATTGCCAAAGTTCTTCTTAATGAAATTACAGAACATTCGATTCCCTGTTGATATTCAGTGAGAAAGCTCCTTTCAAACAGCGGAAGCACATAACACTAAAATCATGTTTAGAATTACACAACTGGAAATTCACCGTTAGTTTTCAAGGGCAAACCTAGTTGGTACTCAAGAACTTCTAATCTTTTTATTTCATGGTTAGTTTTTGTTCGCAAATGGTCCTAGTACATAACCGGCTAATAGCACATTGAATTAACTCTTATTTTTTCAGGGGATCCGTTCTTCCAGGACAAAAGCGGCAGAGAATATTGAATTGAACTTTACTATTCATTGGGAAATGTTCACAGAAGAAAACATGACTATGCAACATGGTATACATGCTTAATTAGAAGTGGGAAAGCTTAATGTGTGAAAACTACACAAAACATAACCTTTCTGATGAGTTCTCAATGAGAAACATAAGGATCCAAGCTGTCCTAATCTTGGAATTCAATGCTATGTTTCAATAGCAACTGATCCCACCAGGTAACCAGTGAATGTAACCTGTCAATTACCCTTAGTTTATGACGGGAAATGACCGCCTTACTCCATACGAGCATAGATCGTTGAATTCGATCTTACATTTCAAATTCATATTTTATTGACCACACTTTTCAGCGGGAAATGTTCCGAGCATATAACCTCTGAAGGATCTTTGAAATCACTCTTAGTTTCCCTTTGCCAATGTTCTTCTTAATGAAATTACAGAACATTCGGATTCACTGTTGGTATTCCGTGAGAAACCTTCCTTTCAAACAGCGGAACTACGTAACACTGAATTCAGGTTAGAATTACACACATCCAAATTCACCGTTACTTTTCGAAGGCCAACCTAGTTGGTACTCATGCACCTTCCTAATCTTTTCATTTCCCTGGTTAGTTTTCATTCGCAAATGGTCCGTACTACATAACCTGGCTAATAGCACATTGATTAACTCTTAGTTTTCAGGGGATCCGTTTCTTCCAGGACAACAGCTGCAGAGAATATTGAATTGACCTTTACTATTCATTGGGAAATGTTCACGTAGAAACACAGGACTATGCAACATGGTGTACATGCTTAGTTTACCAGGGGGAAAGCTTACTGTGTAGAAATCTACACAAAACCATGAGCCTTTCTGATGAGTTCTCAATGAGAAACGGAAGGATCCAAGCTGTCCTACTCTGAATTCTCTGAGATTTCTTCAATAGCAACTGTTCGTACCGGATAACCAGTGAACGTACCTCTCAATTACCCTTAGTTTATGACGGGAAATGACCGGTCTTACTGCATATGACCATAGATCGTTGAATTCGCTCTTACTTTTCAAATTCATACTTTATTCAACACAGTTTGCAGCGGGAAACATTCACAGCATATAACCTCTGATGGAACTTTGAAATCACTCTTAGTTTACCTTGCCAATGTTCTTCTTAATGAAATTACAGAACATTCGATCACTGTTGGTATTCCGTGAGAAACCTTCCATTCAAACAGCGGAACTACGTAACACTGAATTCAGGTTAGAATTACACACATCCAAATTCACCGTTACTTTTCGAAGGCCAACCTAGTTGGTACTCAAGCACCTTCTAATCTTTTCATTTCCTGGTTAGTTTTCATTCGCAAATGGTCCTACTACATAACCGGCTAATAGCACATTGAATTAACTCTTAGTTTTCCAGGGGATCCGTTCTTCCAGGACAACAGATGCAGAGAATATTGAATTGAACTTTACTATTCATTGGGAAATCTTCACTTAGGAAACAGGACTATGCAACATGGTATACATGCTTAGTTAGCAGGGGGAAAGCTTACTGTGTAGAAAACTACACAAAAACATGACCTTTCTGAGGAGTTCTCAATGAGAAACGGAAGGATCCAAGCTGTCCTCCTCTTGGAATTCAATGCTATTTTTCAATAGCAACTGATCCCACCAGATAACCTGTGAATGTAACTGTCAATTACCCTCAGTTTGTGATGGGAAATGAGATTCCTCCTCCATAGGATCATAGATCCAAGAATTCCCCCTCACTATTCAGGAAGGATTGTTTATTGTACACACTTTTCAACGGGAAACATTCTCAGTACTCACACAGTTCCGGCAATTTGAATTCATGTTCGATTTCAACAGGAAATGTTCCTAGTATGTACCCTCTGATAGAACTTTGACATCAATCTTACTTTACCATTGAAATTTCTTCGTAAGGAAGTTACCGAACATTGTATTCGCTGTTAGTCTTCAGTGAAAAACGTTCATTTCAAACAGCGGGACGCCAGAACTTTGAATTCAGGGATAGATTTCACAGGGCAATTGAATATTATACACAATTCAATTACAGAACTCGACCTTCTCTCTTGGTTTTCTTGCACAACATATGTTGGTATTGAAGCAGCTTCTAATCTACAGTACATGGTTACTTTTCATTAGTAAAGGTTCCTGAGACATAACCGGCTAAAAGAACGTTGCATTCGCTCTTCGTTTTCCAGGGGATAAGTTCTCCCTAGAAAACAGGTTTACGGAATGTTCAATTGGACATGACTATTCATCGGGATATATTCCTTAGAAAACAGGACAAGGCAACATTGAATACAGGCTTAGTTAGGAATGCGGATTTGTTTATAGTAGAAAACAGGACAGAAACACATGACATTCACGATGAGTTTGTAATGAGAAACGTAAGAATCCAAGCTGTCCTACTCTGAATTCCCTGGGATTTTCAATAGCAACTGTTCGTACCAGATAACCGGTGAACGTACCTCTCACTTACCCCTAGTTTATGACGGGAAATGACCTTGCTACTCCATAGGATCGTTGAATTCGCTCTTACTATTCAAAGAGATTGTTTATTGTGCACAATTTTCAACGGGAAATATTCACACTAGTCACACAGTTCTAGCCTTTTGAAATACTGTTGATTTTCAACAAGAAATGTTCCGAGCATATAACCTCTGATGGATCTTTGAAATCACTCTTAGTTTCCCTTTGCCAATGTTCTTCTTAATGAAATTACAGAACATTCGATTCACTGTTGGTATTCCGTGAGAAACCCTCCTTTCAAACAGCGGAACTACGTAACACTGAATTCAGGTTAGAATTACACACATCCAAATTCACCGTTACTTTTCGAAGGCCAACCTAGTTGGTACTCAAGCACCTCCTAATCTTTTCATTTTCCTGGTTAGTTTTCATTCGCAAATGGTCCTACTACATAACCGGCTAATAGCACATTGAATTAACTCTTAGTTTTCCAGGGGATCCGTTCTTCCAGGACAACAGCTGCAGAGAATATTGAATTGACCTTTACTATTCATTGGGGAAATGTTCACGTAGAAAACAGGACTATGCAACATGGTGTACATGCTTAGTTACCAGGGGGAAAGCTTACTGTGTAGAAATCTACACAAAACCATGACCTTTCTGATGAGTTCTCAATGAGAAAACGGAAGGATCCAAGCTGTCCTACTCTGAAATTCTCTGAGATTTCTTCAATAGCAACTGTTCGTACCGGATAACCAGTGGAACGTACCTCTCAATTACCCTTAGTTTATGACGGGAAATGAACCGTCTTACTGCATATGACCATAGATCGTTGAATTCGCTCTTAGCTTTTCAAAGTCATACTTTATTCAACACAGTTTGCAGCGGGAAATATTCACAGCATATAACCTCTGATGGAACTTTGAAATCACTCTTAGTTTACCTTTGCCAATGTTCTTCTTAATGAAATTACAGAACATTCGATTCACTGTTGGGATTCCGTGAGAAACCTTCCATTCAAACAGCGGAACTACGTAACACCTGAATTCAGGTTAGAATTACACACATCCAAATTCACCGTTACTTTTCGAAGGCCAACCTAGTTGGTACTCAAGCACCTTCTAATCTTTTCATTTCCTGTTTGGTTTTAATTCGCAAATGGTCCTTCCTACATAACCGGCTAATAGCACATTGAATTAACTCTTAGTTTTCCAGGGGATCCGTTCTTCCAGGACAACAGATGCAGAGAATATTGAATTGAACTTTACTATTCATTGGGAAATCTTCACTTAGGAAACTGGACTATGCAACATGGTATGACATGCTTAGTTAGCAGGGGGAAAGCTTACTGTGTAGAAAACTACACAAAAACATGACCTTTCTGAGGAGTTCTCAATGAGAAACGGAAGGATCCAAGCTGTCCTCCTCTTGGAATTCAATGCTATTTTTCAATAGCAACTGATCCCACCAGATAACCTGTGAATGTAACTGTCAATTACCCTCAGTTTGTGATGGGAAATGAGCATTCCTCCTCCATAGGATCATAGATCCAAGAATTCCCCCTCACTATTCAGGAAGGATTGTTTATTGTACACACTTTTCAACGGGAAACATTCTCAGTACTCACACAGTTCCGGCAATTTGAATTCATGTTCGATTTCAACAGGAAATGTTCCTAGTATGTACCCTCTGATAGAACTTTGACATCAATCTTACTTTACCATTGAAATTTCTTCGTAAGGAAGTTACCGAACATTGTATTCGCTGTTAGTCTTCAGTGAAAAACGTTCATTTCAAACAGCGGGACGCCAGAACTTTGAATTCAGGGATAGATTTCACAGGGCAATTGAATATTATACACAATTCAATTACAGAACTCGACCTTCTCTCTTGGTTTTCTTGCACAACATATGTTGGTATTGAAGCAGCTTCTAATCTACAGTACATGGTTACATTTCATTAGTAAAGGTTCCTGAGACATAACCGGCTAAAAGAACGTTGCATTCGCTCTTCGTTTTCAGGGGATAAGTTCTCCCTAGAAAACAGGTTTACGGAATGTTCAATTGGACATGACTATTCATCGGGATATATTCCTTAGAAAACAGGACAAGGCAACATTGAATACAGGCTTAGTTAGGAATGCGGATTTGTTTATAGTAGAAAACAGGACAGAAACACATGACATTCACGATGAGTTTGTAATGAGAAACGTAAGAATCCAAGCTGTCCTACTCTGAATTCCCTGGGATTTTCAATAGCAACTGTTCGTACCAGATAACCGGTGAACGTACCTCTCACTTACCCCTAGTTTATGACGGGAAATGACCTTGCTACTCCATAGGATCGTTGAATTCGCTCTTACTATTCAAAGAGATTGTTTATTGTGCACAATTTTCAACGGGAAATATTCACACTAGTCACACAGTTCTAGCCTTTTGAAATACTGTTGATTTTCAACAAGAAATGTTCCGAGCATATATCCTCTGATGGATCTTTGAAATCACTCTTAGTTTCCCTTTGCCAATGTTCTTCTTAATGAAAATTACAGAACATTCGATTCACTGTTGGTATTCCGTGAGAAACCGTCCTTTCAAACAGCGGAACTACGTAACACTGAATTCAGGTTAGAATTACACACATCCAAATTCACCGTTACTTTTCGAAGGCCAACCTAGTTGGTACTCAAGCACCTCCTAATCTTTTCATTTCCTGGTTAGTTTTCATTCGCAAATGGTCCTACTACATAACCGGCTAATAGCACATTGAATTAACTCTTAGTTTTCCAGGGGATCCGGTTCTTCCAGGACAACAACTGCAGAGAATATTGAATTGACCTTTACTATTCATTGGGAAATGTTCACGTTGAAAAAAGGAATACGCAACATGGTGTACATGCTTAGTTACCAGGGGTAAAGCTTACTGTGTAGAAATCTACACAAAACCATGACCTTTCTGATGAGTTCTCAATGAGAAACGGAAGGATCCAAGCTGTCCTACTCTGAATTCTCTGAGATTTCTTCAATAGCAACTGTTCGTACCGGATAACCAGTGAACGTACCTCTCAATTACCCTTAGTTTATGACGGGAAATGACCGTCTTACTGCATATGACCATAGATCGTTGAATTCGCTCTTACTTTTTCAAATTCATACTTTATTCAACACAGTATGCAGCGGGAAATATTCACAGCATATAACCTCTGATGGAACTTTGAAATCACTCTAAGTTTCCCTTTGCCAATGTTCTTCTTAATGAAATTACAGAACATTCGATTCACTGTTGGTATTCCGTGAGAAACCTTCCATTCAAACAGCGGAACAACGTAACACTGAATTCAGGTTAGAATTACACACATCCAAATTCACCGTTACTTTTCGAAGGCCAACCTAGTTGGTACTCAAGCACCTTCTAATCTTTTCATTTCCTGTTTGGTTTTAATTCGCAAATGGTCTTCCTACATAACCGGCTAATAGCACATTGAATTAACTCTTAGTTTTCCAGGGGATCCGTTCTTCCAGGACAACAGATGCAGAGAATATTGAATTGAACTTTACTATTCATTGGGAAATCTTCACTTAGGAAACTGGACTATGCAACATGGTATGCATGCTTAGTTAGCAGGGGGAAAGCTTACTGTGCAGAAAACTACACAAAAACATGACCTTTCTGAGGAGTTCTCAATGAGAAACGGAAGGATCCAAGCTGTCCTCCTCTTGGAATTCAATGCTATTTTTCAATAGCAACTGATCCCACCAGATAACCTGTGAATGTAACTGTCAATTACCCTCAGTTTGTGATGGGAAATGACATTCCTCCTCCCATAGGATCATAGATCCAAGAATTCCCCCTCACTATTCAGGAAGGATTGTTTATTGTACACACTTTTCAACGGGAAACATTCTCAGTACTCACACAGTTCCGGCAATTTGAATTCATGTTCGATTTCAACAGGAAATGTTCCTAGTATGTCCCCTCTGATAGAACTTTGACATCAATCTTACTTTACCATTGAAATTTCTTCGTAAGGAAGTTTACCGAACATTGTATTCGCTGTTAGTCTTCAGTGAAAAACGTTCATTTCAAACAGCGGGACGCCAGAACTTTGAATTCAGGGATAGATTTCACAGGGCAATTGAATATTATACACAATTCAAATACAGAACTCGACCTTCTCTCTTGGTTTTCTTGCACAACATATGTTGGTATTGAAGCAGCTTCTAATCTACAGTACATGGTTACTTTTCATTAGTAAAGGTTCCTGAGACATAACCGGCTAAAAGAACGTTGCATTCGCTCTTCGTTTTTCCAGGGGATAAGTTCTCCCTAGAAAACAGGTTTACGGAATGTTCAATTGGACATGACTATTCATCGGGATATATTCCTTAGAAAACAGGACAAGGCAACATTGAATACAGGCTTAGTTAGGAATGCGGATTTGTTTAATAGTAGAAAACAGGACAGAAACACATGACATTCACGATGAGTTTGTAATGAGAAACGTAAGAATCCAAGCTGTCCTACTCTGAATTCCCTGGGATTTTCAATAGCAACTGTTCGTACCAGATAACCGGTGAACGTACCTCTCACTTACCCCTAGTTTATGACGGGAAATGACCTTGCTACTCCATAGGATCGTTGAATTCGCTCTTACTATTCAAAGAGATTGTTTATTGTGCACAATTTTCAACGGGAAATATTCACACTAGTCACACAGTTCTAGCCTTTTGAAATACTGTTGATTTTCAACAAGAAATGTTCCGAGCATATAACCTCTGATGGATCTTTGAAATCACTCTTAGTTTCCCTTTGCCAATGTTCTTCTTAATGAAATTACAGAACATTCGATTCACTGTTGGTATTCCGTGAGAAACCGTCCTTTCAAACAGCGGAACTACGTAACACTGAATTCAGGTTAGAATTACACACATCCAAATTCACCGTTACTTTTCGAAGGCCAACCTAGTTGGTACTCAAGCACCTCCTAATCTTTTCATTTCCTGGTTAGTTTTCATTCGCAAATGGTCCTACTACATAACCGGCTAATAGCACATTGAATTAACTCTTAGTTTTCCAGGGGATCGGTTCTTCCAGGACAACAACTGCAGAGAATATTGAATTGACCTTTACTATTCATTGGGAAATGTTCACGTTGAAAAAGGAATACGCAACATGGTGTACATGCTTAGTTACCAGGGGTAAAGCTTACTGTGTAGAAATCTACACAAAACCATGACCTTTCTGATGAGTTCTCAATGAGAAACGGAAGGATCCAAGCTGTCCTACTCTGAATTCTCTGAGATTTCTTCAATAGCAACTGTTCGTACCGGATAACCAGTGAACGTACCTCTCAATTACCCTTAGTTTATGACGGGAAATGACCGTCTTACTGCATATGACCATAGATCGTTGAATTCGCTCTTACTTTTCAAATTCATACTTTATTCAACACAGTATGCAGCGGGAAATATTCACAGCATATAACCTCTGATGGAACTTTGAAATCACTCTAAGTTTCCCTTTGCCAATGTTCTTCTTAATGAAATTACAGAACATTCGATTCACTGTTGGTATTCCGTGAGAAACCTTCCATTCAAACAGCGGAACTACGTAACACTGAATTCAGGTTAGAATTACACACATCCAAATTCACCGTTACTTTTCGAAGGCCAACCTAGTTGGTACTCAAGCACCTTCTAATCTTTTCATTTCCTGTTTGGTTTTAATTCGCAAATGGTCTTCCTACATAACCGGCTAATAGCACATTGAATTAACTCTTAGTTTTCCAGGGGATCCGTTCTTCCAGGACAACAGATGCAGAGAATATTGAATTGAACTTTACTATTCATTGGGAAATCTTCACTTAGGAAACTGGACTATGCAACATGGTATGCATGCTTAGTTAGCAGGGGGAAAGCTTACTGTGTAGAAAACTACACAAAAACATGACCTTTCTGAGGAGTTCTCAATGAGAAACGGAAGGATCCAAGCTGTCCTCCTCTTGGAATTCAATGCTATTTTTCAATAGCAACTGATCCCACCAGATAACCTGTGAATGTAACTGTCAATTACCCTCAGTTTGTGATGGGAAATGACATTCCTCCTCCATAGGATCATAGATCCAAGAATTCCCCCTCACTATTCAGGAAGGATTGTTTATTGTACACACTTTTCAACGGGAAACATTCTCAGTACTCACACAGTTCCGGCAATTTGAATTCATGTTCGATTTCAACAGGAAATGTTCCTAGTATGTCCCCTCTGATAGAACTTTGACATCAATCTTACTTTACCATTGAAATTTCTTCGTAAGAAGTTACCGAACATTGTATTCGCTGTTAGTCTTCAGTGAAAAACGTTCATTTCAAACAGCGGGACGCCAGAACTTTGAATTCAGGGATAGATTTCACAGGGCAATTGAATATTATACACAATTCAATACAGAACTCGACCTTCTCTCTTGGTTTTCTTGCACAACATATGTTGGTATTGAAGCAGCTTCTAATCTACAGTACATGGTTACTTTTCATTAGTAAAGGTTCCTGAGACATAACCGGCTAAAAGAACGTTGCATTCGCTCTTCGTTTTTCAGGGGATTATTTCTCCCCAGAAAACAGGTTTACGGAATGTTCATTTGGACATGACTATTCATCGGGATATATTCCTTAGAAAACAGGACAAGGCAACATTGAATACAGGCTTAGTTAGGAATGCGGATTTGTTTATAGTAGAAAACAGGACAGAAACACATGACATTCACGATGAGTTTGTAATGAGAAACGTAAGAATCCAAGCTGTCCTACTCTGAATTCCCTGGGATTTTCAATAGCAACTGTTCGTACCAGATAACCGGTGAACGTACCTCTCACTTACCCCTAGTTTATGACGGGAAATGACCTTGCTACTCCATAGGATCGTTGAATTCGCTCTTACTATTCAAAGAGATTGTTTATTGTGCACAATTTTCAACGGGAAATATTCACACTAGTCACACAGTTCTAGCCTTTTGAAATACTGTTGATTTTCAACAAGAAATGTTCCGAGCATATAACCTCTGATGGATCTTTGAAATCACTCTTAGTTTCCCTTTGACAATGTTCTTCTTAATGAAATTACAGAACATTCGATTCACTGTTGGTATTCCGTGAGAAACCGTCCTTTCAAACAGCGGAACTACGTAACACTGAATTCAGGTTAGAATTACACACATCCAAATTCACCGTTACTTTTCGAAGGCCAACCTAGTTGGTACTCAAGCACCTCCTAATCTTTTCATTTCCTGGTTAGTTTTCATTCGCAAATGGTCCTACTACATAACCGGCTAATAGCACATTGAATTAACTCTTAGTTTTCCAGGGGATCGGTTCTTCCAGGACAACAACTGCAGAGAATATTGAATTGACCTTTACTATTCATTGGGAAATGTTCACGTGGAAAAAGGACTACGCAACATGGTGTACATGCTTAGTTACCAGGGGTAAAGCTTACTGTGTAGAAATCTACACAAAACCATGACCTTTCTGATGAGTTCTCAATGAGAAACGGAAGGATCCAAGCTGTCCTACTCTGAATTCTCTGAGATTTCTTCAATAGCAACTGTTCGTACCGGATAACCAGTGAACGTACCTCTCAATTACCCTTAGTTTATGACGGAAAATGACCGTCTTACTGCATATGACCATAGATCGTTGAATTCGCTCTTACTTTTCAAATTCATACTTTATTCAACACAGTATGCAGCGGGAAATATTCACAGCATATAACCTCTGATGGAACTTTGAAATCACTCTAAGTTTCCCTTTGCCAATGTTCTTCTTAATGAAATTACAGAACATTCGATTCACTGTTGGTATTCCGTGAGAAACCTTCCATTCAAACAGCGGAACTACGTAACACTGAATTCAGGTTAGAATTACACACATCCAAATTCACCGTTACTTTTCGAAGGCCAACCTAGTTGGTACTCAAGCACCTTCTAATCTTTTCATTTCCTGGTTAGTTTTAATTCGCAAATGGTCCTCCTACATAACCGGCTAATAGCACATTGAATTAACTCTTAGTTTTCCAGGGGATCCGTTCTTCCAGGACAACAGCTGCAGAGAATATTGAATTGAACTTTACTATTCATTGGGAAATCTTCACTTAGGAAACTGGACTATGCAACATGGTATACATGCTTAGTTAGCAGGGGGAAAGCTTACTGTGTAGAAAACTACACAAAAACATGACTTTTCTGAGGAGTGCTCAAGGAGAAACGGAAGGATCCAAGCTGTCCTCCTCTTGGAATTCAATGCTATTTTTCAATAGCAACTGATCCCACCAGATAACCTGTGAATGTAACTGTCAATTACCCTCAGTTTGTGATGGGAAATGAGATTCCTCCTCCATAGGATCATAGATCCAAGAATTCCCCCTCACTATTCAGGAAGGATTGTTTATTGTACACACTTTTCAACGGGAAACATTCTCAGTACTCACACAGTTCCGGCAATTTGAATTCATGTTCGATTTCAACAGGAAATGTTCCTAGTATGTCCCCTCTGATAGAACTTTGACATCAATCTTACTTTACCATTGAAATTTCTTCGTAAGGAAGTTACCGAACATTGTATTCGCTGTTAGTCTTCAGTGAAAAACGTTCATTTCAAACAGCGGGACGCCAGAACTTTGAATTCAGGGATAGATTTCACAGGGCAATTGAATATTATACACAATTCAATTACAGAACTCGACCTTCTCTCTTGGTTTTCTTGCACAACATATGTTGGTATTGAAGCAGCTTCTAATCTACAGTACATGGTTACTTTTCATTAGTAAAGGTTCCTGAGACATAACCGGCTAAAAGAACGTTGCATTCGCTCTTCGTTTTCCAGGGGATAAGTTCTCCCTAGAAAACAGGTTTACGGAATGTTCAATTGGACATGACTATTCATCGGGATATATTCCTTAGAAAACAGGACAAGGCAACATTGAATACAGGCTTAGTTAGGAATGCGGATTTGTTTATAGTAGAAAACAGGACAGAAACACATGACATTCACGATGAGTTTGTAATGAGAAACGTAAGAATCCAAGCTGTCCTACTCTGAATTCCCTGGGATTTTCAATAGCAACTGTTCGTACCAGATAACCGGTGAACGTACCTCTCACTTACCCCTAGTTTATGACGGGAAATGACCTTGCTACTCCATAGGATCGTTGAATTCGCTCTTACTATTCAAAGAGATTGTTTATTGTGCACAATTTTCAACGGGAAATATTCACACTAGTCACACAGTTCTAGCCTTTTGAAATACTGTTGATTTTCAACAAGAAATGTTCCGAGCATATAACCTCTGATGGATCTTTGAAATCACTCTTAGTTTACCTTTGCCAATGTTCTTCTTAATGAAATTACAGAACATTTGATTCACTGTTGGTATTCCGTGAGAAACCTTCTTTCAAACAGCGGAACTACGTAACACTGAATTCAGGTTAGAATTACACACATCCAAATTCACCGTTACTTTTCAAAGGCCAACCTAGTTGGTACTCAAGCACCTTCTAATCTTTTCATTTCATGGTTAGTTTTCATTCGCAAATGGTCCTAGTACATAACCGGCTAATAGCACATTGAATTAACTCTTAGTTTTCCAGGGTATCCGTTCTTCCAGGACAACAGCTGCAGAGAATATTGAATTGAACTTTACTATTCATTGGGAAATGTTCACGTAGAAAACAGGACTATGCAACATGGTGTACATGCTTAGTTACCAGGGGGGAAAGCTTACTGTGTAGAAATCTACACAAAACCATGACCTTTCTGATGGAGTTCTCAATGAGAAACGGAAGGATCCAAGCTGTCCTACTCTGAATTCTCTGAGATTTCTTCAATAGCAACTGTTCGTACCGGATAACCAGTGAACGTACCTCTCAATTACCCTTAGTTTATGACGGGAAATGACCGTCTTACTGCATAAGACCATAGATCGTTGAATTCGCTCTTACTTTTCAAATTCATACTTTATTCAACACAGTTTGCAGCGGGAAATATTCACAGCATATAACCTCTGATGGAACTTTGAAATCACTCTTAGTTTACCTTTGCCAATGTTCTTCTTAATGAAATTACAGAACATTCGATTCACTGTTGGTATTCCGTGAGAAACCTTCCATTCAAACAGCGGAACTACGTAACACTGAATTCAGGTTAGAATTACACACATCCAAATTCACCGTTACTTTTCGAAGGCAACCTAGTTGGTACTCAAGCACCTTCTAATCTTTTCATTTCCTGGTTAGGTTTTCATTCGCAAATGGTCCTAGTACATAACCGGCTAATAGCACATTGAATTAACTCTTAGTTTTCCAGGGGATCCGTTCTTCCAGGACAACAGCTGCAGAGAATATTGAATTGAACTTTACTATTCATTGGGAAATCTTCACTTAGGAAAACAGGACTATGCAACATGGTATACATGCTTAGTTAGCAGGGGGAGAAGCTTACTGTGTAGAAAACTACACAAAAACATGACCTTTCTGATGAGTTCTCAATGAGAAACGGAAGGATCCAAGCTGTCCTCCTCTTGGAATTCAATGCTATTTTTCAATAGCAACTGATCCCACCAGATAACCTGTGAATGTAACTGTCAATTACCCTCAGTTTGTGATGGGAAATGAGATTCCTCCTTCATAGGATCATAGATCCAAGAATTCCCCCTTACTACTCAGGAAGGATTGTTTATTGTACACACTTTTCAACGGGAAACATTCTCAGTACTCACACAGTTCCGGCCCTTTGAATTCATGTTCGATTTCAACAGGAAATGTTCCTAGTATGTACCCTCTGATAGAACTTTGACATCAATCTTACTTCACCATTGAAATTTCTTCGTAAGGAAGTTACCGAATATTGTATTCGTTGTTAGTCTTCAGTGAAAAACGTTCATTTCAAACAGCGGGACGCCAGAACTTTGAATTCAGGGGTAGATTTCACAGGGCAATTGAATATTATACACAATTCAATTACAGAACCCGACCTTCTCTGTTGGTTTTCTTGCACAACCTATGTTGGTATTGAAGCAGCATCTAATCTCTTCAGTACACGGTTACTTTTCATTAGTAAAGTTTTCTAGGACATAACCGGCTAAATAGAACGTTGCATTCGCTCTTCGTTTTCCAGGGTATAAGTTCTCCCTAGAAAACAGGTTTGCGGAACGTTCAATTGGACATGACTATTCATCTGGAAATATTCCCTTAGAATACAGGACTATGCAACATTGAATACAGGCTTAGTTAGGAAGGCGGATTTGTTTACAGTAGAAAACAGGACAGAAACACATGACATTCACGATGAGTTTTTATTGAGAAACGTAAGAATCCAAGCTGTCCTACTCTGAATTCCCTGGGATTTCTTCAATAGCCACTGTTCGTACCGGATAACCGGTGAACGTACCTCTCAATTACCCTTAGTTTATGACGGGAAATGACCGTCTTACTGCATACGAGCATAGATCGTTGAAGTCGCTCTTACTTTTCAAATTCATACTTTATTCAACACAGTTTGCAGCGGGAAATATTCACAGCATTTAACCTCTGATGGAACTTTGAAATCACTCTTAGTTTACTTTTGACAATTCTCTCTTTCTCCCTCTATCTGTCTTTCTCTCTGTGTCTGTCGCTCTCAATAAAATAAATAATTAAAAAAATAAATGGACCCCAGAGCCTGGTGTAGTGGCACAGGCCTTTAATCACAGCACTCAGGAGTGAGTGGTGGAGGGACATAAGAGGATCCCTGTGAGTTCAAGGCCAGCCTGGTCTAGAGGGAGGGAGGGAGGGAGGGAGGGAGGGAGAGAGAGAGACAGATAGATAGATATTCTGCCTTGAAAACACCAAAGAAGTAAGCAAATGAAATAAGTAAAATGAGATGCTTTAAAAGAAAATAAACCCAAATGCCATCTGGAGTGCATTTGCAGTGCCTGGAGGTCCTGTTGTGCCTAGTAAATAAAAAAGCAGAAGGCAAAGAAACAAAAGGAAGTCTAGCTGGAGAGATGGCGTAGTGAAAGGTGCTTGCTTGCAAAGCTTATAGGCCCAGGTTCGATTGCCCAGCAGGGGACACACACACACACACACACACACCATATAAAGTCAGAAATAGGCATACCAGGAGAAAGATGGACAAATGTATGTGACAGGATTTCCAAAGAAAGAAAGAGAGACAGGCAAGCTGGTCGTGGTCGCACGCCTTCAATTCCAGCACTCGGGAGGCAGAGGTAGGAGGATCACAGTAAATCGAGCCCACCCTGAGAATGCAGAATGAATTCCCTGGGCTAGAGTGAGACCATACAAACAAACAAAAACTGATGGAAGGCTTGAGAAAGGACTCCGTAGATGATAAAGGTGCTTGCTTGTAAAGCTAGGTTCAAAACCGCCTACATCCTTACGTGAGCTTTTGGAATTTGAGTTGGTCTGTCTTGTTCTAAAAAGAACATTTTAAAAAGTTGTGTGAGTTTGATTTTTCTTTTTTTGAACTATCTGCCAGTTGTTAACTTCAAACTCACTCTGTAGCCCGAAGCTGGTCTGGAACTCCAAGAGCTCAGAGCTGGGTGTGGTGGCACGCGCCTTTAATGGCGGCACTCAAGAGGGACGCCAGGACATAGGAGGATCCCCGTGAATTCCAGGCCAGCCTAAGCTAGAGAGATCGATATTCGGCCTTGGAAACGATGACAACACCAACAAGAAAATTTGAGGTGGGTGAGGCTATCCTGAGCTAGCTGGAGGTGTACCCATTCCTCCCCACCCACCCACCCACCACTTCATTTACAAATAAAAAATAAACACATGGTGCTTGTACAAAAAGAAACACAGCCGGCCGTGGTGGCGCACGCCTTTAATCCCAGCACCTGAGAGGCAGAGGTAGGAGGATCGCCGAGAGTTCGAGGCCACCCTGAGACTCCATAGTGAATTCCAGGTCAGCCTAGGCTAGAGCGAGACCCTACCTCAAAAAAGAAAAAAAACAAGGAAACGCATAAAACCCAAGAATGGATGGGTGGTGACTGCCACCTGCTGGAAAGATGGCGGTACCGTTTACATGTGGAATTGCACCAAAATGGAGTTAGATGAATTGGGTGGGAGGTTGGGGGGGGGGGGAGATGGGACAGAATGGATGGAGAAGCACTAAGGCGACCATACTTGAAGATTCTGTCGCAGAAATCTGTCCAGTATAGACCATCATTGAATATCAAAAACCTCTACCTTAGGCAAGTTACACCTCCCCCTCCACCACCACCAAGGAAGGAGGAAGGGAGGGTCTTGATCCAGGTCAGGGTCACTTGGAATCCACTATCAGGGTGGGTGCCATCTAACTCTTCCTCACAGGCATTCTTTGATCTCTGCCCACCCCTTTCTAGAAAAAAAAACAAAACCAGCCAACCCAACAAAGAAACAAACAAAAAACAGGCTCAAAGCTTTCTTGTATCCAAAAGAAGAGACAGCTGATTCCGAGCCAGCTGTCAATAGCTTTGGCCCAGTAACACATATTCAAGTTCTCTTGAATGACGAATCTTTCACTGTGGAAACTGTCATATTGATCTTTAAAAGAAACTGGAGGGCTGGAGAGATGATGGCTCCTTGGTGAAAGGTGCAGCCGCCACCTGTATGTACAAGATGGTTCATTTGCAGACAAGAGATCCTAGAGTGTCTAGACATGCACATGCAAAGAAAAGAGACAAAAGAAAACCAAAAACTGAAGGAAGGCTTGAGAAAGGACTCCTTGGATAAAGAAAGGATCAGACTTGAAAAGCTAGGTTCGATTTCCAGTACCCACTTATGGCCATGTGCACAAAATAGCGCATGCTTCTGGAGTGCATTTGCAGAGCCTGGAGACCCTGTTGTGCCCGTTCTCCCTTCCTTCCTCCCTCTCGCAAATAAATAAAAATAAAATTTAAAAGGAAAAGGAGTGAGTGTATGTGTCTGGGGACAGGAGATCCTAGGGTGCCCGTATGTACACATGTAAATAAAAAGAAAAGAAAAAACTTTTAATCCCAGCACTTTGAGATCGCCCACCCTGAGACTACATAGTGAATTCCAGTTCAGCCTGAGCCTAGAGTGACAAAATCAAATCAAAACGAAACGAAACGAAACAAAACGAACCAAAACAAAACAAAAATCTGAAGGGAAGACTCCGGGGATAAAGGTACTTGCTTGCAAAGCTAGGTGATTCCTCGGGACCCACCATACAGCCACGTGTATAAAATTGTGCACTTGCAGTGCCTGTAGGCCCTGCTATACCCATTCTCAGTAGTCCTCCCCCCCCCCTCATAAAAGTAAAATGTAAACGGATGGATGTGGCACGATTTCCAACGTGTTTTGTGCCACTCTGGCCACTGCAGGCCAGCCAAACCATCCCTCCCTCCCTCCCTCACTCCCTGCCTCTCTCCCTCCCTCACTCCCTCTCTCTCTCTCTCTCTCTCTCCTCCCTCTCATTGTTTTATCAAATTGCATGTGAAGTCTGGCACGATGATGTGTCTTCTTCTGTGTACTCCCTCCCTCCCTCCCTCCCTCCCTCCCTCCCTCCCTCCCTCCCTCCCTCCCTCCCTCCCTCCCTCCCTCCCGAGAAAAGCAGACCAGTCAAAATTCCACTTTTGTTACGACCAACTGATGAATGAAAATTTTCATGTGGGTGTTTGCTCCTCTGTCCAAGTTACTTACTATCTCATGGGAAATTGGGACAAGGTGGATTTACCCTTTTTTGAAAAATGTTTAAACTCATCTGTCAGATTTTATATTCATTAGTTACACAATAAACATATTTTCAAAGTATTTCATTAAAAAAAAATTCCACTTTTGTAAAACAGCCATGAGTTTATTTCAGTGAGGTACAGAGCCCAGGTGGCATGAGGTAGTTCCTGGAGGTTTAGAATCGTCTTCACGCCCCATCCCCAAACAAATAAGCAAAGCAAACAGCAGCCAGCCACTTAAGTCAGAAAGGTTCATCTGGCAGCAGTTTCTAGTGGCAGGTGTGTGTGTGCCATTGTTCCGTCAGTTCTGCCTGTTCAAAGGCTTGGGCAGCATGGGTGGGGGAGGGATCGTAGCACTGCGGTGTCAGGTTGCGAAGCATTCCAAGGCACAACGACCCGCTGGCTTGTGAGAAATGGTCAGCTCCCAAAGCAGGGCCCTTCTTCCAGTGATTATCCACATCATGAGTTGAAGGGGAGAGCAAGGCAGGAACTACAAAGGAAAGAAACAGAGTAAGCAAACGGAGGCTCACAAACAAAGCTTGTATACACACGTGTCCAAAGCACCTGTCTTACATTTGGAGGGGAGGGAGGTAGCTAGCTAAGAAGAAATACATACAAAATGGAGAGATGGCTTAGGGAGGGTTAGGGTTAAGGCATTTACTGGGAAAGCTAACTTCTAATGAATAAATGAACGAACGAACGAACGAACGAACGTTCAAAGGCAGGCATTTAAAAGGAAAAAAAAACAAAAAAAAAAAAACAAAGTAAAGGTCCAGGCATGGTGATTTTGGCTCACGCTTTTAGTCTCCAGAGGCAGAGTTAGTTAAGGCGGATGGGGTGTGAGTGTTTAGCCGCAAGCTAGGCAGGCAGGCAGAAACAAGTTACCAAGGGTCTCCGCCGCGGACACGTGTGCACATGCGTGGTGGCGGCGGCGGCAGAGGCGTGCATCCGTGCGTGCTTACGCCGGCATGTACGCGTAGACAAACAAGCAGATAATAAATGAATGAATAAAGAAATAAATAAAAAAAATAGAAGACAAAATACAAACGAAATCCTTTAAAAAAAAAAAAACACAAACGAGTTAGGGATTTAAGCCGATTGTTGAAATTTAAAAAATAAAAAAAACAAAACAAAAACAACCAACCAACCACAGAACAAGTTGATCCACCCCGCCCACCGACACAGACAACTGGTCGACCTTCCAAAAAAAAAAAAAAAAAAAAAACACCCCCCCCCACACACAAAAACAGACAGAAGGAACTATTAAAGAAAAGGAACAAAAAGCAAACATAACCAGGGTGCTCCCTAGCGGGGGCGTTAATGTAAATAGACAACTGGTCGACCTTCCTCTTTCAAGAAAATGGGAGAAGGGAGGAAGATATTTTTGGAGGACCGGACAAGAAAAAGGAAAAGAAAGGAAAAGAAAGGAAAAGAAAAGAAAAGAAAAGAAAAGAAAAGAAAAGAAAAGAAAAGAAAAGAAAAGAAAAGAAAAGAAAAGAAAAGAAAAGAAAAGAGAATTTTTTGAGACAAGGTGTCAAGCTAGCCCAGGGGTATTGGAAATTCATATGGAGCTGAGGCTGGACTTGAAATTATGGACAACCTCTCACCTTATTCTTCCAAGTGCTGGGATTACATGAATGAGCTACCATGTCTGACAGAAAGATGGAATATCATAAATTTCATTTATATGACCATTCAGGCCATATACCTCTCCCTCCACGTACTTTTCTTATGTGGCCATGACCTTGAGTTATATATATATGTTTGGCTCAATTTGGTAAGATCTTTGGAAGTTTTTTTTTTTTTTTTTTTTTTTGAGGTAGGGTATGCTTCTAGCCTAGGCTTATCTAAAATTCACTATGTAGTCTCATACTGCCCTTGAACTCACAGCAATCTTCTCTACTTCTGCCTCTCAGATGCTGGTATTAAAAGTGGGCACAACTACACCAGACCTTAGAAGTTTTTTTTTTTTTTTTAAATTTATGTTTGTGTTCATGATGAGGTGTTGGTCTAAAGCACTCTTATGGTCTGTCTGCTCTTGGATACAGTATAACTCTAGCATTATAAGACAAATTGAAAAGCCTTCCATCCTCTAATTTCTGAATAAGTTTCTGTATAAGTTTGCTAACATCAGTCCCTTAAATATTTTTAAGTATTTATTTGAGAGGGGATGGAGGGGAAAGAGAAATATTGAGAGAATATATGCTCTAGAGTTTCCAGCTACTGCAAATGAGCTCCAGACACATGCACCACCTTGTGCATCTGGCTTTACATGAGTACTGGGAAACCAAACCTGGGTCTTTTGACTTTGTCTACAAGTGCCTTAATGGTAAGCCATCGCTCTACCTTCTCCCTTATATATTTTAAAGATGCCAGTGAATCACTGGCTGTTAGCAGCCTGTGTCTGTAATCCCAGTGCTTAGAAGCCCGAGGCATGAGGTTTATCATGAATTCCAGGCTAGCTTAGATGAATTAGTGTGTTTGAGGTATGAAGGTGTTCATAATTATTTCTTATATGTCTTTTTAATATTTTAGGCTCTAAGTCATGGCCTATATTTCTTCTAATATTGGAATATTCTCTTCTGTCTCCCTACCCTTCTCTCTCTCAAAAAGTAAAATACAATTAAAAGAAAAGTTTAGTGCTCATTAATTTTTTTCTCTTTTTTTTTGTTTTCTCCATCATCAACTTTTACTCTGACCTTTTTTCTTTCTTTATGCTTGTTCTGGGTTAAATGTGTTAATTCTTTTATACATTAACAGCGTATTGCTCAGATCATTGATTTGAAAATTTTCTCCTTTTCTATTGTAAACTTTTCAAGCTATCTATTTCCTACAAATAACACCAGAGCTTCAGATTTCAGGTATCATGCATGCCATAAATTCTGGGACAGCTTAGTACTTTAGAGGTCAAGCAGCAGTTGATAAGAAAATGACTACTGAAAGTTTACTGGGTATTTGCCCATATCAGTGACAAAACACTTGTTCTGTGTGGTCTTACTGCCAATGTGTGACTTTCAGCTCCCATGTGGTTATGGCCTCTTGCATGTATATATGGTGGGCTGGAGAGATTGCTCAGTGGTTAATGTGCTTGCCTACAAAGTCTAACGACCTGGTTTGGATTCCCCAGTGCCCATGAAAAGTTAGATGCACAGAGTGATATGTATCCAGAGTTTGTTTATAGCAGCTAGAAGACTTGGTGCACGTCCTCTCTCTCTCTCTATCTCCTTGAAAAAAAAAATATATATATATACAGTTGTGCATAGTGGTGCAAGCCTTCAATCCCAGCAATAAGGAGGCAGAGGTAGGAGGATTGCTATCAGTTTGAGGCTACACTGGATCTACACAGTTAGTTTCAGGGCAGTCTGTGTAGTGTGAGGCTCTATCTAATAGATGGATGGATGGCAAGATAGATAGATAGATAGATAGATAGATAGATAGATAGATAGATAGATAGATGTATGTATATACCCCATAACTTGCCCTGACAAGAAAAGAGAGATTAGCTCTTGCAGGACTGTACCATTTCTATTTATTTAATGTTTTTGTCAGTCAGCCTTGTTTCCTTTGGGGTGGCTTCTGACCTCACCAATGCTGAGTGCCCACCTCGATCCCTCCGTGTTGTTCTGTGCAGCTGTGCTTCTGACCAGCTCTGGGGCTGCGCTGCCACCGGGGCTGAGTGCTGGAGGTTCCTGGTTCTGATGGTGGGGATGGGAGAGTTCAGACTTCTGCAGATGCTTGCGTTTTCAGTAGCTCTTTAGTTGATCTCAGCTGTATTTCCTACAGTTTTCTTAACTTTGCCAGAAGGCTGATGAAGTTGAAAAATCTGTTGCTTGGTCTCTGCTGCTTCTGCCGCCTGGCACGCCTGGCGGCTGGCACTCCTGGCAGAGTGGAATGTGGCTGCTGGTGCTCCAGTGGGACTCTAGCTGTGTGCGTCCTTCCTGGTGGGTCTTGGTCTCACTAGCTTCTCTGCTGTGTGTAAGAATAATCTATACTCCTTCACTTTTCAGAAGAAGAGTGTGTTTTGCTGGGGTTTAGCTTAATTAAATCCCTCCCTAGGCTGGTTTGGTGTGGCTCCTATGATGCCATCTTACCTGGAAGTCTCTCTTTTAATGCTTATTTTAATTATTATTAGGTAGGGACATATTTTGTATGTAAGCAACACATGTTGGCACCATCTTTTCCTTCCTCTCTGCTCCTTTTCTTAAAAGGCCTTCTGCACTGGGGATGCAGGTCAACCCCATAGGGATTGTGGGTTATACATTATGTGAGCAGCAGTCAGTTATGGGGGAGGGACAATATCTCTGTGCAAAATGTCCCAACTTGTGGCTCTAGACGACTTTCCACTCCCTCTTCTGCAAAATTCCCTGAGCCGTGCTGGGAGCATTGTAAGTCTACTTCATTGATGGGTACTTAAGAGCCTCTGGATCTCTTATTGGTAGGTGTTGAGTGTCCTCAATGTAAATCTCTTTCACCCTTCTGCTGATATTAGATCCACTAAGAATGCAGCACTCTTGCTCATTTCCCCAGTTCCTCTGTGGTTTTAGTTTGGGCTGAGGTGGCGTGCACTAGGTCATTTATCTCCTCAGATCCCACTTACATCTGTAAAACAGAAGCAGATGCTCCAACAGTAGAGTCAGTAGCAATTACATGGGATAACCACTGTTAATTTACAGAAAATTTAATTTTAATTTATAGAGGGCATAGACCCTCTTATAACCCAAGATTAGCAGGTGTTTGACAATGGAAAGCAGAATCATTATTTGGATATAATTCTGACTTGTTTCCCAGTTCCAGATATGAGCAGACCTGTTAGCCAATTCAAGAGCAGTTGGTTACCCACCATGGCTGTGTGCCACTGCTGTACGTGTGTGAGCATCATGCCATGTTGCTTGCTCCTGAGTCACCTGGACTTTGAGTTGCTTGGACAGGTGTTGTCCACTTTCCCCGGTACCTCATGTAGTGCCCTCAAGCACAAGACAGGCTGTCTGGGGACTGGCTCTCTTCTGGATTCCAATCAGGTCTCTTCAAGGTCTGTGCAGACAGTGTATGGTGTCTTCAGTACCATGGCCTTACCACTGACTTCTGGTGGGTAATCAAGTGCTCTGACAGAAGTCTCTCTTGTTTGTTTTGGGAGATCTGATAAGTGTCTCTGATCAACAGCTCATTGTGAATGTAATCCACATCCAGGTACATGGAATTACAGGCTAGTGCCAAGGGAAAAGAAAAAAGAAAAAGACATAGAAGAAAGAAAAAATGGGAGAAATTTAAGGTTAGGTTTCATCTCACATTCTCCAGGACCCTATTTTGATACAGGTACTACACCTAAGGTCCTCTGGAATGTTTCACCTTTTAGTCTAACTTCCAGGATATCGGATTCTATGAGACCAGTTCAATTTAGGTTCAGTTTTTGGTTCCCTCCTTCCATTTATCTCTTGTTATTGCCCAAGCCTCGAGATGCTACTCAAGTATGTCAGCAACTTGAATTGATCTCAGTTAGGAACTACAGATCAGTGAGACCATGTGACTCTTGTCTTTCTGTGAGTTTACTGAGAGTGAACTGTTCCAAGGTAAATAGACCATTTTTCTACAAATTTCACTGTGTCATTTATTCTTACTTATAAGTATAATTCCATCATGTAGATATGCCACATCTTGATTATCCATTTATTCCATCATGGACACATTGGTTGATTCCAGTTTTTAGCTAGTATGAATTGAACAGCTATAAATATGTTCAAGCAAATATCTCTAAACTGAGATGTGGAGCTTTTAGGGTAAACGCCAAGTAAGGGAATAACAGGGTCTGTTGTTAACTCTATATTCATCCTTTTCAGGAGTCTGCATATTGGTTTCCATAGTGGTTATACCAACTGACATTCCCACCAACAGTGAATAAGTGTTCCTATTTATCCACATCCTCACCAACATTTGTTTTCATTCGATTTTTTAATGTTTTCTATCCTTACTAGTGTAAGGTGGAATCTCATAGAAGTTTTAATATTTATTTCACTAATGGTTAGGGATATTAAACAACTGTTTTGTTTCTAATAAACTGTCCATGTTGGCTAAAAGACACTGTCACAGACCACACAACTGAAGAACTACTAGTTACAGTGGATCACTGCCCATTCTCTTGACACACTTCTTGTAGTGGATCAGTGTGCATCCTCTGACCACACTTCTTACACTGGACTAGTGTCCACCCTCCTGATCACACTTCTTACAGTGGACCACTGTCCATCTTCTTAACCCCACTTCTAAAAGTGGACCAGTATCCATTCCCCTGACCAAAATAGTAAGAGAAGAATGTTCAGGTTCACAGCTGGAGACAGCCAAGGAGAGTTTTACTTTGCTTATCAAATACTTTTTATTTCCTACTACCAAAAATAATAATTTGAAAGCCAGTATCATACCTTTAATCCCAGCACTGGGGAGGCAGAGATAGAAGGATCACCATGATTCAAGGCCACCCTGAGACTCCATAGTGAATACCATGTCAGCTTGGGCTAGAGTAAGACCCTACCTCAAAAAACCAAAATAATGATAATAATGGTGATGATAATAATAACTTGACTTGGTTATATGTCATGTTTATAACTTTGAAAGAATGAATTTTCAATGAAAAAAGTACTTAATCTTCTCCTAGAAGATTTGTTCAAAAATCATTGCTTGTGTATACTGATATGAATATAACTGGGGAAGATGATATGGGAATCAGAATTTAAGGACTCACTCATAGTTTTACTATGACAACAGATTAGAGATGAAGACTTTGGAAATGAGGATTACATCATTTGATGTTCTAACTTACTAATAAAATTGGCATAAAGATTTGTTTCCACCTATACTTGAAATCTATCTCCATTAGAATTTCTTTTATCTCACTCTTTCCAGATCTGGACATTCCAACTTTTCTTAGATCAGGAAAAGTCTTCTAAACCTGAATCCTAAATGTCCCACTGACTAGAAGATCAGGGTAAAATTCATTTGAACTACTGTAAAGTTATTGAACACATATACTCTTGTGCAAATGAAAGAGAATGTATTCCAAATTCAAATAGAAATATCAATTTAGATTTCTCCCATTACTTCTACACTTTGATCAGCAGACATAGTGAAGAATTGACTATAGACAGAATTAGAAAGTATTTAACAAACTCCAGTAACAGGACTGCTTTAAGGACAGACCTAGACAATTAGATATAATGCTTGTTTCAATTGCTCTTCATCCTATTACAAAATACTGGCACTTTTTATGTATTCAAGGAATACAAAACTATGCAAACAAAATGCAATAATGTTCTCAGATATACAGATATATTGCACTACACATGTTTCCCCCCCCCCCCAAGTTGCTTCAGATGAGACAGATCACACATACAGACCTTTGGACCACTGCATACTGAGGGAAAATGATAGGAAATGTGAATTAAAATGTGTATGTGGTGTGTATCTGTATCTATAGCCATACATAAAACTCTGATTTTATTCCAGTGCCAGATAGGGTTGATTTGAAACTTATCATTCACTACACTTAAAAAAAATGCTTTTCATTTATCACCGTGAATAGTCATGTTGAGTGTTTTAAAAATATAATTCATTTCTTTATTTGAGAGAGAGAGAGAGAGAGAGAGAGAGAGAGAGAGAGAGCAAGCACAGGTGAGAGAGAAGCAGATAGAAATAATGGGCTTGCCAGGGACTCTTGTCACTACTACTAAACTCCAACTGCATGTGCCACCTCCACTAGACTGACATCCCACTGGTGAGATTTCAACCACTTAGACCATATCATCAGGATCTTGGGTTGCATAACTGGGGAATTATTGATGAGGCTCCTCTTTGCTTCAGAAAGAACTAACTGCTTTGCTGTGTGCTTCACATCTTGGGCAACCCCAGCTCTCAAGTCTGCCTAGTTTGAAGCAACTCCATGTGGAATGGAGGACAAGTTTGCTCCATTCCATGTCAGGAAGTAGCATTGCCCTCCTTTGTACCTTCTCTGGGTGTTCCAGACCTTGATCAGCAAGGGCCATTGTCTTCAACCAACACTGGCTTCCTCAATCTTGGCTGTACATAGGAGCTGTGTCTTGTCATCTGCCTGTCCCCACTACAACATTTCAGCAAGCTGGCCATGGAGAATGCCTCTGAGGGGCTGAGTGGTGAAGAAAAGAGTGAGAATGTGATATGAATTATAATGAGGCCTGTGTCTGGACAAAGTGTAAGCTTAGAAATGTGAGGGACTCAGATCTGGGGTGAAGAGCAACAAAGCCGAACCTGCCATCAGGGCCCCTTCCTTTTCCAGGGTCTTCCTCGGGAGATGATAGAGCTGAGTACAAGATCTCCTTTAAGGAGCAGCCATCACATCCCTGGAGGAGGCACTGCTCAGTGCCTTGGCCCAGGTCTTGCTCCTGTTGGGCCAGGTCTTTTACCCTCCATGTCAGGGTGTCATAGCAATCCCAGTTGGGGTAAGAGGCTATGTGTTTTCATGAGCATCCCTTCCAACAAATACTTGCACTCAGTATTTGCAGGACCCTGTCAAGCCACTAGTCTTCAAAATCTGTAGTGGGTATACTATTTATGAGCAGATTCCACTGGGCATTTTCATTTGTCTCTTAGGGGGTTTCAAGAAAGCAAGGAGAGTGCAGTCTGTGTGAAGACACAAGAGTTTAGTGACATCCCATCAACAGCACACACTCATCATGGGTCCTGTTCCAGGCATTGCCCTGGTCCCCAACACAAACAGATACAGACCTGAATCCAGGGCATGCCTGCATGGTGAGGCAGCTGCTGAGACTGGGTGTGGAGGGAACACTCCCAGTGTGGGGCAGGCTTTAGCACCTCTGGCCAGAGGAATTGTTTGCCAAAGAGGAGGAGTAGTGAGCAGTGGGCCAGAGGAGATGTCCAGAGCCCTTGAGCTGCTTGCAGGCAAGGAAAGGTGTGAGGACACAGGAGCATGGGCTCATCCGCAGGTGGCCTACAACTCTAAGCTGGTATCCACTACCCCTCTCCTGTTTAGTATCAGCGAGCCCTGTTGGTGCCCAACCTCGGTCCCACAGCCAGTGGCTCCTGTGGTGGATTATGCCCTGGGTTCCTAATAATGTACCCTAGTGGCATGGTGGACTGCTTCTCTACTTCATCACTTCCCAGAATCTCATTCTATATAATAACATTTGAACCTAGATGACAGGAGGATTTTGTCCAAGTAGATCAGGTCACTTACCCTTTCTCAGGGCCCTCCTTTGGATCTCATTCAGAGGAAGAGTGGGATTTTTGTCATAGCCCACAGGTGCTTCTGCCTTGAGGGCTGCCACCATCTCACCTGGATTTGTCTTGTCCTGTTCCCTTTCTGTTGTCATCCCTCCCTCCCATAATCCTTCCTCTCATGCCCAGACCATCTTTGGGGAGCATGATCCTCAATCCTGGCCAATTAACCTGTTCCTCAGCCTGCTTACATAGTAGTCCTTGTTTCCAGAAATGCTGTGTATTTTGTCTTTATCTGTTTTTTATCCCTACTTCTGTTGACAAGGCAGAGCTTGGTACTTTTATTTTCTGACATGTCCTGAGCCTCTAGAAAACTGGTCCAGACATGTGGGCACGTAGTCACTGAGTCAATGGAAGGAGGCTGAGGGCCAGTGGTCACTGAACTGCCTTTTCTTGCCCCTTGTTCATCACCTCAGAACCTGTTGCATTAGCATTTCTTCACAGCTGCCCTGCATGCCCACCATTCTCAGCTGCCAATCTCACAGCACCCATGGGTCTTACCGCCAAGGCCCCTCAGTTCCATTACTTACATGTGCACAGCCACTTGAGGAAATGATATTAAAACCAGCATTCTGATCATTGTCTTGGATGAGTGAGATGCTGGCCCAGGTTCTGCCTAGTCCCTAGGAGCTCCAGGACATCTGTTCCTCTACCTATTCCTGAAGCCTCTGTGGCTTCTTCTGGCCACACTGGGACCACACCTCATCCTATTTCTGCACCTGCTTCAGGGAGTCACATTGCACTTGAAGCAATGGAGGTGTCCAGCCCACAGGGAAGAAAACCT
This sequence comes from Jaculus jaculus, assembly GCF_020740685.1. Lineage (NCBI taxonomy): Eukaryota > Metazoa > Chordata > Mammalia > Rodentia > Dipodidae > Jaculus > Jaculus jaculus. The sequence goes on along the minus strand of NC_059119.1, from coordinate 38,401,592 downwards.
ACAGCCATTTGACTTAGCCACTGGACTGTGGCCTTAACCACAGCCACCTAGCACTTGTGCCACCTGCTGAGGATATGACACCCCAGGCTCTGTCTCTGTTCATGGACATTCCTTTAGCACCAGCTGAGGTAGGTGCACAAAGTAAGATGACTTCATACTGGAACACCACTCCCCCATCTGACACAGTGCATCCAGCATCGTTCTCATTTCATGGTAATAAGATAAAGGCAAAGAGATTGTCTACTTGTTCAGTGCTGCATAACAAACTGTCCAAATTTTAATGACTTAAAACAACAACTGATTTGTTATAGTTCATTATACTGTGGGTTAAAAAATTAGAGAGGATTGAGTAGAGTTGTCCCTCTGCAACACGTGTCAATAACTTGGCACATCAGTCATGGAGAACTCACAGTAATCTTCCCCATGTATCTTGTGCCTAGTTCGTGATACCTGGCTGAGCTGGGCTTTTTGTTCCCTTCACAGAATCTCACACTTCCCCGGTATTCCCACTAGAACATTAGTCATATGTGTCAGTTCCAGGTTCTCAGAGACCAAGAAATAATACTGCAATTAGACTTCATGGGTCAAAACAACATGGAATAGTTCACATTTAAAGAGGAGGAGACACGTCTTTTGGATGGAGGAATATCAAAGAATTTTTTTTTTATTTCTAACTTATCACCGCCATCCTGTCAAAAAAAAGAGGAATTAGTTAGGTCATGACTATAAAAGAAGATAGGAATTGCTAAGGGAGCCCATGGACAAGTTTCCCAATAAGTATAGTAATTGTAAACAGGTGAGAGCTACAAGGTGGGCAGAAAGGGTATCTGATTTGTGTTATCTCTGTAATTAGTTAACTCATATCTATTTTCTGGTTTTTTTTTTTTCGAGGTAGGGTCTCGCTCTAGCCCAGGCAGACCTCGAATTCACTACATAGTCTCAGGGTGGCCTTGAACTCATGGCAATCCTCCTACCTCTGCCTCCCAAGTACTGGGATTAAAGGCATGCACCACCACACCTGGCTTTGTTTTCACTTGTTGTGTGATACAAAGGAGATGCTGGAAAATCTAAACACTGAACTTCACAGGCTATATCATGGCTAGGATTGCAGATGTAATTTAGTCTCCCAGACATATTCCCTGAAGATTCTACTCTTTAGATACTTGCTCAGTCATGTTTATTTCTGCTGTATTCACAATACCTAGGAAACAAAGTCAGCCCAGATGTCCACCGATTGATGGATGGATAGTAAAATGTGTTACATATACACAATAGGATTCTACTTAATGTTAAGGAAGAATGGAATAATGAAATTTGCACATGGATGAAGTCATACTAAGCTAGGCTACACAAGCTCAGAGAGACAAATGCTTCCTAACATGGAGTAGTTTGATTTGTTTGTTAGTTATAGTTAGCATTAATCATATTGGCAAGGAAGCTAGAATGAGAGCTGAGGGAGGGGACGCAGGAAGAGATGAGAGGAGGGAAACTTATAAGTAAATGGACACAAAATTAGAGTGGGTGAAAGGGACTTGGGTGGGGTGTGAGATAAAGGAGTGATAGGGTGAAATACACAAAACAAATGACAGCAAGAATCAGCACCATAGAAACCTTTCTCTTGGTTAACTAACTAAAAGATGTAACAGTTTTTCAATTTTACTTTATTTTATCTGATGTCAAAGGAGAGAGATACAGAGATAGACAGATAGAATATGTGCACCATCCACTGCAAATGGACTACAGATTCAGGGGCCATTTTGGGCATCTGGCTTTATAGGGGTGCTGGGGAATTGAACTCCAGGTGTTAGGTTCTGCAGGCAAGTGTCTTAACTGCTGACCCATCTCTCCAACCCCAAATGATTGAACTTTCAAAAAAAAATTACTTATTTGATAGAGAAGAAGAGGGAAAGAGAAAGAGAGAGGGAGAGAGGGAGAGAATGGATGTGCCAGCGTCTAAAGCCACTGAAAACAAACTTCAGATGCATGCATTACCTGGTGCATTTAGCTTACATGGATCCTGAGGAATCTAACCTGGGTCCTTTGGCTTTGCAGACAGGCACCTTAACTGCTAAGCCATCCCTCCAGCCCAATCTGCAACTTTTTATAAGAGAGGATGTATCCTTTGGGTATAAGTATCCTGTAGATAGAGAAGAAAGCTTCATCCTAAAACCATAGGCTGGTAAATCCCAGTGCTGAACTCACTGCCACAGTGACTTATTTGTTGGTTAGGGAGGTCCATGAGGCCCCCTAAACAATGCAGGACTTATCCAAAGCACTTGATTAGCCCCATCTCTAAATGGTAAGACCCGTTTGCTGAAGACACCACAAGATGTGGTTGAAGGACACTGAGACATCAAGCTGGAACTGAGATGGAAACTAGCTGTAAGCTGGCTAGCCCTCATAGTGCTTGAAGGAGCAATACCCACTTTGGGGGATGCTGGTCCTGAGCAGTTCAACAGTGTGAACAGGCAAGGAATTCTGCAAGCTCCAAACAACCAGCCTGGCTGGAAGTACACACCTGTGCAAGAGTGGCTACAGGTACAGCTAACTGAAGAGATCTGCTCACTGGGTACTGAGAACTAAGTCAGACGTCTTTAGCTTGGAAGGTAGGGACGCTCCTAGAGGGACGCTCCCACTGGTATTTGTCTAAAAGGAAAGGGCACACATATCAAAAAGTACTTGAAGTGTCTATACTTATCCCCATTGATCCATGCTGCACCCATTTCTAATTAATGAATTTGCTTTATCATAGAGATGGTAGCAAATATCAGACAGAACTAATTCCCATCAGTAGGGCAAGAAAAGAAATCCAAGTGTCTGGGATGAGTCATCTCTGCCAGAACTGCCAGGGCCAAGTGAACATTACAACGGAACCAAAAAAAAAAAAAAAAAAAAAAACCCAACCAAGCAGGTGGGGCATGTTGGGACACACGTTTAATTCCAGTACTTGGAGAGAGAGGTAGGAGGAGTGCCATGAGTTCAAGACCACTCTGAGACTACCTAGTGATTTCCAGGTCAGCCTGGACTGAGAAAGACCCTACCTCAACCTCACCCCCCCCCCAAAAAAAATATACAAAGGAAGTGGCAGGTGAAATATAAGTGCTTCTCTCATGGCAGGTGTGAGCATCTCCTCCAGGGAGATGCTGGTGGACATTGAGGAGATTTATACTCATCAACGCTGAGGCTGATGAGAACTCACCACTAAGAGACATCACACGTGCTCTGAAGTCAGGGAACATTGTGGAAAGACTGGGACTGGGAGGAGTATCCTACGGCCTTGTTTCCCTCACAGAGTCTGGTGCAGTCGTGACCCCACAGTGAATACCTCGACTTCCCCTAGGAGGGTCCTCAGTGGAAAGGGAGTGGTGCAAAGGGAACATAAGAGGGTATCAGCTGAGGGGACATGATCAGTATGCAATGTGTTCACAGAATAACATTTTCAATTTACTTTTAAAAATATTTATTCATGTGTTTATTTACAAGAAGAGACAGACGGGAGAGGGAGATAGGGAAGGAGAGAGAGAGTGAGAAGGAGCATGCCAGGTCTTCTAGCCAATGCAAAGGAGCTGCAGCTGCATGCACCACTTTGTGCATCTGGGTTTATATGTGTTCTGGGAAATGAAACCCAGGTGGTTGAGCTTTGTAGGCAAGTGTCTTAGCCGCTGAGCCTTCTATCCAGCCCCAACACCCTCAAGGAAAAACAAGTGAAAACAACATCTTGTGCATGCTTGGAGCAGGGGTGAGTCTGTTGGGCAGGGTTTGGAGGCCTGGGCATAGAAGGGCCGCACATGCTCACAGCGTACTGCGTGCACTATGAGGTCACTATGAGGATGAGCGCACGCGGGAGGCTCCAGGCTCCGGGTGTGTCCGTCGCGGTGGAGACCGAGGCACCGCCCAGGGCAGGTCTGGCGCCCGAGGACCCGGGACCTGAGCCGCGCCGAGCAGGAGAAGGAGGCCGAGCAGTGGAACCGCGCGGTGTCTGCATCCAAGGCTCAGGAGACCTCAGACAGACGCACAGATGGACAGACGCTGGGACTCGGCGGACTCCTGGTTTCTCGCAGGTGAGCCCCGGGAGCCCTCCGCTCCTTCCCATCATCTCCGCGCAGCATCCGGGGCTAGGACCGGTCGGGCGGCAGCGTCCTGTCCGGGCAGACGGCCTTCAGGGCCCTCGGCAGCCTCGTCGGCGGCTCCTGCGGAGACCCGGGTTCCCGGCAGACCGGGAGTCAGCCCAGCCCAGGCCCGGCACTTCCTTGGCCAGCGTCCTGGGACGTGAGGACGGGGAGAGGCTTCCAGAAGCGGAGCGCAGGATGGATGTGAACGCCACTGGTGCGTCATCACTAGAGCTGATGATGTCCGTGCTGTGTCCTACAGAGCTTTACGTGTTTGCACTGTAACCGTGCAGTAACTAGCGCCGAGGTCAGTGTAGTGTCTCATGCAAGCAATTTAGCTAGTCGTAACCGTATCACGTAGATAATAGAATAATCGGATATGCTACACTTATTGGAAGAAGCTTGAGAAAAAAATGTGCTGTGTATTATCCCATAAGCACTTAATTTTAATAGAATTGCTCCTAGTAGTATAGACCCAGAAATTGGGACTTTTACATGGGCTGTTGGAAGTCATAGGTGTAGTCTGTATAGAAGTGTTCTAAATATAAATGCTTTCATTCAGGCCAGTCATATTAAGCTCTTTGGTAGAGTTTACTGTTGTATGTGTTTATATATCAATAGAAGTAGGTTTTGTTTTGTGTAACAATTAGAGTTACTAGAAGGTAAGGATGCAGTAAGTCTTAGATTTAAAAGTGAATTCCTCATTGAGAAATAAAAGGCAGGGTAGCAATGAGAGAAGCATTGAGTAACATGTAAGTCAATTACTTTATTTGCTGAGAATATCACAACTATAAATATTGTAGTAGAATGGGAGTGGGGCTAAAAACTTTTTTCTCTTGATCCATTTTCCTGACATGTGGTTTTGGTTTGAAGTGGCGAATTAGTGGAAGAAGTCAAGAAGTTACCAGTTGTAAGAGAAATAACAAGGCGTCTGTAAAATGTGTGGGAAAAGATCAAGGAAGCTTAATCATGATCATTCCGGATTTCTAAAGTAACCTAGCTAGTTAACAGACTGTGTGGTATGGATGCATTACAGTGATGAGCTAGCACGTCATGTTAATGGAAGAAGTATGATAGTGAGAATAATATATTCTAACATTGCAGAAGATAATAAAGTCAATCCAACAGATGCTTCACATATGGAAAATTTCTTAAACAATGGAAACCATAAGTGATAGGTGATATGAAAGATAAGAACATTTATCACCCTCATTAGGAAATTTTTATATCATTTCTTCTAAGCATGATAAAGTTGCTATGAAATTTGGTGAAAACATTAGAGCACCTAATAGTAATATAACAAATGCTAAGGGTGTAGTCATGTCATGTGTGTATTATAAACTGCTCATAATGTAATGAGTAAAAGCCCTTTGAATTTTTTGTTGGTATTTGAAGTTATTAATTTTTATTTAAAAAGTTATAACACATTAGTTACATTTATATTTTGAAAATTTTACACTAAAATTAAGGTAAAAGTTTTGTAATATATAAAACTCTTCTACAATTGGATCCAGCACTGATATATGTAACAAAAAATTTGTTAAAGTATGTATATGGCAAATAACTTATTTCTGAAAAAAGCTCATTAATTTATCTTAATGACTTTCTATGAGAAGTTAATTTGACTCCTTAAATATAAGTCAAAACATCAAAGATTTGATACACACTTATTACTGATTTTAACTATTTTTGTATAATTGCATAGGTACATTTTTATTACATTAATTTTATTTAGATTTTTTTCCATGTTGAATTACAATATACTCAGAAAAACATCAAAATTTAGCTTCATGTTAACCTTTTTTGTTTGTTTGTTTTAATTTTTTTCAAAGAAGGGTTTTACTCTCACCTGGGGTGACCTGGAATTCATTATGTACTCTCACGGTGGTCTTGAACTCACAGTGATCCTCCTCCTTCAACCTCCTGATTGCTGGAATTAAAGGCATGTGTCACCATGCCTGGCTCATGTTCAATTTTTATTGAATTCAAAAGCATGGTTAAAAGTTACGTTTGTTTCTCTTCTAGGTAAAACAAATGACCTGTCATCACTGGATTATAAAGTAACAAATCTGCTATAGAAATGCAAGGGGACATATGCTACTTTGTCATGAAATAAGGTAATATTTGTATGGTTTTGTTTTTCTCATAATTTTGAAAAAATTTCCTGCATCTACAAATCTGTTTTTGCCTAAAATCAAATGTTTGTAGATTACTTAGCTGAAAACAGAACAACATAGGCTTGTCAATACAAGCTAAATACTTTAATACTTTAAAAAGCATATGTAATAGTTTATCAAATAAAGAAATACTGTGTATTTAGTACCATACAAATTACATTATCAAAAGAGAATTTATCTATTTACCTTTTAAGTATTTAATACTAATAATTGACTACTTTTGAAATGGAAAATACATTGTAACCAGCAAAGAATTACTGCAGGATGTGATTATGAAAAATAACAACAACTAGATATGAAGCCAAAAAGTCTGCCTTAACAGTTTGTTTAAATCTAGGTAGTGATGATGTGTAGTTGATTAAATTTATAGGCTATATTATTTTGTTGTGTATGTTTTAAAATATAAAGCATTTTAATGTAGACTTACTCAGTGCATATTTTTATGTCCATAGTGAAAGCAGTCATTGAAAAGCTTAAATAATTTGATATTTCTGCATTGCATAAAATAGATTTCAATATGAGACTGTATTCAGGTGATGGGAGACAACTTCATATTACTTATCTGGCTTGAGCTATCAGCTTAATTTTTACTGGTTCACTTTTTATTAGTTATGCACCCAGTGTGTATACAGTAAAGTTGATACCATCGCTACCCTCCTCCCACCCTCCCCTCTGCAGGCACACTCTTGGGTGGGGAATATGGGTCATGCATTGTGGGTTAGCCATCAGGTATGGGTATGACACAATGTCTCTGTGCATGATGACCCAATGTGTGGCACTAACGTCCTTTCTACCCCCTCTTTTGCAAATGCTCCTAATCCACGTTGGGTTCATCTTAGTTCTGCTTCAGTGATGAGGTCTTGGGAGCCTCTGTGACTCTGGATATCTGGTTTGATAGGAGTTGAGTGTTCTCTGTGTCTATTTCCTTTACCCTTGTGCTGGTACCAGGCTTACTAAGAAAGCAGCACTCTTGCTCATTTCCCCAATTACTCTTAGTTTCAGTTGGGGCCCTGTGGAGGTGTGATGGGCTGGTTCTTTCCTTAGGATTGGTGGCCCTCTGAAAAAAGAGAAGAAAATTCCCCCACGGAGAATGAATATAACACCAGATAAATGATATAACCTTAGGTATTTTAGAGAGAATTTAATACGTGTAGGTCCTCTTGCAGCCCACTATTGGTGGGAGCATTATAATGGAGAGCAGGGTCATTTTTGGATATGGTTCTGACTTGTTTCCCAGATCCAGCTATGGGTTCCATCCCACTGAGAAATCAGTTAGCCAAATCAAGAGCAGTTGGTTTCCCACCATGGCTGTGCACCACTATTGCACTTGTGTGAGCCTCATATCATGTTGTTTCCTGCTAATAGCTTAGACTATGAGTTGCTTGAACAGATGTTGGTTGTTTTCCCCCAATCACTCATATAGCACCTTCTGGCACTAGATAAGCTAACAGTCTGGGGAATGACTCTCATCCAGATTCCAGCCAGGTCACTGTGTATTCCATAGTGACAGCATATATCTTCAGGAGCAGGGTCTTACCTCTAACCTCTGTTGGGTCATCAAGTACACTTGCAGAAATCTGTCTTCTTTTGGGAAACTTTGTAGGTCTCTCTGATCAACAGCTCACTGTTGATGTCAGCAACATGCTGGTACTAGGAGTTATGGGAGTGTGCCACAGAAAATAAGGAAGAAAAAGATAGGTAATATAAAAGTGAAAGAAAGAAGAGAAATAAGATGGAGATAGAGAGACAGAGAGAGAGAAAGAGAAGCAGAAAACGATTAAGGTTAGTCTTTTATATTGTAATTTTTTTTTTCACCGATTAGTTTTGTATTCGGCAAATACAGTCACTTTGGTACCATTATTAGGCTTATCCATTTCCCTGAGTCATGTTGGGTTCATTTTTGGTCTGCTTCAGTAATCAAGTGATGGGGTCCTCTGGGTCTCTGGCTCTCTGATTTGGTAGGAGTTGATTTTTCTCTGTGTTGATCTCCTTCACTCTTGTGCTGTTATCTGGTTCACCAGGAAAACAGCATCCTTGTTTGTTTGGCCAATTTTTCGTAGTTTCAGCCAGGGCCCTTTTGAGGTATGATGAGGTGGCTCTCTCCTTAGGATTTACATCTATCTGAAAAAGAGAAGCAGATTCTCCAATGGAGAGTAAGTTAGCACCAGGGCAAATGAGATAACCCTTACTTTTTTTTATAGAGAATTTAATATGTGTAGGCCCTCTTGTAGCCCATGATTGATGGTAGCTTGATAAGGGAGAGTGGGCTTGTTTGGATATAGTTCTGATTTGTTTCCCAGCTCCAGCTATGGGTCTCGTACCACTTAGAGGATCAGTTAGCCAAATCAAGGCAGTTGGTTCCCCACCATGGCTGTGTGCCACTGTTGCACTTGTGTGGCCATCACAACAGGTTATTTGCTACTAAGTAGGTTAGATGCTTGAACAAATATTGGTCATTTTCCCTCAGTCGCCCATGTAGCACCTTCTGGCACTAGACACACTGACTGTCTGGGGACTGACTCAGCTTCCAGCCATGCCATTCCATTTTATGTGATAACCACACACAGTGTCTTCAGCAGTAGGGTCTTACCACTAACCTTTGGTGGGTCATCAAGCACTCGGACAGAAATCTGTCTTTCTTTTAGGAAAGCTTGCATGTCTCTCTGATCAAAAGCTCATTGTGGATGATAGACCCATTCTGGTACTGGGAGTTGCAGGTCAGTGCCCACTAAGAAAAGGAAGAAAAAGATAACTAATATACAAGAATTATAGAGAAGAGAGAGAGAGACAGAAAGAGAGAGGGGGGTAGAGGGAAGATGTAGGAGATTAAGGTTGGTCTTCATCATACACTCTCCAGAGTCTTGTGGCTCAGTTGTTCCCTCTAAGGGCCTGGTGAAGGTTCAGCCATTTGGTGCCTTCTAGGGAGTAGAATTTTATGGTACCATTGCCATTTGGGTCTATCTTTCTGTTTCCCACCCCTCACCTCACTCCCCATTCATCCTATTATCTAGTCCATGAGATGCTTGCAGGGTATGTAAAGCCTCTTGGGTAGATTAAAGTTAGGTGGTGTAGATGAATGAGACTATGTGGTGATTGTTTTCCAATGATTGGGGAAGTTATTGAGAATGATCTGTTCCAGGCTTAACCATTTTTCTTCAAATTTCTTGGTGTCATTTTTTTTTTTTCTTATTGCTCTATAGACTTCCATTAGTAGATATACCACATCTTAGTTATCCATTCTTCTAGTGATGGACAACTGGGTTGATTCCAGCTCTTAGCTATTACAAATTGGGCCGCTACAAACATGGCTAAGCAAATCTCTCTGGCCTATGGGTTGAAGGTTTTAGGGTAGATGCCCGAAAAGGAAATAACTGGATCTGTTGGTGTCTCTACAGTCAGCTTTTTCAGGAGTCTCCATATTGCTTTCCAAAGTGGTTGTTCCATCTTACATTCCATCCAACAGTGGATGAGTGTTCCTATTCTCCATATCCTCACCTGCATTTATTTTTGTTTGATTTTTTGATGTTTGCTATCCTTATTGGGGTAAGGTGGAATCTCATAGTTGTTTTAATTTGCATTTCTCTGATGATTAGGGATGATGAACATTTTCTTATGTGTTTGTTTGCCAATTGTAGTTCTTCCTCTGTGAACTGCCTATTCAGCTCCTTGCCCCATTTTGTGAGTGGGGTGTTTGACTTTTTCTGTTTCAATTTTTGAGTTCTTTGTAGATTCTAGAGATTAGGCCTCTGGAGAACCCGCAAATATTTTCTCCCATTCTATTGGCAATCTACTGGCTTTGCTTATTGTATGCTTCCCTGTAAAGAAACTCTTCAGCTTCATGTGATCCCATTGGTTGAGTGACTGTTTAAGATCGTGAGCTACTGGGTTCCGGGTCCTCAATTCTATTCCATTGGTCTATCCTCCTGTTTTTATGCCAGTACCATGCTGGTTTTTTTTTTTTTTTTTACTATGGCTTTGTAATATAGCTTTAGATCAGGTATGGTGATGCCTCCAGAGGTATTTCTTTTGCTGAGGATATGTTTGGATATGTGAGGCCTTCCGCCTTTCCATATGAAATTTGAGATCTTTTTTTTCTATCTAGGTGAAGAACACTATAGGGATTTTAATTGGAATTACAATAAATCTATATATTGCCTTTGGTAGGAATGCATTTTCACAATGTTAATTCTGCCAATCCAGGAGTATGGGAGGCGTTTCCATTTTCTCAAATCCTTCTCAATTTCTTTTTTGAGTGTTTTCATTTTTTCCTTGTTTTCATTTTTCCTTTTCTTTCACTTCCTTGGTTAACGTTATTCCAAGGTATTTTATTTTAGTTGTTGCTATTGAAAACTGGGACCATGTCCCTTATTTATTTCTCTGTATCTTTGTCATTTGCCTATAGAATGGCTACTGAGTTTTGTGCATTTATTTTGTCTCCTGCTACTTTGCTATAGGAGTTAGTCACCTTCAGCAGTTTTGGGATGGATGCTCTCGGGTCTCTTACATATACAAACATGTCATCGGCGAAAAGAGCTAACTTTACTTCTTCCTTTCCAATTTGTATACCTTTTATTTCCTTCTCCTGTCTTATTGCTTGAACTAGGACTTCCAGTACTATATTGAAAAGCAAAGGTGAGAGAGGTCAACACTGTCTTGTTCCTGACCTTAACTGGAATTCCTCCAGTCTCTCTCCATTAAGTATTATTTGGGCCTTAGGAGCTTTGTATATTGCCTTTATTATGTTAAGATATGAACCACCCATGCCAATTCTCTCTAATGTTTTGATCATCAAGTGATGTTGTATTTGTCAAATGCCTTTTATGCATCAATCAAAATGATCATGTGGTTTTTATGTTTAACCTTGTTTATGTGGTGTATTACATTGACAGATTTCCATATGATGAACCACCCCTGTGTTCCTGGGAAGAATCCCACTTGGTCAAGGTGGATAATACTTTTGATGTATTATTGGATTCAGTTTGCGAGGGTATTGTTCAGGATCTTTGTATCTAAGTTCATCAGGACAATAGGCCAGTAGTTTTCTTTTCTTGTGGCATCTCGGCCTGGATTTTGAATTAGGGTGATACTAGCTTCATAAAAGGAGTTGGGTAACCTTCCCTGTTCTCCAATTCTGTGGCGCAGTTTGAGGAAGATTGGTTTGATTTCTTCAACGAAGGTTTGATAGAATTCAGCTGAGAAGCCATTGGTTCCTGGACTCTTCTTTTGTGGGTGGGGTGTATTATTTTTTCAATCTCCATGGCTGTGATAGGTTTATTGAGGTGATTAATCTGCTCTGAGTTTAGCTTTGATAGATGGTATGCATCCAGGAATTTATCCATCTCATCCACCTTATCCAGTTTTGTGGAGTAGAGGTTTTTGAAATAAGTCCTTATGATTCTTCCAATTTAACTTATGACTGTTGTGATCTCTCATTTTTCCTTTTGAATTTTGTTAAGTTGAAGCTTTTCGATTTTTTGCTTGATCAAATTGGCCATGGGTTTGTCAATCTTGTTTATTTTTTCAAAGAACCATCTCTTTGTTTTGTAAATTGTCTTAATTATTTCCTTGGTTTCCAACTCATTAATTTGTGCTCTGATTTTAATTATTTCTTTCCTTATGGAGATCTTTGGGTTTGATATTTCTTGTTTTTCCAGTGCCTTTAGGTAAATGGTTAGGTTATTGATTTGGAATCTCTGTCTTTTTAATGAAGTCATTGAGTGCTATGATTTTTGCCTGAGGACCACCTTCATTTTGTCCCATAATTTTTGGTACGCTGTGTTCTCTTCATCATTCAATTGTAGAAATTTTGCAATTTCATTTTTTATTCCATCCACTATCCACTTATTGTTTCAAAGTGTGCTGTTCATTTTCCAGGTGCTGTTGGGATTCTTGGTGGGTCTTTTGTTGTTGATTTCCAGCAATATAGTATTGTGATCTGATATCATGCAGGGAATTATATCCTAAATATGTGGAGGCAGTCTTTGTGACCCAGTATATGGTCTATTTTAGAGAATGTTCCATGGTCTGCTGAGAAGAATGTGTAGTCTGTGGACTTGGGATGGAAAGTTCTGTAGATGTCCATTAGGTCTAAGTGATCTATGGTTTTGTTGAGCTCTCTTATTTCCCTGTTGAGCTTCTGTTTGGATGATCTGTCTATTACTGATAATGGTATATTGAAGTCCCTAGCTATGATGGTGCTGGTGGTTATTTCTGTTTTATTGTCAAGTAGGTTTTGCTTTATGAACTGTGGTGACCCTGTGTTTGGTGCATACAGATTTATGATTGTAATATCTTCTTGATATATTCGTCCCTTAACAAGTACAAAGTTGCCTCCTTTGTCTTTTTTGATTATTTTTGGTTTGAAGTCTATTTTATCTGATATTAATATAGGTATGTCTGCTTGTTTCTTATTCCCATTTGCTTGTAATATTGTTTTCCACCCTTTCACCCTGTCCTTAGTGGTGAGGTGGGTTTCTTGAAGACTACAGATTGATAGGTCTGATCTTTTGATCCATCATTTTAGCTTGATGGGTGAATTAAGGCGATTAATATTTAGGGTAAGGAGTGTGAGATTTGGTTTGTTCCCTGCCATATTGTGATGGCATATGTGGGTTGGAGTTTCCATGGACTTTGAAGTTTTTGTGCCTACTATGAGTTTGGTTATTATGATCTGCTTCTTGTAGGCATTTGAGATTGATTATTGGTTTCTTCTCTGTGGAGAGTTTCCTGAAATATGCTCTATAGGTTTGGTTTTGTGTTCATATAATTGTAAACCTGAGTTTTATAATAGAATGTTTTTCTTTCACCATCTATAATGAGGTATAATTTTTCTGGGTAGATTAGTTTGGGTTGGAAGCCATAGCTTCTTAGACTTTGCATTGTTTCATTCCAGGCCCTTCTAGCTTTCACGGTTTCCATTGAGAATTCTGAAGTAATTCTGATGGGGCTACCTTTTAAAGTGGTGTGTTGTGTTTTCCTTGTTGCTTTTAGGATTTTCTCTTTGGTGTCAATGTTTAGAGTCTTAATGATAATATGTCTTGGAGAGTTTCTCCTTTAGTCCAGAATGTTTGGCATTCCGTTGGCTTCTTGTATCTTGATGGGCATTTCTTTTAAGAGACTGGGGAAGTTTTCTTCAATTATTTTCTTAAATAAGTTCTCCATGACTTTGGTTTGAATTTCTTCTTCTGATATTCCAATGATCCTGACATTAGAACATTTAAGTGTATCCTGCAATTCCCTCATGTTCTGTTCACAGAAACTTTTGAACCTATTGAAATTTTTGAAGTCTTGAACTGCTTCTTCCATCTTGTCTTCCAGATGAGAGTTTCTATCCTCCACATAGCTGACTGTATTCTTGAGAGCCTCTTGAGAGTTTTGGACTTGTTCAAGTGCATTTTCTACTACTTTCTATGTATAATTTCCATCCCTATGTCAAGCGCTCCCTTTTCACATCATTTTCTGATTTTCTTAATGATTCCTAGAATTCATCCTTGTATTTCTTTTTGTCTTCATTTAGCATGGCCAACTGATTTTTGCGATCTTTTTTTTTTCACTCTCCCTCACATCTCTTAGCTCTCTTTGAGCTCCTTCAATTTTCTTATCTATTAGTTCCAGTTTCGTGATGGCAGCATCCACATGACTATCGGTCCTTTGTTGCTTCTAGGGCAAGGTTGCATTGCTCACAGCTTCATTTTGGTGTTCAGATCCTAATGACTGTTCTATGTTTTGATTAGAGATGTTCATTGTAGGGCTGCGTACTCTAACTGGATTTTCTTGCGTTTGATTTTTCATGTTATTTCTTTTGCACTGTGGTCTGCCCATCACAGTGTATGGGTACTTATGTGGATGGATCAGCGTGGGCGCAAGCACAATGGGAATCTTAGGCAGCCTGAGACAGTTGCTAAGCAGCCTAAGCTTTGGCTCTCACTTCCCAAAGCCACCTGATCTACTGCATGGCCGGCGTGCCAAAGTTGCCCGATCTCTCAAGTGTTTATGCACCAAAGCTGCCTGTGTTCAAGATAGGAAGAACACTGAGGCACCAAGCACTGAAGCAGCCCAAACTCAGGAGTGGGGATAGTGGGACCCAGGAGCAGTCTGCCCTCTCCCCCCACAGGACAATGGTGGACGGATGACATTTCAGATTGGTAGGGGATGGCACCTGAGTTGGTGCAAGCAACAGACACAGTCTGAGCTTTTGTGGCAGTTGCTGTTGGCCTAGACACACTGAAGGTGCAGTGGCAGGAGCAGTAAGTGCGTGAGTGGGCAGAGCTGTTTAAGCTTCCACAAGCAGGGATTAATCAGCAAGTGGGGCACTGCCGTGGATACAACAGCTACTTGGGGGCAGGGGTGGGCTACCGACCCATGAAGGATTCAACGATTTCCTATTTATGCCTGGACCCACTGAACCTCCAGTGGCCAGAGCAGTAAGTGGGCGAGTGGGAGGAGCAGTCTAAGCTTCCACAAGCAGGGATCGATTGGCAAGTGGATACGACGACTACTTGGGGAAGAGGTGGGCTACCCGCCCACGAAGGAATCAGTGATTCACTGTTTATGCCTGGACCCGCTGAACCTTCAGCATCAAGAGCAGTAAGTGGGCGAGTGGGAGGAGAAGTCTAAGCTTCCACATGCAGGGATCGATTGGTGGGCGGTGGTGTCATGGATATGGCGGCTACTTGGGGGGATGGGTGGACCACCTGACCACAAGGGAATCAGCGATTCCCAGTGTTTCCCCCTTCTGTGCCCTTCCACTGGCAATCTGTTGGAGGTTGCTCTCCACTAAAAGTCCCAGTGAACTCTTAATGTGTCACCCTTCTTTCCCCGGGATCTGCAGTGTGGTTACGCACTCACCATCTTGGCTGGAGGACCTTTAAGGTTAGTGTTCATCATATCCTCTCCAGGGTATTGTGATTCAGGTGTTCATTCTAAGGACCTTATGAACGTTCAAACACTTAGTCTGTCTCACAGGATGTAGAATTGTATGTTACCCCTGCCATTTGGATCCAGGTTTGTGTCTCCCACCACCACTCTAACCCTCCCTTCCCACTCCACCATCCTATTGTCCAGCCATCGAGATGTTTATTAGGGATGTCCGCATCTCAGGTAGATTCAGGTTAGGAACTGCAGATGAGACTATGTTACAATTATGTTGCTGTGACTGGATGGGTTCACAGAGATTGATCTGTACCAGGTTCGGACATTTTTGTTCTAATTTCATTGTGTCATTTCATTTTTCCTTACTACTGTGTAGAATTCCATCATGTAGATATACCCCATATAGGTTATCCACTCGTCTAGTGATGCACATCTGGGTTGATTTTAGCTCTTAGCTATTGTGAATTGAGCAGCTGTAAACATGGTTGAGCAAATCTCTCTGAACTGAGGCATGGAGCATTTAGGACAAATGCACAGTAAAGGAATAACTGGGTCTGTTGGCAATTCTATAGCCATTTATTTTTTTTTAATTTTAGGAGTCACTGTATTGCTTTTCAAAGTGATTGGAGCATCTTACATTCCCAACAACTGTGGATGAGGGTTACTATTTCTGCACATCCTTGCCAGCATTTGTTTTCATCTTATTTTTAATGTTTGCTATCCTTACTGGGGTAAGGTAGAATCTCATAGTTGTTTTAATTTGCATTTCCCTAATGGTTAGGGATGACTAGCATTTTCTGAAGTGTGTGCTTGCCATTTGTATGTCTTCCTTTGAGAGCTTCTTGTCCAGTTCTTTGCCCCTTTTTGTGAGTGGGTTTTTTTTTTAATTTTTTATGTTTTTGAATATTTTGTAGATTCTAGAAATTAGGCCTCTGTCAGTTGGATAACCAGAAAAATTTTTCTCCTATTATGTGGGTAATCTGTTGGCTCTGATTGTTGTATATTTGTCTATGAAGAAACTTTGCAGCTTCGTGAGATCCCAATGGTTGAGTGGTTGTTTAAGATCCTGAGCGACTGGAGTTTTATTCAGGAGGTCTTTTCCCATTCCTGTATCATGGAAAGTTCCTCCTATTTTTTCTTCTAGTAGTAACTGGGTTTCCATTCTTATATTGAGGTATTTTATCCATTTGTACTCAATTTTCTTCATGGAAAGATGTGTGGATCAAGTGTCAAATTCCTACATCCAGTTTGTGCAGTGCCATTTGTTCATGATGATGTCTTTTTTTCCATCCTATATTGTTAGGACCTTTGTCAAATATCAAGTAGCTGTAGTTACTTGACCCAAAGTCTGGGCCCTTGATTCTTTCCCATTGGTCTGTACTCCTGTTTTTAGGCTAGCACTATGCTATTTTTATTACTGTGTCTTTGTAATATAGCTTTAGATCAGGTATGGTGATGCCTCCAGAGGTGTTTCTTCTGCTGATGATATGCTTGGATATTGAAGGCTTTCTGCCTTACCATCTGAATTGTGAGATCATTTTATATTTTTAAAAAATCATTTATATATTTAATACAGAGAAAGAGATAGAATGGGCACACCAGGGCTGCTAGCCTCTGCATATGAACTCCAGACACATTTGCCACTTTATGCATCTGGCTTACATGGGTCCTGGGGAATCGAACCCAGGTCCTTAGACTTTGCAGGCAAATGGTGTAACTGCTAAGACATTTCCCCAGTCCCCTGAGATAATTTTTTCTCTCTCTGTAAAAAAAAACAATAGGGTTAAGTAGATGGCTTGATAGGTAACAGGCTTGCCACTTGACCTTGAGGACCTGAGTTTGGATCCCTAGTATCCACATAGAAGCCAAGCACATTGGTGTGCACAAGTAATCCCAGCAAGACAGATCCCTAAGGCTTTCATTGGCTTCTTTTGCTGAGTTGGTGAGCTGTAGATTCAGAGAGAGACCCTGCCTCAAAGAAACAGGGAAGTTGGTCTGGAGAGACAGTTTAGCAGTTAAGAGGCACTTGGCAGAAAAGTCAAAGGACCTGGGTTTGACTCCCTAGTACCCACATAAACCATGATGCAAAAGATGGCACGTGCATCTGGAGTTCATTTGCAGTGACTAGAGGCCCTGGTGCAACTATTCTGTCTCTGTCAAATAAATAAATTAAATTAAATATTTAAAAAGGAAAAGGAGCCAGGAATGGTGTTGCATGCCTTAATCCAAGCACTCAGGAGGCAGAGGTAGAATGATCACCATGAGTTTGAGGCCACCCTGAGACTACAAAATGAATTTCAGTTAGCCTGAGCTAGAGTGAAACCCTACTTCAAAAAACCAAAAGCAACAAGAAAGGGAAGGCACTCAACATTCAGTCTGGTCCCCCACCACATACATACACATAATACATGAACATTTGCACATGCACATGAACACATATACATATCCATACCCCCACATGTTCACACACACAAAGGATGTAGTCTAATCAGAAACACATGGATGTATTGTTTCTGTATCTTGGAAGTTGTTAAAACAAACACTGGTAATTGTAGCCTAAGATTGTCTATCTCTGCAACCACAGAAAGTGGCAACATGGATAATGATTGAGCAGTACATCGAGGCCCAGGTTTCTCAGTGTTAGTACTATGGAAATTTGGAGGTGGTTTATTAATTCTCCTTTGTGCGCATTTTGGAATGTTTGCATTGCTGAACGTTAATATACACAACTGCCTTCCTACTGGGACTCCTCAAAATGCCTTCAGGCTGATGTTCCTTGTAAGGCAAAGTTCCTCATGCTTGGTTACCACAGGCTAGAAAAAGCTGTTCACAGTAAATGATGGAAATATTAAAGTAAGGATGTCCACTATAGTACAGTTGGCAGTGGAGGTCCCTACCACACTGTTTTATCAAGAATCAACCTCTACATTAGAGGTTACTTACCAGGATCAAGGTATCCAGTGATATATACAAAATCCACTTTTTTTTCATTAAGTTGCATGTGCAAGTATGTGTTTTATGCATATATGTGTGTGCACACATGTATACAGGTGCCAATACACGTGTGTGTGTGTGGAGAGCAAGAGTTGAACTTCAGTGTCTTGCTTGATTGTCACACATGGTTTCTGACTTGAACCCAGTGCTCACTGATGCTGCTAGTTCTGTTAGCCAGCTGGCCCTGGGGATTCTCCTATATCCTTATCCCCAGTGTTGGGATTACAGGCATATTTACATAGGAGATCTGGAGCTCAACTCAAGTCCTCACACTTGCATGGTCAGCACTGTATCCCTCGAGCCATCTCCCTGGCCCCAGTCCACTCAAAAAAAAAAAACTTTATTTATTTATTTATCTTCAAGAATAGAGAGATAGAGAGACAGAGAGAAAACTGCAGATACATGTGCCACATTGTGCACCTGGCATATGTGGATACTGGGGAATTTAACCTGTGTCCTTAGGCTTTGCAAGCAAGCACTTTAACTGCTGAGCCATCTCTCCAGCCCTGCACTCATTTTTACCATGAACTATTGGCTAGGAGAAAATAGGTCTCCAGCCTGTGGTAGAGGAGAGGATAGCACAAAGGTCTTGGTATTAGAAACCTCTCTACTCACTGGATGTGACAACCAAAACTATTTTCAGGCATCACCAAGAGTCCCAAAAGGAAGAAGGGGGGTGGTGACAGAGCATATGATCTGTTGAACACTAGTGGGTTAAACTTGTGTGTGATATGTAGTCACATTTCCCTTTAGTGCTAATGAATATTTTATAGAAATCAATTTCTCCTATTTCAATTAGTTTGGTTATCTGGCCTTTTCTGCCTTGTGACATGGACTTTTTTTTATAAAGTTCATGTCACAAAATTGTAAATGCATTTGAAAGTAGTGTGTCTGAACAGAATGAAGAAAGTAACAGAAATGCTCCACTCCAACAGAGCCAACTAAGGAAGTAATGTTCCCAGTTCAGGTAATGTGAGACAAGGAACTCTATACTGTAACTATGAAGCATGGGGACTAGGCAACATGTCAAGCTGGCAGCAGAGCATGGTGTCATCTATGGGGTAGTGGTTTTGTAGGCATATGAAATGCAAGTTATGGAACCATAAAGGTTTACCTCAAGGTTCTGGGGGAGAGCCAAATGTGGTAGGACAATGATTAGCAGGGTCAGATATCCTGTATGGCCTTCCTAAGCAAGGTGTACATAAAGCTGTGAAGGTGAAACCTGGGTAATAATGAAAAATCCCTGCCCCTAGGATGTTAGTGATGTCAGGAATATTGCTCAAGGAAACTTCAGACACAAATGGAGCTGGCCCAAAAGAGAACTTATTATACCGTAGGCAGCAGGATGGGGCTGCCCGAGCTGGCTTGAGCTCACATGACACCATCAGATGCTGAGTATCATGTAACAGAAATGTTTTCCCTGCTTGTGTCAGGGCTGCCCAGGTCGGATCTTTTCTTGCTCTCTCTCTCTCTCTCTCTCTCTCTCTCTCTCTCTCTCTCATGGAATGGGAATGTTTATGTGGTGTATATAACTTAAAAATAAATTTATAGGGATTCATGGTTAAAATTAGCCTTGATTCTGGAAGAAACTTTGGGATTTTGAACAGTGCTGGGATTATTAAAATCATGGGAAATCTGGAAGAAGGATTGAATGTGTTTGCATTATGAGATGGCCATGAGTCTATGGGAGGCAGTGGTGGGATGCTCAGCTTTCAGTATGAAATATCTCCCCACAGTCTCTTGTGTTTATACATTTGAAACTGATGATCACTATAAGCTGTTGCTGTCTTGGGGGGAGCTTTATAATGGAGAGGGGGGTCATTTTTGGATATGGTTCTGACTTTTTTCCCAGCTACAGCTATAGGTTCCATCCCACTAAACAGATCAGTTTGCCAAATCAAGAACAGTTGGTTTCGCACCATGGTTGTGCACCACTATTGCGCTTGTGTGAGCCTCACATCAGGTTGTTTCCTGCTGAATAGCTTAGACCACGAGTTGCTTGAACAGATGTCCATCATTTCTCCCAGTCACTCATATAGCACTTTCTGGCCCTAGGCAAGCTAACTGTCTGGGGACTGACTCTCTTCCAGATTCCAGCAAGGTCACTGCATGTTCTGTAGCAACAGCATATGTCTTCAGCAGTAGGATCTTACCACTAACCTTTGGTGGGTCATCAATTACTCTGGCAGTAATCTGTCATCTTTTGGGAAACCTTGAAGGTCTCTCTGATCAACAGCTCATTGTGGATGTTAGCCACATGCTGGTACTGAGGGATACAGGGCAGTGCCAAAGAAAATAAGGAAGAAAAAGGATAGGTAATATAAAAATGATAGCGAAAAGTAAAAGAGAGGGAGATAGATATAAACAGGAAAATATTAAAGTTAGGCTTCATTATACCCTCTCCATGGCCTTGTGATTCAGGTGTTCCCTCTAAGGATCTGATGAAGGTTCAACCATTTAGTCTGTCTTTCAGGGTGTAGAATTGTATGTTGCCATTGCCGTTTGGACCCAGGTTTGTGTCTCCCACCTCCACTCTTACCCTCCCTTCCCACTCCACCATCCTATTGTCCAGTCATCGAGATGCTTATTAGGGATGTCCGCATGTCAGGTAGATTCAGGTTAGGAGCCACAGATGAGACTATGCTATGCACAGTTATATTTCTTTGATTGGTGTGGTCACAGAGAATGATCTGTACCAGGTTCAACCATTTTTCTTCAAATTTCATTGTGTCAGTTTTCCTTACTACTGTGTAGAATTACATCATATAGATACCCCACATCTAGGTTATCCATTCATCTGATGATGGACAGCTGGGTTGATTCCAGTGCTTGGCTATTATAGATTGAGCAGCTATAAATATGGTTGAGGAAATCTCTCTGATCTGAGGCCTGGGGAATTTTGGATAAATTCTCAGTAAAGGAATAACTGGGTCTGTTGGCAACTCTAGTCAACTTTTTAATGAGTCTCTGTATTGCTTTCCAAAGTGGTTGTACCATCTTACGTTCCCACCAACAGTGGATGAGGGTTCCTATTTCTCCACATCCTTGCCTGCATTTGTTTTCATTTTATTTTTTGGTGTTTTCTATCTTTACTGGGTGTTATGAGCATGTAAGGACCAGCATATGGTCCAGGGACAGTTTAGATAAATAAGTTTTTTTTTCTTTGTGTGTGAGAGTAAAAATGCAAAGTCAAACTTTGTAAGCAAAAACTAAGAGTAAGCTGAGTACAATGACATAGTAAGAGATTAGCAGAAGGTGTGTGTGGAACCCTAGATAAGTAGTGGAAAATACAAAAACCCCAGCTGCTCAGCAGCCGTTGTCCCAGTCCTCCTGACACTATGACTGACTGAATGGCTGCTCAGCAGTCCGGACTGAGACCTCCGCAAGACGCATCACCGATCTGAATTCATCTGCCCGACACGCTGTCCAAACGACCGAGACTCGCCTTGAAACACCGCGAACCGAGAGAAAAGTCGGAGCACGGACCCGCGCCACCAGGTTGTAAAGCGTCAGAAATCTTGCAGACTGAGTCTCGCGTTGCGACCGAGTCTCGCGTTACTGCATCCCAAGTCTCGCGTTATCAGGTTGTATACATGTTAGACTCGTTAGAAATATTCTTGTGTTAGTAGTGATAATATAGTTTGGTTATATATTATATTAGCTATAATATTAGTTGTGATAGTTTGGACTTGCTTGTGTGTGACTTTCATCCCAGTAAACTCCTTTGCGAGTACACCAGTGTCTGAGTATTATTGACCTTCGTGGGCGGAATCCTCTCAACCAATCATCTTTGAGAGTGCTCGTGACAACTGGGGTAAGGTGGAATCTCATAGTTGTTTTAATTTGCATTTCCCTGATGATTGGGGATGATTAGCCTTTTCTTAAGTGTGTGTTTGTCATTTGTATTTCTTCCTTTGAAAACTGCTTGTCCAGTTCATTGCCCCATTTTGTGAGTAGGATGTTTGACTTTTTAATTTTTTTTATGTTTTTGAATTCTTATTATATTCTAGATATTAGGCCTCTGTATGTTGGATAATCAGCAAAAAATTCCTTCCATTTTGTGCATAATCAGTTGGCTGTGCTTATTGTATGTTTGTTTATTAAGAAACTTTTCAGCTTCATGAGATCCTAATGGTAGAGTGATCGTTTAAGGTCCTGAGCTACTGTGTAAGTATTTTCCCATTCCTATATCATGGAAAGATCCTCTTAGTTTTTCTTCCAGTAGTAGATGCATTTCCAGTCTTATATTGAGGTCTTTGATCCATCTAGACTCAATTTTTGTGCACAGCAAGATGTGTGGATCAAGTTTCAAGTTACTACATCCAGTTTGTACAGCACCATTTGTTCAATATGATGTCTTATTTTTTTTCATCCTATTGTTAGGGCCTTTGTCAAATATCAACTAGCTGTAGTCACTTGACCCAAAGTCTGGGCCCTCAATTCTGTTCCATTGGTCTATACTCCTGTTTTTATGCCAATACCATGCTGTTTTTATTACTATGTCTTTGTAATACAGCTTTAGATCAGTGTGGTGGTTTGATACAGGTGTCCCCCATAAATTTAGGTGTTCTGAATGCTAGGTTCCCAGCTGATGGAGATTTGGGAATTAATGCCTCCTGGAGGGAGTGTATTGTTGGGGGCAGGGTTATAGGTGTTATAGCCAGTTTCCCCTTGCCAGAGTTTGGCACACCCTCCTGTTGCTGTGGTCCACCTTATGTTGGCCATGGGGTGATGTCCACCCTCTGCTCATAACATCGTTTTCCCCTGCCATCGGGGAGCTTCCCCTCGAGCCTGTAAGCCAAAATAATTTTCTTTTTCCCAGAAACTGCTCTTGGTTGGGTGATTTCTACCAGCAATGTGAACTGGACTGCAACAATCAGGTATAGTGATGCCTCCAGATGTCTTTCTTCTGCTGAGGATATTCTCGGATATGTGCCTTCCCATATGAATTTTGAGATCATTTTTTTTCTTTTTAAAAATATTTCATTTATATATTTGGTAGACAGAAAGAGACAGATAGAGAAAAAGACAGAATGGGCACACAAGGGCTTCTAGCCTCTGCATATGAACTCCAGACACATTTTCCGTTTGTGCATTTGACTTACATGGGTCCAGGGGAATCAAACCCAGGTCCTTAGGCTTTAGCAGGCAAATGCCATAACTGCTTAACCATTTCCTCATTCCCCTGAGATAACTTTTTCTATCTCTGTAAAGAACAATATTGGGTTAAGAAGATGGCTTGGTAGGTAACAGGCTTTCCACTTGACCATGAGGACCGGAGTTTGGATCCCTAGTATCCACATAGAAGCCCGGCACATTGGTGTATGTCAGTAATCTCAGTAAAAGAGAATCACAGAAGACAGATCACTAAGGCTTTCAATGACTTCTCTCACTGAGTTGGTGAGAGCTGTAGGTTCAGAGAGAGAGCCTTCCTCAAAGAAACAGGGAAAGTGGGCTGGAGAGAAGGTTTAGCAGTTAAGATACTTGCCAGCAGGGCCAAAGGACCTGGGTTTTATTCCCCAGTACCCACATACAAAACATGATGCACAAGATGGCACATACATCATTTCCAGTGACTGGATGCCCTGGTGTACCCATTTTCTCTCTCTCAAATAAATAAAAATATAAAATATTAAAATAGGAAAAGTAGCCGGGCATGATGGTGCGTGTCTTAATCCCAGCATGTGGGAGGCAGAGGTAGAAAGGTCACCATGACTTTGAGGCCACCCTGAGACTACATAGTGAATTTTAGGTCAGCCCAAGATAGAGTGAAACCCTACGTCAACAAAAAGGTGGGGGGAGGCACTCAATATTCACTCTGGTCCCCCACCACATACATACACACAATGCATGAACATCTGCACACTCACACACTCACACACACACACACACACACATATATATATACATACATACATATATATATATATATATATATATACACACACACACACATACATACATATACATATACACATATACATCCATACCCCACATGTGCTCAGCAAACACACAGAGGATCTAATCTAATCAGAAACACATGCATGTATTCTTCTGTGTCTTGGAAGTTGTCACAGCAAACACTAGTAATTGTAGTATGGAGAGCCCCTCGGGCCAAGCCCTAAAGATGGCGTCTGGTGGAAGTTCTATGCTTGGGACAAGCAAGTCCATATTTGGAGGAGCTTGCCTTTACCGTTGCTCATTGGCTTTTGATGTTATTATATTTAACTTTAATTGTAACACTCAATAGGCTGGGTTTTTGTCACTTTATAGAACACAACCGGATGCAATTTTAAAAAGGTCATAAGAGGATGTTTAGGATAATGATTATCTATTTTTCCATCAAAGCAACAACTTAAAATGGCCCAAGCATCTATAGTTGCAGTTAAGACTGTGACTTGATAACTGTTATAAGGCACAGTAAGAGTCTGTGGCATGAACCCAAAATGTTGTAGACATTGGCGGAGTCCTTCAATAGCAAGAACAGCCACAGCCGTGGGGATATGTTTCACTGTTTTTCCAGGAGAGCTTTTAGGATGTACCCACAACAGAGGACCTTGCTGCCATAATACACCTGTGGGCTGTTCTACTGTTTGCAAGATGCAAAGATCTACAGGTGTTTCTTCTATTACTCTATGTAATTGGGCAGTAGAAATCTTTTTATTAACAGCATTAATAGCTTTTTGGGCATCTTCTGTCAGGATTTTAGGTGAATTTAAAGCTGTATCTCCCTCTAATATTTTGAATAGTGGCTTTAAGACATAATTAGGGATTTTTAAATATGGACGAATCCAATTTATATCTCCCAACAGTTTTTGAAAATCATTGAGGGTATGTAAATTATTTAATCGTAAACTAACTTTCTGTGGCCAAACCATGTTAGGTGAAACCTTTGCCCCTAAGTAAGAAACGATTGATTCATGTTGTACCTTTTTTGGGGCTATATAAAGACCCCAACCTTTTAATTTATTTACTAGATTACTATAGGCTTCTTTTAAATAAAGTTTTTCTTTGGCAGCAAGTAATATGTCATCCAAGTAATGGATGCATTTTAAGCCTTTAAATTTTTCTCTTATAGGAGCCAAAGCCCTTCCTACATAAAGTTGACACATAGTCAGGCTATTAGCCATCCCTTGGGGCAAAACTATCCATCGAATCTTTGGTCGGGTTGTTTATGATTACAGGAAGGTACGGTGAAAGCAAAATGTTTAGCATCTTTCTCATTCAACGGGATGGAAAAGAAACAGTCTTTGATATCTATCATTATCAACGACCATCCTCGAGGCAAGGTGGTTAATAGGGGAAGGCCCCTTTGGATAGGTCCCATAATTTGCATCTATTGATTGATAGCTCTTAGATCATGTAAAAGCCTCCACTTTCCAGATTTCTTTTTGATTACAAATATTGGGGTATTCCAGGGGGAAACAGAAGGTCGGATATGTCCAAGAGAAAGTTGCTCTTGGACAAGTTCATGGGCTGCCATCAATTTCTCCGAGGATAAGGGCCACTGAGGAACCCACACCGGATCCTCAGTTTTCCAAGTAATGGGAATTCCTTCCTCAGTGGCCCCTAGGAAGAACCCACTCCAGCTCTACCCTTTCTTTCACTTGGTTGAACAGGGGATCGCCGACCCTATAAATATTTACCTATTCCAAAAGATGGATGATATCCCATATTTTGTATCATTTGTTGAGCAGAATACTTATTAGTAAGTTTCATCCCTAAATTTTGTAATAAGTCCCTGCCCCAAAGAGAAATGGGCAAGTCTAGTACATAAGGCTGTATTTTACCTGAATGTCCCTCCGCATCAGTCAATTTCAATGATATCAGGAGTTTTTGCGAAGCCTAGTCCTCGTAACACCTGATTAGAAGACTGTACTGGCCATCCTGATGGTCAGTCCTTTTTTGTAATAATGTTACGATCAGTCCCGGTATCTAACAATCCTAATATCCTTTTTTCATCTACCTTAAGTTCCAGCACTGGGCGCTGATCTAGTTGTAAAGACAGGAAAGTTAACTCTGTACCAGAAGATCCAAACCCTGTTTCCCCCGTTGTTTATTTCTAGCAGGAAATTGGTCATGTAGACTGGGCAAAAGAACTAATTGAGCCACATGGTCTCCGGGTGATATGGACATTATTCCCCTGGGGGAGGAAACCATTATTTTAACTAGCCCTTGATAGTCAGGGTCTATAATGCCCAGGTGGACTATCAGCCCTCGTAAGGCCGATGAAGATCTCCCTATCAATAATCCCACTGTATTTTCTTGTAAAGGGCCAGAAAAGTCAGTTTCAATTAATTGTGTTCCCATTTGAGGGGTCAATACAAGTCTGGTGGTGGAGCGGAGGTCCAATCCTGTGGAGCCCTCAGTGGCTCTCCTCAGTTCCGAGGGTGTCTCAGTGTTGGCCAGGTCTCCTCTTTCTGCTGTGAATTGGCCATTGTCCCATATATTTGTGGGCCCTGAGGACGAGGGCCCCGCTGCCCGTTTTTTGGCTGTGCTCCACCAAAGCCAGAAACAAGGGGCTGGCCATTAATATCTTTAATTGATTTACATTCATTAGCCCAATGATTACCTTTTCTACATCTAGGACATAGTCCTGGCTGTCTTGTTCTACCCCCTCCTGATTCAGCCCCTCTTGCTGCGCAATCTTTCTTCAAATGTCCATGCTTCCCACATCTAAAACAGGCCCCGGGAGGAACTGTCTTCTTTCTTTTTTGCAATTGCATTACTGCAGCAGCAAATCCTGCATTAGTAAGGGGCCCACCCATTTCCTGCAGACCTTCATCTATGCTTCTACACCTTTGTGTTTATAGGGGGGGATGGCGGTTCTACATTCCTTGGTGCACTGTTCAAAAACTAATTGCTGGATAAGAGGCATTGCACTATCAGGGTCACCAAAGATCCTCTCTGCAGCTTCAACCATCCTCGCGACAAAGTCTGAGAAAGGTTCGGTTTATCCTTGCATAATCTTGGTAAGATTACCCGATACTTCTCCCCTGTTGGGCAAAGCCTTCCATGCCTTAATAGCCATGCCATTTATCTGTCCATAAACCTCCTCAGGATGTCCTGTTTGTGCATTGGCGAATCTGCCTTGCCCCATTAACATATCCCTGTCCCAAGGGGCGTGCCCTGCAGCCTGATTGGTGGCTGCTTGTGCATTTGCAAACTCAAACATGAATGCTCTCCAGTCTAGATATTGTCCGGGAGAAAGACAAGCTTTGGCCAGCCTAGACCAGTCATCAGGCATAATGCAATGTCTCTGCAAAGCTTCAACCTGAGCCACAGTAAAGGCAGCTGTATGCCATATGTTTTCACTGATTTTGCCAAAGACTTAATGACTTTAAAATCCAGCGGCTCATGGAATCTGTTACCTGCCTGGTCTTGGAACACTGGGAACCCAATTTGTGAAAACCTAACCTCGCACCAAACATCTGGGCAAAATGAAATTTGCTGAGTGAAAGAGCTCGAACGTTCCACCCCATAAGCAGGGGGTGCCGCAGACATACTTTCAATGTCTTGTCCCTTTCTATTGCTGTTATATCCTAACTTAGTATTTGGTGGGAGTTTCCGGGGTTTTACTTCCTCTTTATTAGGCTTCCAATTTTCTTGGAATGGAACCAAGGAGGGGTAAAGGCTAGTCCTTTCGAGCTGTTGCACGAGTCCCTCTGCTTCCTCTTCTGAATCTTTACTGGAACTACCAGAGGAAGAGACGCTTCTCTCGGACTGTAAAGATCTTTCCTCTCTTAACTGATCTAAGGCTTGTCTTCCTGCCTCCAAAGCGCCATAGCACCTATCATCCTCAAGACAGCTCCTAACCATTTTCCAGACTGCTCTTACTCCTGGTTTTAATGTTCCATGTTCTCTAGCAAAATCTAAATCTCTTCCTAGTTTTTCCCAACTGGTCACTGTCAAGTTTCCCGACATGGCAAACCAGGGGGCTGCTGTATCACATTCCTTATCACATTCCTTCAAGAAATGTTGCAGAGTGGCTCTACTCAATTCCAACCCTAAATAGCCTCTTAATTTTCCTGAGGACCTTCCCCAAACCCTGGGGTTGTTTCTAGCGCCTGCTTCCTGGCGTCCTAAATAGCCTCTAATTTTCCTGAGGACCTTCCCCAAACCCTGGGGTTGTAAGCCCAACTTACTGGGGACTTACCCTGCGCGCACCCCTGACTGTTGTAAGTTCTGAACTCTTCGGTGGGGGAGTTGGGTTCCCTGTACGGGCCACCACTTGTCGCGTCCGCCTCGAACAGCAAGGAAGACACAACCACCAGTTCTTCTTACAGCAGTTTATTTAGGCAACTTCAAACTTCATCTCCCCCGAGCCTCGGGCGGGGCTTCCTTATAAGTGCACTCAATCTGCCCAGTCACCCCAGGCTACGCAACCTCTCCAGGCAAGCATCAGAAGCCAATGAGCAGTGGTGAGGGTGAGCTCCTCCAAATATGGAAGCATCAGAAACCAATGAGCAGCGGTGAGGGCGAGCTCCTCCAAATATAGACTTGTTTGTCCCAAGCATAGAACTTCTGTCAGGCGCCATCTTTAGGGCTTGGCCCGAGGGGCTCTCCACATTGTAGCCCGAGGTTGTCTATCTCTGCAACCACAGAAAGTGACAACATGGATAATGATTGAGTAGCTACTGTACATCGAGGCCCAGGTTTCTCAGTGTTAGTACTATGGAAATTTGGAGGCGGATTATTAATTCTCCTTTGTGCGCATTTTGGAATGCTTGTATTGCTGGACATTAATATACACTCCTGCCTTCCTACTGAGACACCTCAAGGTACCTTCAGGCTGATGTTCCTTGTAAGGCAAAGTTCCTTCTGCCTGGTTACCACTGGCTAGTAAAAGCTGTTCACAGTAAATGATGGAAATTTTAGAGTAAGGTGTCCACTATAGTACAATTGGCAGTGGAGGTCCCTACCACACTGTTTTATCAAGAATCAACCTGTGCATTATAGAGGTTACTTATCAGGATCAAGGTATCCAGTGATATATACAAAATCCACTTTTTTTCCATAAAGTTGCAAGTGCATGTATGTGTGGTATGCATGTGTGTGTGTGTGCAAACATGTGTACACTTGCCAATATGTGTGTGTGTGTGTGTGTGTGTGTGTGTGTGTGTGTGTAGAGCAGGGCTTAAACTTCAGCATCTTGCTTGATTGTCACACATGGTTTCTGACTTGAACCCAGTGCTCACTGATGGGGCTAGTTCAGTTAGCCAGCTTGCCCTGGGGTTCCTCGTGTATCCTCTTCCCCAGTGCTGGAATTACAGGCATATTTACTTAGGAGATCTGGAGCTCAACTCAAGTGTTCACTCTGGTATGGTCAGCACTGTGTCCCTCAAGCCATCTCCTCAGCCGCAATCCACTTATTAAACAATGGTTATTTATTTATAATATTTTCAAGCATAGATAGAGAAAAAAAATCAACTCCAGATACATGTGCCACATTGTACACCTGGCATATGTGGGTGCTGGGGAATTTAACCTGGGTCATTAGGCTTTGCAGGCATGTACTTTTAACTGCTGAGCCACCTGTCCAGCCCTGCACTCATTTTTACCATGAACTATTGGCCAGGAGCAAAGGGAAGAAGGGGGTGACAAGTATGATCTGTTGAAATATAATGAGCTAAACTTGTGTGTGATATATAGTCACATTTCTGTCCCTTTTGTGCTAATGGATATTTTATAGAAGTCAATTTCTCCCATTTCATTTAATTTGTTATCTGGCCTTTTCTGCCTTGTGACATGGGTGTTCTTTTTTTTTTTTTTTGAAGGTTCAGGTCACAGAATTGTAAATGCATTTGAAAGGAGTGTGTCTGAACAGAATGAAGAAAGTAACAGAGCCAACTAAGGAAGTAATGTTCCTAGTCCAGGTAATGTGAGACAAGGAACGCAAAGACCACTGTAACTACGATGCATGCAGACCAGGTGACATGTCAAGCTGGCAGTAGTGTGTGGTGTCATGGGGTAGTGATTTTATATGCATGTGAAATCCAACCACAAAGGCTTACCTCTAGGTTCTGGGGGAGAGCCAAATGAGGTAGGACAATACTTAGCAGGGTCATGTATCCTGTATGGACTTCCTGAGCAAGGTGTGCATAAAGCTGTCAAGGTGGAACCTGTGTTATAATGAAGAGTCCCTGCCCGAAGGACGTCGGTGGTGTCAGGAACATTACATGTACAAGGGTCTCTGCTGATGAACCAGATTTTAGGTATGCAGGAAGCATATTTTTATAATAAAATAAATTGCATTACTGAATATCTGCCCTTGGCTATTTCACTTAATCCTTTGAAGTTATTGTGCATGGACAGTGTTTGGCACCATTTGTCATGAATTAGAATAAAGCTGATCTTACTGAAGGTCAGATTAAAAGTCTCCCACTTTAATGAAGCATCAGTATTAAATTGGAACAAATAAGTTTGTATTCAGAAAATGTGATAAGCAACTCTCAGGCCAGGAAGAGCAATGAATGCAATGTTAACTAAGGCTTCCTTCTGTAATGATGTACTCTCACCAAAGGTGATCAAGCCTCTCTGTTGACCTGAATACTTGTGAGTTCAGGTGAAGAGCATGTATCCTCAGAGTGAGTCCCCAATCTCACTTCTTGAAAAAGGGATCATGACAACCCCACTTCCTTGACTCCACACTTCTCTGCAGAACTCATGTGCCAGCCTCTCGCTCCTTCACTGTGGTCTATATGGGGCCCATCAGGTTCAGAGTTATTGCTCATATCAACCTAAGAAGAATTTCAAGTTGGAGAGATCTCCTATTGCAGGTAGCATCCAGACAGTGATTTTTAATTATTATGAGAGAGAGAGAGAATAGGTGCACCAGAACCCCCATCCATTGCAAACAAACTTCAGATGCATGTGCCACCTTGTGCACCTGGCTTTACGTGGGTACTGGAGGATCAAACCTGGGCCCTTTGGCTTTATCAGCAAGCACCTTGACCCTAAACCACCTCTCCAGTCCAAGAAAGTGTTTTATATTGGTTTATCTCACCTCCTATTACCACTCCTTGTCTCCCAAAACATTTTCCCAGCAACCTCTGAAATACAAAGTCAGTCATTATCTAAGAAACCTACCATAAATTTTTCAAATTATTTTCTGTAATGGGCCAAAGAGTCAACATTTTAGGCTTTGAGAGACATATGATCTCTGTGGCAATCCATCCCTTTCGTCCTAGTAGCACAAAAGAAGCTGCAGATAGTACATTAGTGGACATGCCTGAACTGGCACTGAGAGGTGACCCCTGGAACCTTCAAACCTGATCTCTGACTATTCATTGGTCCCTGGGCAGCAGGTGGGAGTCAGGGAGTAGGGTGAGAGACAAAGGTGAAAAGTCAAGTGGAGGGGCCAGTCTTTTGGAGATCTTGATTGCAGCTACTACTTCTTGGGCTAAAGCCAGCTGCCTCCACACCTTTAGTCCTCTGGCAAGTTTCTTAGGAAGTGGCATCTCTACCTGAGAGATCTCTCAGGCTCCCTGCTCTTTCTGTCCCTGGAAGAACTCATACTATGGACCAGGCCAGGCTGTAGGAGGCACTCAGCCCAAGTGGATATGAGAATGGAGGAGAGATGAAGGCACTGGTGAGAAAAGGGATAAATGAATAAATATGTGAACAACAACAAAAATTAATGAATATGGCTACTGCCCACAAAACCCTTTACAAAAACAGATCCATAAATTAGTTTGCCAATACCTGCCCCATGGTTTCAACCTTTTCTGAAAGCATTCTTTTGACGTTTTTCTGATCAATACCTACTTTTCCCCAAAGGCATGCCTTCCCCTTTGAATCCGATAACCTCTCTTTGTAATCATTCCCTGGCATACATACTTGACAGTCCTGCCTTGGCAATATTAAAACCTTGGACAAATGCCACCTGGGCCTGCTAGTTGTCTGTTTCTTATCTATTAGATGATTCTTAGTTTGTGCATGCCCCATTTGGTGCCCCTCACTAGTGGTGTGGTACCTGGTTCTCTTTAGCACTCGGAGCCAAAGGTGGAATAGATGTTCTCCATCTCCTGCATTGTTATTCAGCCCAAGCTCCTCCACACTCTTTTCTTCCTAAAAAACCCTCCCTGAGGTGTGGAAATGGCACAGTTGGTGAACTGCTTGTAGCAAAAGCATGTAGACTTAAGTTTGAATCACCAAGACTGACATAAAAGACAGACACAGTGACAGCAATCTCAGGGCTGGGGAGGAGGAGGCAAGAAGATCCCTAATGCTTTGAGGCTAGCTAATCTAGCCCAGTCAGCAAACTTGATGTTCAATGAGAGACCCTATCCCCCCAAAAAATAAGGTGAAAATACATGAAGACAATGACACAGACCCTTGGCCTCCACATGTGTAAACTCACACATACACTCATGCACACATACACAGCCCAGCCTAGGGTTGTAGAGATGGCTTAGTGGTTAAGTGAACTTCCTGTGCAAGCCTGAGGGACTGAGGGGACCTGAGACTGACCCATTCAAATCTCCTGCTCCCACACAATACAGTTGGGTGTAGACATGCCTGTACCCTAGTCCCACAAGGGAGTAGAGCCCAGAAGATTGTGGGAGGTCAGCAAGCTCTAGAGTTAGCACCAAGAGACTTCAGTTCCAACAAGACCAGGCAGAAGAATGATGGTTCAGGAAACCCAACATTGCATTGCAGCCACCGAAGATGAGCGACCCTGCTGCAGACGAGTGTTTGGGCCCAGTGCATGGACACGCACACGCCTCATTACACACACAAACATGCATGCACACAAAACAGAATCAATTGCTACCACCCCTAATTTCAGCCACTAACCCTCACTTCCTAAAGATTTTAGTGAGCAGTTTGTTACCACTTTCTTCACAATTAGTCCTATGATTATATGTTATTTCAAAATTTTAATAAGCAGATATTCTGTCCAACACCATGGCCTGGAAGTCCCTTAATCCCTTTTTAATTTTTTTTATTGGCAACTTATATACTTACAAACAATAAACCATGATAAGTCCCTCCCATTCCCCACTTTCCCCTTCACAATTCTACTCTCTATCAGATCCCCTCCCTTTCTCTGTTAGTCTTCCTTTTATTTTGATGTCATCATGGTTTTTTCTTTGTTTTGTTTTCTTATTACAAGGTTCTTGTGAAGGTATTACTAGGCACTGTGAGGTCATGGATATTAAGGCCAAAGTATGTCTGGACAGTTGCATTGTAAGCATTCCTACCTTTCCTTTGGTTCTTACATTCTTGCTGTCACCTCTTCCACAAACGATCCTGAGCCTTGGAGGGTGTTATAGAGATGTTTCAGTGCTGGACACTTCTCTGCCTCTTCTCAGCACTATATTGCCTTTTGGGTCATCCCAGTGGTTACCACCATCTGAAAAGAGAAGCTTCTCTAACCAAAAGTGAGAGTAGCATTGAGATATGAATATGAACATTAACTGGAGTTCTTTCAGGGCAGCTTAGTGAGAATATTATATGTGTTTAGCCAGACAAGTGCAGGCTTTATACCCCTAAAGCTCATGACCTCCCTGCCACAGGCCTTTGATTAGGTTTTCAGTACTGTGCATGTATTCCCTATCATAGTGTAGGCCTTCAGTTCAATTAGAGAGCAGTTGGTTTCCACCAGATCAGATATGCCACTATTTCACCCATTTAGTCATTTGTCTTGTCTGGCCAAACTTGAGGCTTCCAGTGTCCACTGTTTTCACCACTGTTGACTTCTGTCTCCCATAGGTCTGCATACAGTGCAGCTTTTGCCAGTTTTCTGCCAGCTGGTCTATAGGAAGAAGGTTTTCAGTTCAGCACAAGCCTGATTTCTCAGTGACACTGCTGCTCAGGCATGTGCAGTCTTCAGAAACAGGACCTTGCCTTCTGTTACTCATGGGAAACCAAGGCCCCTGGCAATAGCCTGTAATGTTTTTGAGGTAATAGGGACCTCCCTAGCCAACAAATCACTGGAAGGTATCCCATCCCTGGCATTGAAAATTTTCTACTAGCAATCTATGGCTTCTGGATGTGCCATTATACAAAAAAAGTAGGGTTTAATATGTCTTATTCAGATTATCTCTCCTCCCCTCCACCCCCCCCCCCCCTTTTTTGTGTTTTCAAGGTAAGTTCTCACTCTAGCCTAGGCTGACCTAGAATTCACTATTTAGTCTCAGGGTGGCCTGGAACTCATGGTAATACTCCTACCTCTGCCTCCAGAGGGCTGGGATTAAAAGTGTGTGCCACCATGCCTGGCTGTAGCCACTATTTTAAATTTTTATATAGGTTACAGATTTACATCTTTTTTTGTTTTGGCTTTTTGAAGTAGGGTCTCACTCTATCCCAAGCTTACTTGGAATTCACTCTGTATTTTGAGGGTGGCCTTGAACTCACATGATCCTCCTACTTCTGCCTCCTGAGTGCTGGGATTGAAGGTGTGTGCTACCACGCCTAGCTTTACATCTTGTTTTTAATTATTAAATTATTTTTTTTAGAGAGAAAGAGAGAGGGAGGGAGGGAGGGAGGGAGGGAGAGAAAGAGAGAGAGAGAGGGAGCAAGAGAGAGAGAGAGAGAGGGAGAGAGAGAGAGAGAGGGAATTAGTACACCCAGGTTTTAGCTGCTACAATCAAACTCCAGACACTTGTGCCTCCTAGTGAGCACATGCTACCTTGTGCTTTCCTAACATTTGTGCATCTGGCTTGTGGGATCTATAGTGTTTAACATGGGTGGTTGGGCTTCACAGGGAAGCATCTTAACTACTAAGCTGTCTTTCTAGCTCTATTAAATTATTATATTTATTGAGGAAAGTACAGATCCAGGGAAAGGCGCCCATGTGGCTAGAGATCCCACGTGGAGGTCTTAGGAGAACCATGGAGGCAAAAAAGAGAAAAAAGAAATTTCAAGGAATTCTTGCCATATGAGGAACTGGAGGGGATAAAGAACCCATGTGGAGAGTAAGGACTAGGGGGTCCCTTTCCTCAGGTCAACCCTGCTGAGCCTGGGATAGACCCAGCCAAAGGGAAAACTCACCCACAGGTGGAAGTTCCCAAGTGCTCAGAGAGCACGTTTGCATCTTTTGTCCTGTCTTTGTAACCATTTCCTGAAGTGTCACCTTGGCCCATCTCCAACCCCCCTTTTCTCTCCCACTGGCTTCGCTACACCAAAGGCTTAGCCAAATTTCAGCTATGTCTGATGGTCAGTGTTCCTTCTCTACTGGATAATTCTTAGTACATATGCATGTGCTAGGGTTCCATTGGTTAAAAAAAGAAAAACCCTCCTGACTCCATTGTGGTTGCCTCTTTCCTTTCACAGCAAAACTTATCTAAAATTGTAAGAAAGACCTGCTTGTTCCCATGGTTGACAATTTCTCTCCTCCTAGCTCCCCTAAACCCACTTCAGTCAGACATTCCTTCTTCAGCTCCATCCCAGTTTCTGTCATGGTCACTGGACCCCACATCACCCAGCACAAGTGGAGAGAGCTCTGGTCCTCATCTGAATGACCTGTCAAGTAGCTTTATAATTTGTGGAGGTGCAGGACACTAGGCTTCTAGAAATGGGGTTCTGGTTTCATGAAATTAAATGTGAAGCCCAGAAGCAAACCAATCTACAACACCTGTCTGCCTTCTCTGAGGTAACAATGGTTGATGACAGGAAGTGGCAAGGAACATCTATGGGCCTCAGCTTCCTCCATGAAAATGTCTTGACAGAGATTATGGAACTGACAGGGGGAAGGTCTCCAGGAATCCTGGATTTTTTCCCAACTAGAACAATTTCTTCACCCTTCTATCCCTTATAGTAGGTGGGAACACAGAGCAGTGTTGGATTTGGAATGTGTCTTATAGAACCAGCCACTTTGCCACATTTTTTTTTTTTTAATATGGAAAAGGTCTCTGCCAGCCCAATGTCACATAGCCAATTAGCAACACTTTTGAACTTTGTTCACTGTATATGTTTATTGTGCAGAGTGCTGCATTCCATAAGCCTTTTCGATGTGAGTGTACACGTATGCTAAGTGTGCTCCTCCTTGCACCCCTGCCTTCCCTCCTCCCCTCAGGTTAGCTCCCTGTGTTTCTGTAGAAGTTTCATTTTGACTTTTCATGTCATATCTACATCCATGATTTTTTATGTTTCTATACACACTCTAGGACCACATATGAGAGAAAAGATATACATGTCTTTCCCTTTTTAAATATTTTTATTTAATTGGGAGAGAGTATGAGCATGTCAGGGCCTCTTGATGCTGCGAATGAACTCCAAATAGGTGTGCCACTTTGTGTATCTGGCTTTGCATGGGTAGTGTGGAATTGAACCTCTGGGCAGCAAACATTGCGAGCAACTGTCTTTAATCATTGAACCATCTCCCCAGTACAATATTTGTCTTTCTCAGACTGGCTTAATTCACTGAATTTAATTATCTCCGCTTCCATCCATTTTTCTGGAAATGACCTAATTTTGTTCTTCTTTATGACTAAAAAATATTCCCTTATATATTGTATTTTATCTATGTATGTATGTATACTCATTTTTGTTCCATTTATTCACTCCTATAATTTTGGCCACCATAACTTAGCATTGGCAATAGTGCTGTCATGAACATTGGTGGACAAGTAGCTCTGTAGTATGTTAATTAGCAATGCCTTCTAGAACAGAAGCCATGCCTCTCAACTACAGATGTCAAGCCCTTTCCACCAGCTTACTACTTACGTGTCAGCTCTTAATCGCCCAGTGTCTGCCCTCTGTAGTGACATGTCTAACTCACTTCTCAAGGACAGTTTGATTCTCCTAGGGCCTTATGACAAGCATTCTTTCCAAATCCCTGTGGCTGGTAGGTGTTTCAACAGTTCCCATACAGTCCCCAAATGTGCACTTAACATTTGTCATTCATTGTTCAGGACTCACATTGTCCTGAGTAGTTCTGGATCTGTAGCTCCACCCAGTAGCATGACTTCCATCATCAAGACTCCATCTGACAGTGGCTCTGATTTGTTGCTTTGCCTCTAAGTTGGAAAAATGAGATAAACTTGCCAGAATTTCAGACTGCATTTCAGGTCCAAGTACTTAAAGATGCTCTTTATTAGACAACATTTGAAAATGCCCACTCACCCACAATGTGAAAATCTAGGCCCATTGCCCATCTAGCCCAGCCACATGCATCCACCACTCCTGTTTCCTGCATCAGAGCTGCCTCTGCCCTCTGACCCTTTTGGCTCAAGGTGACACTCTCCTGGGGCTGTCCAAATTGTTCTGGATTGAGTTGTTTTGGTGAGGCAAGAGTCAGAAAAATAAATGGAGGAATGAGGCAGTCCCATCCCCCAAGGAACTAAACACAGCTCTCTCAGGATGACAAAAAGCTAAGACCCTTTGTTAAACCATTTTGTGGCTGTAAGATTGGCCCAGTGAAAGGTGCACACACACAGCACACACATCTCCATGTACCAAATACAGGTGCACCACAATTCACAAAACAAAACCTACTTGACAATAAAACAGAAATAACCACCAACACCATTATAGTTGGGGATTTCAATACTCCACTATCAGCAATAGAAAGATTATCCAAACAGAAAATTAACAGGGAAGTAAGGGAACTCACCACCACCATAGATCAATTTGACCTAACACACATGTACAGAACATTCTACCCCAAATCAACAAGATTACACATTCTTCTTATCAGCCCGTGGAACTTTCTCTAAAATAGATCATATACTGGGTCATAAAGCCTACCTCCATATATTTAGGAGGAAAAACATGATTTCCTGCTTGATATCAAATAACAATGCTGTGTTGTTGGAAACTAACAACAAAAGATTCATCAGGAACCCAACAAACTCCTGGAAATTGAACACACACTCTTAAACAATAAGTGGGTAGTGGAAGTAATAAAAATGTAATTGCAAAACTTATAGAAATGAATGCAATGAAAACACAATATATGAAA
Source organism: Jaculus jaculus (assembly GCF_020740685.1). Taxonomy (NCBI): domain Eukaryota; kingdom Metazoa; phylum Chordata; class Mammalia; order Rodentia; family Dipodidae; genus Jaculus; species Jaculus jaculus. Next base: position 38,363,532 of record NC_059119.1, on the reverse strand, counting down.
TCTCATGCAACACAATGAAGGCAGTCCTCAGTAGAAATTTGATGTGCTAAATGCCTTTGTAACAAAGACAGAGATCCTAAATCTGTAACCTAACCATCCTCCTAAATACACTGGAAAAACAAGAAGTACCCAACCCAACAAGCTCCGGATGGAAAGAAAGAATTAAGATCAGAGCAGACATTAATGAATTGGAAGCTAAGAAAACAATTAAGAAAATTTTTGAAACAAAGAGCTGGTTCTTTAAAAAGTAAACAAGATTAATAAACTCGACAATTGGATCAAGCAAAAAAACAACGCTTCAAATTAAGAAAATTAGAAATGAAAAATGAGAGATCACAACGTCATACGTGAAATTGGGAGTGTCATCTGAACTTACTTAAAAACCTTACTCCACAAAATTGGATAATAATGATGAAATGTATGAATTTCTGGACACATACCACCTACCAAAATTGAGGAGGACTTGAGAAAATGGAAGGACCTCCCATACTCCTAGATAGGCAGAATTAGCATTGTGAAAATGGCAATCTTACCAAAGGAATATATAGATTCAATGTAATACTAATTAAAATCCCAACATCTTTCTTCACAGAGATAGAAAAAAGACATCTCAGAATTCATATGGAAAGGCAGAAGGTCTTGGATGTCCAAACATATCCTCAGCAAAATAAACACTTCTGGAGGCATCACCATACCTGATCTAAAGCTATACTACCAAGCCATAGTAATAAAAACAACGAGGTACTGGCATAAAAACAGGAACATAGACCAATGGAACAGAATTGAGGTTGCAGACTTTGGGTCAAGTAACTATAGCTATTTGATTTTTGACAAAGGCCCTAACAGTGTAGACTGGAAAAAAAGATAGCATCTTCAACAAATGGTGTTGGGCAAACTGGATAACCATATGTACTAAAATGAAACTTCACCTTTACATTTCACCATGCACAAAATTCAAGTCCACATGAATCAAAGACCTCAATATAAGGTCATAAATTCTGCTGATACTCGAAGAAAAAAATAGGAGGAACTTTCCATGATATAGGAATAGGAAAAGGCTTCCTTAACAAAACCCCAGTAGCTCAGGAAATTATATAATCACTAAACCATTTGAATCTCAGGAAGCTGAAAAGCTTTTTTTGCACACACAGAAACAATAAGCAGAGCCAGTAGATTTCACACAGAATGGGAGAAAATCTATGTTGGATACACATCAAACAGAGGTCTAATTTCTAGAATCTACAATGAACTCAAAAACCTAAACAATAAAGAGTCAAACAACCCACTCACAAAACGGGGCAGAGAACTACATGGGGAGTTCTCAGAGGAAGAAATACAAATGGCAACCACACATTTAAGAAAAAGTTCAACATCCCTAATCATCAGGGAGATGCAAATTAAAACAAGTATAAGATTCCACCTTAGCCTAGTAAGGATAGCAAGACATTAAAAATCTAATGACAACAAATGCTGGTGAGGTTGTGGAGAAATAGTAACCCTCATTCACTGTTGGTGGGAATGTAAACTTGTACAACCCCTATGGGAAGCAATATGGGGACCCCTGAAAATGATGATTATAGAGGTACCAAAAGACCCAGTTATTCCGTAATGGGACATTTACCCTAAAAGCTCCAAACCTCAGCTCAGAGACATTTGCTCAAGCATGTTTATAGCTGCACAATTCATAATAGCTAAGAGCTAGAATCAACCCAGATGTCAATCATTACATGAATGGATAACTAAGATATGATATATCTACACTATGGAATTCTACACAGCAATAAAGAAAAATGACACAATGAGGCTGGGTTGATAAAAACAAAATATCAACATAAAATGAGCTGAGACATTTATCACCCCATTAATTGACAAGGTGTTTTGGCTAAACTGGCAGGATAAACAGATGTCTCACTGTCCTCTTGCCTAAGAAAATGAGCTTTCCTGAAGCCATAAGCTGCAGTATGGTCTTCCTCTTGCAGGAGGACCTTCCTTCTCCAAGAGAGTATGACCATTCTTTGATCAAGAATATAAAGGTAACAATGGCCTGATAAATCTCAAAACACTCTCTCAAAAACCCAAAAGAAAACCCATATATTCACCATTATATACAGGGGTAAGGTGCTGGAAGACAGATAATAGGGTTGGAAGGTGGCCTCACCAGCAGAGGACATCATATTCATCCAGAGAAGTTACCTGTAAGATGCAACTAAATTATCTTTACACCACATTCTGAAGTGTAGCTTCTCTTGAGGGATGATGCTAGGTCCCTGGCTATCTCAGCCTCCTTATCTAGGAAAGGGTTGTCTCCCTACCCAGACTGTCCAATGTCCTCAAGAGTTATGAAGCATAAGAGATGCTGCTTCCTTTTCTGGTGACAGGATCTTCTGAAGTGCAGAGTGTAAGGAGCCCCCTATTTTCTTCACTGTGCCCATAGAAATCTCATGTGGAAATGACCCTCAGCCAGTCCCCTCTCTGTTCCCAATCATTACATCCACTTGCAAAGACAGCCTCTGAAATGTCAGGTGCAGAGTGTTCTGCAGCTTTAAACAGTTGCAGTAACTCATACCCTAGAAAGAAGGGGATAGTGTCAGCTATTAGCCAGGAAGTAGGCTCACATCTTTAAACTCAGTACTATGGAGGCTGAGGCAAGAGAATCAATGAGCCCATCCTGGGTGATAGAGTGAGTTTTAGGACAGCCTGGGCTATAGTGACACCCTATCTCAAAAAATACTTAAGAGAATTATACCATGTAGTAAGATGCAAAATCATTAGACAGGGGTAAGAAGTCAAGGCCATGGGAAAGCAAGGGCAGGCAAAAACAGGTAGAAGGCAAAGCCAGGTGAAAGGAGGCAAGATGCATAAGGTAAAGCTTTTCTAGAGCGGCAAGGCCAGACCAGGACACAGATATGGGAAGGCAAAGAAGAAGACAAGGCAGAACAGGAGCAGAGAAGTGTGAAGGCACAACTAGATAATGGGAGTCAAAGGCCATAGCAAGCATGGGAAGAACAAGAGTGCGAGGTCAGAGAGAAGATAGAGCCAGGCAAAAGAGAAGACACACCAGTCATGGCTGAAGGCAGGTTAGAAAAGTAAAATGAGGGCTGGAGAGATGGCTTAGCAGTTAAGCACTTGCCTGTGAAGCCTAAGGACCCCGGTTCAAGGCTCGGTTCCCCAGGTCCCACGTTAGCCAGATGCACCAGGGGGCACACACATCTGGAGTTCGTTTGCAGTGGCTGGAAGCCTTGGCACACCCATTCTCTCTCTCTCCCTCTATCTGTCTTTCTATGTCACTCTCAAATAAATAAATAAAAAATGAACAGAAAAAAAAAAGTAAAATGAGAAATGAGGCCAGATCAAGCAATTGGAAAAGGAAGGCAAGGCAAGCTGGAGGCCTAATCCAGTCAAGGTGGAAAATAAGGCTGGGCCAGGTATAAGGTAAGGCATGGCAACAGGCAAGCCAAGTAAGGGGGAAGGAGACAGAAGACACGCCAAATTCAAGATCAGGCAAGAAAAAATGGAAGACAAATTGAGGCCAGGCTAGGAGAAAGCAAGAGCAGGCCACTGACAGGGGAAAAGAAGGTCATGCCAAGTCAGACCAGGAAGAAGGCAAGGGGCTGGAAAAGGCCAGTGATGGGAAGTAGTGAGACAACACTTCTTAAGGGAAGGAAAGGTCAGGAAGGCCAGCGAGAGACATTGTCAAGCAAGCCCTGGGGTTGGGGACAGGCAAGAGGGAAGGGCAACAATAAGCAAGAGGAAATGCAGGCCAGTCGATAGGATAGAAAGGCAATTTCAAGCAAGGTGGAATGCAAAGCAAGTGGGGAAACAAGAAAGGTCTAGGCCTGAGGCAGGAAAAGCCAGGTAAGATGGAGGAAAGCATGGGGAAGCCCAGGTAGAAGGTTAGGGCAGTCAATGGTAAGGAAGACCTGGGAAATGGCAAGGCTAGGCATGGTAGAATATGACCAAGGAGGAGGCAATGACTATTGAAGCCTAAGATAAGACAAGACCTTGTCAAGCTCAAGACAAACAAAGGGTGAATGGCCAGGGAATATGGGCAAGTGTGAAGTTAAGAGAGAAGTCAAAGTCATGTGAAAGGGAACAAGACAGAGTGATGGCAGGATTGAAGGAAGTCATGGGAAGGGGGGAAAGCCAGGGAGAAGTCAAGGAAGAAGGCTAGCCTAGGCAGGGGAAGGGAAGTGAGGCAAAGAGAAGGCAGACTAGGAAAACTTCGGGGAAAGGTAAATGCCAGGTAAAGCACCTGACCACAAGCAGCTGATGGGAGGTGTGGTGGTTTGATTCAGGTGCCCCCATAAACTTAGGTGTTCTGAATTCTAGGTTCCCAGCTGATGGAGATTTGGGAATTAATGCCTCCTGGAGGGAGTGTATTGTTGGAGGCGGGCTTATGGGTATTATAGCCAGTTTCTCCTTGCCAGTGTTTGGCACACCCTCCTGTTGCTGTGGTCCACCTTATGTTGGCCAGGGGGTGATGTCCACCCTCTGCTCATGCCATCTTTTGCCCCTGCCATCGTGGAGCTTCCCCTCGAGCCTGTAAGCCAAAATAAATCTCTTTTTCCCACAAGCTGCTCTTGGTTGGGTGATTTCTACCAGCAATGCGAACCAGACTGCAACAGTAAAGTGGTACCAAGGAGTGGGATTGCTGCTAGACACCTGACTGTGTGGCTTTGGCCTTTGAAGCTGATTTTCAAGAGGAATGTGGGAGGATTTGAAACCTTGGCCTTAGAGATGCCTTGCAATGCTATAAGTACAGCTTGATGGACTATTCTAGTCTGAGCTGCAAGACCTGAATGCAATAAAAACTATGGACTGTGAGGTTTGGCTTATGAGAGTGAGAAAGAGCTTTGCTTGGACTGGGCTAGCAGTTTGTGTGAGAAGCTTGCTCTTGTACCCATGTCCTGAGAAGTTGTGCAGGGTTGCTTTGCATAGAAATGAACTGGTGTGTGCAGAGGGATATGGCACAGAAAGAAAAATCTTTGGGTGAACTGTTGCCCGTTCAGCTGCAACTGAGAGATTACAACCTTTGAGACTGGGCTAGCTGACCTGCGCTGGGGCAAGAAGAATGTAGACTCTTTTAAAGGGGCCTGAGTGCTCAAGGAGTGTCCTGTTCTTCAAAGTCTGCTTTATTTCCCCCTGGATTAACAAATTGGCACCCTACCTGGTATCGTGGAGTATAAGAAATGCTGGAAAGAGGGTCACTGAGTTTGCAACATGGTCTTGTGTTTTGGAAATGGCCATGGGCAGTGTGAAGTGGGTTTGCTGGTTGCCTGCATGGAGACCCCATGGGGCCATGAGGATGAACCGTGGCTTGCAGTGGAGACCCAGTGGAGATGCCAGGACCATGAAATGGCTGCCAAGGAGCTGCTGGCCCTGACGAAGTTTTCAGGACTGTGAGTAGCCTAGTTGGAGGGGTGGAATTGGAATGCCAGAGACTTGTTGCTGGTTAGAATTATCAGACTTGAAGATTTGTCACTGGCTAGAGTTGCTGGACTTGAAGCTACAGTTTGATATTTTCCCTGGTTGTTTTAAATCTTATATTGGTTGAATGTTTCTTTGCTATGCCCAATGCCATCTTTTGCAGTGTGAATTTTTATTCTGTGCCATTATGGGTTTTTTGAGATTATTTTTTGGTATTATGGCTCAGTTAAAAGATCTTGGACTATGGAGATGTATGAACATCATTGGAATTGATAAAAACTATGGGGAATTTTAAAGTTAGAAGAATGCATTGCATTTTACATCATGTATGGTTATCAGTTTATGGGGGCCATGGGCAGAATGTGGTGGTTTGATTCAGGAGTCCCCCATAAACTTAGGTGATCTGAATTCTAGGTTCTCAGATGATGGAGATGTGGGAATTAATGCCTCCTGGAGGGAGAGTATTGCTGGGGGCGGGCTTATGGGTATTATAGCAAGTTTCCCCTTGCCAGTGTTTGGCACACCCTCCTGTGGTCCACCTTATGTTGGCCAGGGGGTGATGTCCACCCTCTGCTCATGCCATCATTTTCCCCTGCCATTGTGGAGCTTCCCCTCGAGCCTGTAAGCTAAAATAAATCTCTTTTTCCCACAAGCTGCTTTTGGTTGGGTGATTTCTACCAGCAATGTAAACTGGACTGCAACAGGAGGAAAATACTACTTTTGGCTTATACTCATAGGCTTGAAAGTGCTAGGAAGCTTCATCATGGCAGGAAAAATTGTTAGTAAAAGAAGCCGACCTGGATTACTCCAGTCTGAACTCAGATCAAGTAGGACTTTAATCATTGAATAATAAATTCTTAGAGTTACTGTGCCTCTGGGATGCCCTAATCCAACACTGAGGTCATAAACCCTATTTCTGGACTCTATAATGGGCTAGTGCTATTTTCCATGGGCTTACTTGGTTTGATCAATTTTATTGGGTCAATTTATGATAGTAATAGATCTGTTAAATTCATTCAGAGGAGTTTTTTTTTTCTCCTAAGCCACTTCAACCAAAATTAGTATTTCTGTTTTTATTGATTAGTCCATGAGGATAAAGTTTTGATAGTGAATGTAAAAGTTTTAGGTCCAGAAAGTATTCTTAACTATTAATTTATTCCAGACTCTTCACTGAGAGTTCAATTACACTGGTTGGAAGTAAGAGACAATTAGTCCCCCTTTTTAGTCATTCATACAAGTCCCTGATTAAGCAAAAATAATTATGTTACCTTTGTATACTTAGAATATTGCAGTTCTTTAAGGTGGGTCTACAAACAGGTAATACCTCTAATAATATTAATGCTAGAGATAGTTGTTTGTTTGTTTGTTTTTAATATAGGGACTTGTTTTAATCCAGGATCACCAGTAACTCACTCTGTAGTACCAGGCTGGCCTCACACTCATAACCATCATTCCTACCTCTACCTTGAAAGTGCTGGGAATAAAAAAGGTGTGTGTATCCTTTTACTTGTTTAACCTTTCCTTTTGGTCACATTCCTGTCTTTATTTAGCCTAAATAATGCAAATGTACTTATTATGGAAAGGTAAGTTACCTAATTTTAACTATGAGTTGAGTATTTCATCTGATATATACTTATACAGGCATAAATTTTTTATTACTCATGTTAACAGTATGTCATCAATAACTTTATTGATTGATCCTATGTACAGTTTGCTTTTTAAATTTACAGGCTAAGTATTTGAGAAAGAGAGAGAGAGAGCAGAAATGGGAATGCCAGGGCCTCTAGCCAATGCAAATGAACTCTAGTCACATGTGTGATGTTATGCATCTGGCTTATGTGGGTGCTGTGGAATCTGACCTGGGTCCTTTTACTTTGCATGCAAGCACCTTAAACTCTAAGTCATGTCTCCAGCTCACTGAACACTTTCTTACTTGATGGTTTCTTTTATACCAACTATAATTTTGTAAGGTAATTATGTTTGCTTGGGGATAGGAATAGTGGATTATCTAATCCTAGTTTGTTTCCTAGCTATCATGTGGTCAAGCTTCTTATTGCTTAAGAATGTAATCTTCAGGTACTGGACATTTGTGTGAGGTAGAGGAGGTGTGTTACTAGGGGCCAATCTACTCTGCTGATGTGAAGATGTTATAATTAACTGTTTGCTTTTGACATGCTTTCCCCACCATGAGGAAGTTTCTCTTCAAAACTGTCAGCTGGAAATAAGCTTTTCCTTTCCATAAGCTATTTTGAAATAAGAAGGTAAATACTATAGAAATGTGAGGCTGATGCTACGAAAAGTCCAAACATGTGACTTGGTAAAATTTTAGTGAGAGAGAAAGAAAGAGAGAATATGGCAATGCAAGGGCCTCTAGCCACCACAAATGAACTCCAGGTGCTTGCACCACTTTGTACATCTGGCTTATGTGGGTAGTGGGGTAGTGAACCTGTGTCCTTAGCATTTGCAGGCAAGTGCCTTACCACTAAACAATCTCTCCATCCCCAAACCATGTGACTTTAGTCTTTTGGAACTAGATTTCAGGAAGAATATGGAAGGAATCTAGAACTTTGGACTAAAAAACCCTGTAGTGTTGTAAGAAGAACTTAATGGGCCATTCTCATGAGAGTATGAAAGATTAAAATGCAGAAAGAGGTATGAATTGTGCAGGCTCCTGAGATTTCAGAGAGTAAAGAGGTCTTTATCAGGAACCGGATACATGCAATTTGTGTGATATTCTCACTGTTCTGCTCTGAGACTTTGACTAAAGATTAATTTAGAATTAATGCACTGATCCATTTGGTGGAGAATAATACAGAGCGGAATGTAATGAAGGATATAAAGATTGTCAAGAAGGAAGTATGTACAGATAAGTTTTAGGACCCAGAGAGTGCAGCCACCTTAGTTGCAATTGTTAGATTACCCTGTTGAAGGATGTTCCAGCTCCTCTGAATGGGGGAAATAGCTAAGATTCTCTGCAGGTGAGACTCAACCCAGTGTAGGCTCAAAGTAGAATGTATCTTCAAGAGGAGGGCCTGAAGGAAGAAAGCTGAAGGAGTTTCTTGGTCCTGGATGTCTAGCTTCATTTCAGCCTGGATAAAGAATTTGTCAGCATCACCCACTTAGCATTGGGGAAGTAGTATAGATACATGAAATTTGGGGTCATGAAGTGCACTCATGGTTCTGGGAACTTTAAGGTCAGGCATTTTGTCCCAACAACAAGAAAACAACTGCTACAGAAATTTTTAAACACAGACGCAAAAAGCTAAGTCTACCTTTTTTTTTTTTTTTTTTTTTGCAATATAAAATTCGATTTCCTGCTTTGGAAAGTGGCAATAAGAGTATGTAATCTCATATCAACATTATAAGTCTCTTCATTATGTATGTTGTTAATCACAGAGCAATGGTCCTTCTTTGAAATTGTTAGTTTATTTTTTGGGGGGTGTTAATGTAACTGTATTGCATATGTGTACACATACTTTTAAACTGATGATGTAATTAATGTACGAAGATCAGAGGCATTGGTCTTAAATCATTATTTGCCATGGGCAAGTTTTCAGTGGTTTTATTTCTGAATCACTGGGTACATCTTTATTAAGTACTTTTGCGCATTATAAGAAGTTCACTCAGTTGAAGGTACATTCATGCAGAGCTTACTATGTGTGTACTTTTCTCAATTTTTTTTCTAGATGGGAACTCATTTTAACAGAAGCTGACCTGGAACTTACTCTCCAGTACAGGGCTGGCCTGGAACTCACAGGGATCCTTGTACCTTTACCTTTCTAGTACTGGGATTAAAGGTGTGTGCCACCATGACTAGCTATACTGTCTGGATTTTATAAAGATACTCAGCAGTAGTTAATTCCTGGATATTTCAAGCTGCAAAGTCACTATGAATGTAGACCAAATACTGCTTTTGGCTTGTTCTCACTTTTGCTTTACCTGGTAGTTGCCTTTCCTATGACTTTGCTTTCCTGTGACTATGCCTTCTTATTTCCTGTCTAATGATTTTGTATCTCAATACATGGTTGAATTCTCTTAGGTTTTTTTTAAAAAATTTTTTTTTAATCTTTTAGATAGGGTGTCACTGTAACCCAGGCTGTCCTGTAACTCACTCAGTCACCCAGGCTGGGCTCAAACAGTGATTCTCCTGCCTCACCCTGCATACTACTAGGTTTATAGGTGTGAGGCTGCTGGCTGGCTAATATTCCATGTTCCACTGTGACACCACAATGACTCACTGTTTTATGATAACGCCTAGCTATAATATCATAAGATTCAGATATGGCATAACAGAACCAACTTGTTCATCACAATGCCCAACTGTGACATCAAAACGCCCCACCATAACATAACATTGTTCCACTATGACATCACAGTACCTCACTGTGATATAGCAATGCTCTATTCTAATATCACAATACCAAATGCCACATCAATGTGTGCAGCTGTAGTGTCACAATACCATATTGTGACTTCACAACACCTCACTCTAATTTCACAATGATGCACTGTGATATAACAAAACCCCATTATGACATCACAGAGCCCTACTGTGACATTACAATGCCCTACTGTGTTATAACAATGCTCCCCTGTGATATCACAATACTCTAATATGACATCACAAATCCCCACTATATCACATGCTCCACTGTGATATCACAGTGTTCCATTGTTCATAACAAAACTCCTCTCTGACATAAAAATTCCCAAATATGATATCACAGTGGTCTACTGGGACATCACAATTTCCCACTCTCTGGTTAGCATGTTCCACTGTAACATCACAGAGATGAACTGTAACATCATAATGTCCTAGTGTGACATCACAATGTCCAATTTTGACTTCAAAAAGCCCATGAGATTTCATAATGTCCCACTGTGATATCACAATGCTCAAATGTGACATCACAGTCTCTCACTGTCTCAAGACAATGCCCAACTATAACAACATAATGCTCTGATATGACATAAAAAACAATATATATATAACACTATAACAATGCTTCACTCTGAAATCACAACCCCTAATGTGATATCACAAAGCTCCACTGTGATTTCACAATACCCCAGTGTGCTATAACAATGCTCAACCATGAAATCACAATGACTCACTGTCTCATGATAGTGCCAGCTATGACATCAAAGTGCTCATATGTGACATAATAAACCAACTTGTTCATCACATTGTCCCATTTTGACATCACAATGCCCCACTGTGACATCACATTGTCCCACTTTTATATAATAATGCTGCACTGTGACATCACAATACACTATATCACATCACAATGCTCAGCGGTGAAGTCACAAAACCCTATTGTGACATCAGAAAGCTCCATTCTAATTTCACAATGACACATCATGACTCACTGTCTTCTGGTAATGCCCAGCTGTGACATCACAATGCTACCATATGACATAATAAAACCTTTTTCATCACAATTCCCACTGTAACATAACAACCCACTGTAATAGCACCATGATTTTCTGTGATATCACAACACCTTATTGTCACAACAGAATTCTCAACAGTAATATTACAATTATCCACCTGTCTCACCACAATACTCAACTATGAGATTCCAATGCCCAACTGCCACACCACAATGACAAACTGACTGATCAAAATATCCCATAGTTATATAACAGATGTGTACTTTACTTCACAAAGGCCCACTCTTAAATCACAGTGCTCCACTGTGACTGAACGTAACCTCCCTGTGACATCACAGTGACCCATTGTGACATAACAGTGCTCCACTGGGCCATCACAATACCCAGTGTCACATTATAATGCTCAACTATGACATCATAATATCCTATTGTGAATCACAAAGCTGCAGTCTGAATTAACAATGCCATAGTGTGACACCACGAAGTCCAACTGTAACAACATATTACTCAACTGTGAAATCACAATGCCCCACTGTGATATAACAATGCACCACTGTGACAACAATACCCAATGTGACATCAGAGAGCCTCACTATGATTTCACTATGCCAAACTGTGATGTCACAATGCTCTTCTCTTCATCACAAAGTTCCTCTATGATATCACAATTCCTCAGTGTGATATCACAGTGGTCTGCTGGGACATCACAGTGACACACTCTCTCATCAGAATGTATCTCTGTGACATCACAGAGCTGAAATATAACACCATAATGTCCCAGAGTGACATCACAATGCCATATTGTGACTTCAAAAATCCCCACTGACAGTTCACAATGCCCCACTGTGATATCAAAATGCTCCACAGTGACATTACAATGACTCACTGTTTAATGAAAATGCACACAACTATGGCATCAAAATGCCCCCATATGACATATATTAAAACCAACTTGTTTACCACATTGCCTCACTATGACATCACAATGCCCCACTGTGACATCCCAATGCCCAACTGTGATATAACAATGCTCTCTTGTGACATCACAATGCTCCACTATTGATCACAAAGCCACTCTGTGACATCGCCATTAACCACTGGGATATTACAGTGGTCTACTTGATAGCACAATGCCCCACTCTCTCATCATAATGTCCCACTGTGACATCACCATGCTGAACTGTAATATCATAATGTTCCAGTATGACATCACAATGCCCTATTGTGACATCACAAAGCCTCACTGTGATTTCAAAATGTCCCTCTATGACATCACAATGATTTACTGTCTCATGATCATGCCCAGCAAATACAACACAATGCACCTGTATGATATAACAAAACTAACTTGTTCATCAAAATTCACCACAGTAACATAACAATCCCCACTTTGACATCTCATTGCCCCATTGTGACATCACAGTGCTTCACTGTGACATACAATACTACACTGTCACATCCATCACAATGCTCAACTGTGACATCACAATACCATAGTGTGAAAACGCAAAACCCCTCTATGTTTTCACAATGTGCCACTGTGACATCAAAATGCTCTAATTAACTATAACTATATTCCACTGTGACATTACAATGCCCTAATATGACATCACAAAGCCCAATTCTGAGTTCACAATGCAGCAGTGTGACATCAGAGAGTCCAATTTTGATATCACAATACCCCCATTGTGACATCATAATGGACATGCCTTATTAAACAATGCTCTACTATGAGATCACAATACGCTAATACCCTAATATGACATCACAAAACCCCACTAGGATTTCACAATACCCCACTGTGATATCCCAATATCCACTATTCATCACAAAGCCACTTTGTGACTTACAATAAACTATTGTGATAACACAGTTGTCTACTGTGACATCACATTGCTTCACACTCTCATCATAATGTCCCACTGTGACATCACTGAGCTGAACTGTAACATTATAATGTCTTAGTGGTACATCACAATGCCCTATTTGGACATCCCAAAGCCAACTGTGATTTCACAATATGCCACTGTGGCATCACACTGACTCACTGTCTCATGATAACCAGCAGGTATGACATCAAAATGCTCCCATATAACATTATAAAACCAGCTTTTTCATCAAATGCCCCATTGTAACATAACAATGCCCCACTGTGACATCACATTGCCCCAATATGACATCACAGTTTCCCACTGTGCAATAATAATGCTCCACTGTAATATCAAAATATCCAATGTCACATGACAATGCTGAGCTGTGATGTCACAGTATCATATTGTGACTTCACAAAGCCCCACTCTGATTTTACAATGCCCCACTGCCCCATTGACATCATAATGCTACAGTATGGCATCACAATGCCCCACTATTATATCACAATATTCCACAGTGACATCACAATATCTCACTGTCTCATCATAATGCCCAACTGGGACATCACCCTGCCCCCTGTGATTTCAAAATGCCACACTTTGATAACACAATGCACCACTGACATCACAAAGCCCAACTATTATATAACAATGCTCCACTGTGATACCACATTGCCCTACTGTGAAATCACAATACCTTAGTGTGATGTCACAACATGCCACAATGACATCACAATATCCTACTCCTACATCACAATGCCCACTGTGATGTCACAATACACTAATGTGACATTTCAAAGCCCCACTCTAAATCACAGTTCTCCACTTTGATACCAAAATGATCCACTGTAACGTCACAATGCCCCAATCTCTCATCATAATATGCAGCTGTGACATCACAGACCTCCACTGTGAAATCACAATGCCCCACTGTGATATCAAAATGTTCCATGTAACATCACAATATCCCACTACCACATCATAATGTTCAGTTGTGACATCACAATGATTCACTGTCTCATAATAATATCCAGCTATGACATCACAATGCTCCAATGTGATATGAAAATATTCAACTTGTTTGTCACAATGCCCACTGTGATATCACAATGACTCACTGTCTCATTCCAATCCTCAAATGTGACATAACAATAACCTGTTGTGACATCACAAAGCCCAATGATTTCAAAAAGCACCATTGTGACATCACAGTGTCCCAATGTGGCATCACATTGCTCCATTTAATATAACAATGCTCCACTGTAACGTCACAATACCACCCCACTGTCATATCACAATGATCCACAGTGACATCACAAAGCCCCACTGTCACATCACAATTTTTCCAGTATAACATAACAATCCTCAAGTGTTATATCACAATTCCAAACTATGATATTGCAACACCACACTGTGACATCGCAATGCCCTATTGTGACATCACAAAGCACCAGTGTGATTTCACAATATCCTACTGTGATACCACAGTGCTGTACTGTGGTAGTTTGAATAGATGACCTCCAACATATTTAGGGTTTAAATAGTTTGTAGTTTGCAGCTGCAGCCATCTAGCTGGAGGCAGTGTCACTCGGTAAATCTTAGGGTCCAGCCCTAAGGTGTGGTGGTGGGTTTGAGATTCCAACCTAATGATATGCAAAGTGACTAGCTAGAGTTTCTGAAGTGTGCTATGTGGCTTTTGGCTTGGGGCTTCTCTCTGTATATTTGGTCCTGTGAAAACAGGCCAGTATCTTCTGTCATTATGGAACTTCCCCTGGCTCTTTAAGCTTCAATAAATCCATTCCTCCATAACCATGCCTGGTGTGCCTCACTGCGACTGCATAATGCTCCACTGTGAACAAACAATGCTCAACTCTCTCATCACAGTGACCCATTGTGATCTCACAGTTCTCCACTGTGACATCTAAGTATTGCACTGTAAAATCACAATGCCCCACTGTGACAACAAAAGGTCCATCTGTTTCATCACAAAGCCCCACTGTGACATCACAAGCCCTACTCTCTCATCATAATGTACCAATGTCACATCAAAATGCCCCACTTTTACTGTACAATGCTCCCCTGTGCATTATATAACCTCATTGTGACATCACATTGTCCCACTGTGACATCATATTGCCTCCTCTGTGACATCACATTGCCCCACTTTGATACAACAGTGCTCCACTCTGACATCACAATACTCAACTGTCACATAATAATGCTCAATTAAGACATCACAGTACCCTATTGCGATGTCACAAAGCCCCAAACCCCACTCTAATTTCACAATTCCCCACTGTGACAACACAAATCCCCATTGTGACATCCCAGTGACCCACTGCGATATAACAATGCTCATGTGTGACATCACAGTACCACACTTCCACATCACAGTGCTCAACTGTGAAACCACAATGAGCCACAGTGAAATCACAAAGCCTCACTTTGATAATACAGTACACAGCTGTGACATCACAATGGCTCACTGTCAAACCATATTGCTCAACTGTGACATCAAAATGCCCCATGTATCCTCATAAAGCCCACTGTGAAATCCTAATGCCCAACTGCCACATCACAATGCCCAAATGTGTGATCCAATGAACCACTTTGACAGCACATTGCCCCACTGTGACATCATCATGCACCACACAGATATAACAAAGCAGTACTGTGATATAACAATACGTCAATGTCATATCACAATGTTCAACTGTGACATCACAATAACCTATTGTGATATTACAAAGGCCCACTATGATTTAACAATGCCCTTCTGTAACCTCACAATCCCCATCATGATGTCACATTGCCCCACTTTGACATCATAATGCCCCTTTGTGATATAACAATACTCCAGTGTGACATCACAATACCACAATGTCCCATCACAAGGCTCAACTGTGATATCACACTGTGACATCAGAAAGCACCACTGTGACAATATAGTGTAGAACTGTGACATAACAATAGCTCACTGTCACACCACAGTGCTGAACAATGACATCACAATGCCCCATGGTGATGTAACAGAGACCTATGACACAATTCCCTACTGTCATATCAAAATACTCCATAAGGACATAATGCCATGTTTCAAAGCACAATGCCCAACTATAACATAATAGTACACCACTCTGACATCACAGTACTCCAATGTAAGATACCAATACCTTTCTGTCATATCACTATGGTCCACAGTGACAACACTAAGCCCCACTATCACATCACAATTTTCCACTATAGCATCACGATCCCCAACAGTTATACAACAGTTCTAAAGTGTGATTTCCCAGTACCACACTGTGACATCACAATGTCCATCATTCACATCACATTGCCCAACTGTAACAACACCATGTCTTATTTTTATCACAATGCCCCAGTGTGATAACACAATATAGCACTGTGACATGACAAAGCCCAACTATGATTTCACGAAGCCCCACTGTGACGTCACAGTCAACTGTGACATCACAAATCCCCCTGTATCATAAAAGTTCCTCACTGAGACATTACAATGCCACCTTGTGATATCAAAAAAGCATTAGTGTGATTTCACAAACCCCACTGTGATATCATAAGAATCCAATATGACATCACTCCACACTCCACTGTTATGTCACAATGTTCCATGTGACATCTCAGTACCCCACTGCCACATCAAAATGTCCAACTGTGATATTACAATGACCCACAGTATCATGAAAATGCCCAGCTATGACATCACTATAATACAATATGACAAAATAATAACCAACTTGTTTATCACAATGACAAACTGTGACATCACAATAACTCACTGTTTCATTACAATGTTCAACTCTGACATCACAATGCTCCATGATAATATAATTCTCAACTTGCTCATCATAATGCCCCACTGTGATATAACAATGCCTCACTGTCATATCTCTATCACAATGCTGTATGCTCTCATAATAAGGACCCAGTGTAATATCACAAATTCCCACTATAACATCACAATGCTCCATTTTGACATCACAAGGCCCCACTGTAACATCTCACTGTCCTATTGTGACATCACAAAGTCATGTCATGAGTTCACAATGCACCGTTGGGATAACACAATGTTCCACTGTGACATCACATTGCTGCAAAATGACATCAAAATGTACACTCAATGTTCCACTGTGACATCACAATGTCCAACTGTGACACCAAAATGTCTCACTGTCTCATGACAACGTCTGAATGACTTCCCAATGCTCCAATGTGACATCATAATATCCAACTTCATCATACTTCCCCACTGTGACATCATAATACCCAATAATGACATCAAAATACCCTATGTTCACATCATAATGCTCAACTATGACATCACAATGTCCAATTTTGACATATCATTGTCTCATGGTGACAGAATCATTCCCCACTGTCACATCACAATGCCCTACTATGACATGTCAAGACCAAATGGTCAAAACAAATGGCCATCTGTGATATCACAATGCTTCACTGTGAAATCACAATGGCCCACAATAATATCACAATGCTGTCATGTGACATCATGATACCCCATTGTAATATCACAGTGCTCAACTGTGGTATCAGAACTTCCTGCAGTCTCATCACAATGACAATGACATCACAGTGCCCCACTTTGACATAATACTACTCAAATGGTTCATAACAATGCCCTAAAGTGAGTTAGTAAAACAACCCTGTGACATCACAATACCCTACTATGAAATCACAATGCCTCACTGTAATATCACAATGCTCCATGGTGACATCACAGTGTTCCACTATAACATCACAATCACCAACCATGAGATAACAATGACCCATTGTCTCATCTCAATGCTGGACTACAACATTGTACTGTTCTAAAATGACATCATAGTCGTCAACTTGTTAATCACAATGTCCTAATGTGAATTCAAAGTACAATACTGTTACATCACAAAGCTGTACTGTGATATCATAATGCTCTACTGTAATACCACACAGCCCCACTGTAACATCACAAAGCCCCACTGTGATATTACAGCTCCCCACTGTGATATTAAGATGGTCCACTGTGGCATCACAGTTCCCCACTCTCTCATCACAATGTCAAACCACAATATCTCATAGTTCCAATGCCATGCCTCAATGTGACATAAACATGCCCCACTGCCATTTCACAATGCCTGACTCTAACATCACAATAACCCACTATGACATTTAAGTTCCTAATTGTCAAACCAAATGACCATCTGTGACATCTCAATATGCCACTGTGAAATCACAATGACCCACTATGATAACATAGTGTTCTGCTGTGACATCACAATACCCAACTGTCACATCATAGTGCCCAACTGTGGCATCACAATGATTCATTGTTTCATCAAAATGCTGGACTGTGACATCACAGTGCTCAAATACGAAATCGTAATACTCAACTGGTTCATCACAATGCCCAGATGTAAATTCTTAAAACAAGACTGTGATTTCATAATGCCCCACAGTGACTTCACAATGCCCTACAGTGAACAAAAATGCCCAACTCTCCTACCACAATTCCCCACTGTGATATCACAGTGCTCCACTGTGACATCTTAGTACCTCCCTGTGATATCACAAACCACATTTTGACATCAAAATTTCCAACTGTTTCATCACAAAGCCCCACTGTGACATCACAATTTGCCACTGTAATATCACAGTGGTACAACTTGACATCACAATGCCCCACTTTCTTATCATAGTGTCCCACTGTAACACCACAAACCCCCATTATAACATCATAATGCCACACTGTGACATCACAATGCCATATTGTTTTATCAAAAAGCCCCACTGTTATTTCACAATACAAAACTGTGATATCGCTATGCCCCACTGTGACATCACAAAGCCCCAGTATGATGTCACAATGGCCCACCGTGATATCACAAAGATCCACTATGGCATCACAATTCCCAACTGTTATATCACAATGTTCCATATGATATCACACTATCCCACTGCCACATCACATTGTCCAACTATGATATCACAGTGACTCACTGTCTTGTGACTATGCCCAGATATGATATCAAAATGCCTCAACATGACATATTACCTAACTTGTTCATCACAATGCCCCACTGTGATATCACAATGCTTCTTTGGGACATAATAATACCCTACTGACACATCACAAAGCTCAGCAGTAACATTGTTATAACATTTTGTGACATCACAAATCCTTACTCTGATTTCAGAAAGCTCCACTGTGACATAACAATGCTGCACTGTGACATCCCAATATTATGCTGTCACATTCCAGTGCTCAACAATGATATCACAATGGCCTACAGTCACACCACAATGCTCAATGATGACAACACAATATCCCACTGTGATATCACAATGCCCCATTAAGACATCATACTTCTGAAGACATAATAATACACCCCTTTGACATCACAATACTCTACTATAATATTCCAATACCTCACTCTCATATCACAATGTCACATTACAATTTTCTATTGTAACATCACGATCCCCAACTGTTTTATCACAATTCCAAACTGTGATATCCCTATACCACACTGTGACATCACATTGCCTAATTTATTTTAAAAATATTTTATTTTTATTTATTACACAGAGAAAAAGGGAGGGAGGAGACACAGAGAGAGAATGGGCATGATAGAGCCTCAGGCCACTGCAAACAAACTCCAGATGTGTGTGTCCCTTGTGCACTTGGCTAAAGTGAGTCCTGGGGAATCAAACCTGGGTCCTTTGACTTCTCAGGCAAACACCTTAACTGATATGCCATCCCTCCATCCCTGTTTCATATTCATAATGACCAACTGTGACATCACAGTGCCCCATTGTTATATCACCATACCCCACTGCAACATCACACAGCCCGACTGATTTCAAAAAGCCCCACTGTAACATCACAGTCCACTGTGATATCACAAAGCCTCTCTGTATCATTATAGTTCCCCACAGTGATATCACAATGCTCTATTGTGACATCACAAAGCACAACTGTGATTTCACAATGCCTCATCGTGACATCACATTGCTCCACTGTGACATCACAATCCTACAATATGACATCAAAATGCCACACTGTAATATGGTAATATTCCACTGTGACATCACAATTCCTCACTGCTACATAACCTTGCCCAACTGTGACAACACAATGACTCACAGTCTCATTATAATGCCCACATATAACATCACAGTGCTCCAATATGATGTCATAATTCTGAACTTGCTTGCTATAATACTCTACTGTGATATCCCAGGGCCTCCCTGTCATATCTCAATGGTCAAATGTAACATCACAATGCCCATCCTCTTATAATAAGACCCGAATTTGACATCTCAATGCTCCACTGTGATATAACAATGGTCCACTGTGACATCACAATGCCCACTCTCTCATCATAATGGCACACTATGACATTGGTCAGCCCCCACTAAAACATCATCACCCTTCTGGGTTATCAAAATTCCATACTCTAACATCACAATGCCCTATTGTGACATAAAAAGCCCTATTGTGATTTCACAATGCCCCACTGTGATATCACATTGCTCTAATATGACACCATAATGTCCCACTGTGATATCGCCATGTTCCACTGTGGCATCACAATACCCTACTGCCACAGCACAATGCCCAACTCTGACATCAAAGTGAATCACTATCTTATGACAATGATCAATTATGACATTGAAATTCTCCAATGTGACATTATAATACCCAACTTCTTGATTGTAACGCACACAGTACCCCACAGTGACATCACAATGCCTAGTGTGACAGCATAAAACCCAACTTCTTGATCATAATGCTCCACTGTGATTTCACAATACCCCACTGTGACATCACAATGCCCCAATGTGATATCACAATATCTACTGTCACATCACAATGCCCTACTGTGATATGTAATTACTTATCTGTCACATCATAATGCCCCACTGTGACACCACAATACCCCATTGTGACACCACAATGCTCCACTATGATAAAATAATACTCTACTGTGGTAGCAATATACCCTACTATCACTTCACAAAATACAACTGTGACACCACAATGCCTCACTCTCTCGTCACAATACACCATTGTGACATCACAATTCCTTACTGTGATACAACAATGCCCCACTTGATATCAGTATACCCCACTGTCTCATGACAATATCCCACTGTGACATCAAAATCCCATCTGTCACATCACAATGCCCTGTGTTGCATTACAATGCCACAATGTCATATCACATTGCCCAACTGTGACATCACAATGCCCCACTCTCTCACACTGCTGGCAGAAAACACCCAATCAAGAGCAGCTTCAGGGAGGAAAGGGATTTTTGGCATACAGACCCAGGGGATGTGATGGCAGAGGGAAATTATAGCATGAGAATGGGGTGGACAGCACAGCCTGGCCAATATCAGGTGGACAACTAGAGCATGAGAGTTCATCAAACACAGGCAAGGGGAAGCTGGGTATAACACCCACATGCCTGTCCCCAACAATACATTGTCTTCAGGAGGACCCAATTCCCAATTTGCCATCAGCTGAGAACCTAGCATTCTGAAAACATAAATTTATTTTACCTGAATCAAAACACCACATTCTGACCCAGGCCCCCATAAATACATAATCATACATAATGTAACATGCAATGTATTCAATCCAACTTTAAAAGTCACCATAGTTTTTATCCATCTTAATGATATTCAAGCATCCCCACAATCCATGGTCATGTAACTAAGCCATAATAATAATAAATATAATAAATGGCACAGAATAAACATTCACATTGCAAAACATGGCATTGGGCATATCAAAGTATACAAGATTTAAAACAAACAGGACAAACATCAAATTCTGTAGGTTCAAGTCTGACAACTCTAGTCTCTAAGTTCAAAAATTCTAACCAGTGATAGATTTCTGGAGGTCCAATTCTGCCCTCCACTTAGGCTACTCACAGTTCTGGAATACTTCATCCATTTCTGGCAGCTCTTCTTGGCCATCATCCCATAGCTCTGGAAATTCCATTGGGTTTCCACTGAAACCCAATATTCATTAGCATGGCTCCATTGTGTCTCCACACAGGTAATCCAACAAGCCTGCTTCACAATGCCCATGGCCATTTCCAAAAAAACAAAACTATTTTGCAAATTCAATGACTCTGTCTTTCCTTTATTTGTTATAATCCATAGCACCAGGTGGGCTACCAATTTGTTAATCCAGGAGGGAATAAAGCACACTCTGAAAATTAAGACACTCATTCAGCATTCTGATTCTTCAAAAGAATATGCATTCTTTCTGTTGTCCCAATGCAGGTCAGCTGACCCAATATCAATAGTTGTAATCTCTGATACACTTGCAACTGGGCAGGCAGTAGTTTCAGCCCAAATATTGCATTTCATTCTATGCCATATCCTTCTGCTCACACCAGTCCATTTTAATGCAATGAAATCCCACATAAGTTTTCAGGATGTGATCATAACAGGAACCCTCTCACACAACTGCTTCGAGTCCAGTTCAGTCCAGGCAAAGCTCTTTCTCATAAGCCAAACCTTATGAGCCAAATCTCACAGTCCATACTTTTTACTTCATTCATGTCTTTCAACTGTGACTGGAATGGTTCATCAAGCTGTACTTACAGCACTGCAAAGCATCCTTTAGATCAATGTTTTATATCTTTCCACATTCCTCCCTCAAACAAGTTCCAAATAACCAAAGTCATTCTCAAGTTTCTGGCAACAAGACTCCATTCTCTAAACCAATTTTACTGTTGCAGCTAGCTTCACATTGTTGGCAGTAAACACCTGACCAAGAGCAGATTTTGGGAGGAAAGAGTTTGTTTTGTCATACAGAATTGAGGAAAAACTCCATGATGGCAGGGCATAGCAATGGCATGAACAGAGTGTGGAAAACAGCAGGAGGAGTGTGTGGCAAATGCTGGCAAGCAGAAGCTGGCTTTAACATCCCCCAACAATATATCTCCTACAGGAAGCTCCAGTACAAAAATTGTCACCTGCTGTGAACTGAGCATTCAGAACACATAAGTTTGTGGGATCACCTGAATCAAACCACCACAATAACCAAAAAACCTTCATTCACTTATTTATTATGGGCAAGAAGTAGTATTGAGCATTATTAATGAGGATGCTTGAAATATAAGTGAAATTTCCATAATTATTTCTGCTATATTGCAGCATGATATATTTTCCTCTCATTTTTGTCTATTTATTTCAAGTAGCATCAAGAAAATCAGAAAATGATGTGAAAAGGGAGCTTGACAGAGGGATCAATACTATACATAGAAAAGTAGTAGAACATGGAAACCTAATTCACCAAGTCCAAAACTCTCTAGAGGCTCTCAAGAATAGAGTCAGCCATGTGGAGGATAGAAACTCCGATCTGCAAGACAAGGTGGAAGAAACTATCCTAGAGTTCAAAAGTTTCAATACGCTTCAAAACTTTCTGTGAAAAGAACATGAGGGAATTGTGAAATACCCTTAAACATCCAAATATCAGGGTCATTGGAATACCAGAAGGAGACAAAATTCAGTCCAAAGGCATGGAGAACTTATTTAACAAAATGATTGAAGAAAACTTCCCCAATCCTCAAAAGAAAGGCCCATCAAGATACAAGAAGCTAACAGAACTCCAAACAGATTGGACCAAGGGAGAAACTCTCCAAGACATATTGTCATTAAAACTCTAAACATTGACACCAAAGAGAAAATCCTAAAAGCAGCTAGGGAAAAACAGCACATCACTTTTAAAGATAACCCCATCAGAATTACTTCAGACTTCTCAATGGAAAATCTGAAAGCCAGAAGGGCCTGGAATGAAACTCTGCAAAGTCTAAGAACCTATGGCTTCCAACCCAAACTACTCTACCCAGCAAAAGTATCCCTCATAAAAGATGGTGAAAGAAAAACTTTCCATGACAAAACTCAACTTTAAAAATGTATGAACACAAAAACAAACCTCCAGAGAGTATTTCAGGAAATTCTCCACACAGAAAAATCAAATAATCAAACTCAAATGCCTACAAGAAGCAGATCACAATAACCTAACTCAGAGAAGGCACAAAAAAACTTCAAAATCCATGAAAACACCAAACCACATATACCAACACAATATGGCAGGGATGAAATCAAATCTCACAGTCATTATCTTAAATATTAATGGCCTTAACTCACCCATCAAGAGACACAAGCTAACAGGATGGATCAGAAGATTAGACCACTCAATCTGTTGTCATCAAGAAACCCATCTCACTGCTAAAGACAGACACCTACTCAGGGTGAAAAAGTGGGAAACAATATTCCAAGCAAAGGGTAATAAGAAATAAGCACGTGTAGCTATATTAATTTTATTTAAAATTTTAAAGAAGTAATAAAGTTAATATCAATATAAAAACTATACTCAATCTGAAGTATAACTTTTTACAACCCTTCCCATTGCTCATAAGCATGTGACCACATGTGTTTTGTCTGTTGAATTTTTTACCCACATGGAATTATATAATAATGTCCTTTTATTTGACATTTTCCCCACAGGCATACCTGTAAGTTAATCTTAAACATAGATCTTTCTTCAGTCAGTTTCATTTTTATATCCACATGTTTTATAGCTATGGAATATTAGGGGCTGGAGATATGGCTTAATGGTTAAGGCACTTGCCTGCATAGCCAAAGGACCTATGGTCACTTTCCCAGATCCCATGAAAAGCAGAAGCACATGGTGTGCATGTGTCTAGAGTTCATTTGCAGGGGCTAGAGGCCCTGGCCACCCATTCTCTCTCTCTCACACATACTCTCACTCTAATAAATTAATTAAATAATAAAAAGAAATGGAATATTACTGTGTGTGTTGTTTTAAATTCCTTTTATCCTTATTTTACTCCCCAAACCCTTTTTTCCTTTTTGTTGCCAGAAACACAAAGCCTTCTATGCTGTAATAATAAACTGGTATGTCCTTTCCTACTTTAGTTCATGTCATATGCACACACACTATATTATATCAAATCAGAGTCTAAAAATCCCTGAAGTTCCACAATCTTACAATCAGTTCTTACAATGTTATATTTAGGGAAATATGGCATTCAGATGTACATGGTGGCCTTTTGCTTCCATCTTTTTTTATTTGTTTATTTTTTGTTTTTTCGAGACAGGATCTCACTCTTTCTCAGGCTGACCTGGAAGTCACTATGTAGTCTCAGAGTGGCCTCTAACTCATGGTAATCCTCCTACCTCTGTGTCCCAAGTTTTGGATTAAAGGTGTGTGTCACCATTCCCAGCTCTTCGATTTTTGCTTTATAGAAAAAAAAAGATCATATTTTACACATCATTCTGCATCTTACATTCTACTTTCCTTGTGGAAACTCCTTGAAGACAACTGGTAACACTTTAATTCTTTGCAACTTGTGGGTCACACTACTCATATTCTAGTGATCGACTTCTGTCTTTTTTTTGGTAACCTTTTCCTATTTTTTGTAATAGAACCACTACAATACACAGTCTTATCCATATATTCTATGTATTGGTGATGTGCTTCCCTGGGATAGATTCTGAGGAGTGGTATTTTCAGTTTGAAGGGTGTTATATTTTTAATAAGGTTACTTTACATAAGGGTAATAGCAATTCACATCTGTTATGTTAGTACATGGTTTCATAATAAACCACCTCAAGATGTAGTGGTTATAGTCAACAGTCACTAGTGGTGAATCTGCAATTTGAACATCATTTAGTGAGAGATGATTAGCTTTTTGTGCCACATAGTGTCTTGGCCCACAGATGGGATGACATGGATGGCTGGCAGCTAACCAGCTATGGACTGGACAGACAGCTTCTCTTCTAACTGTGCACTCTTGGGGTCTCTCTCATTACACAAATAGATGTCTCTCCAACATGGTAGCTACAGTGCTCAGATGGCTGCCCCTGGGTGTTTTATCACAGTCCTTGGTACCACAGATGGTCAGTTCCTCTGTATTGTGTCCACCAAGTCACATAGTTTGAGCCCAGATTCCAGGAGAGGAGGAATAGCTTAACTACACAACTACACATCCACTGGCAATGGGTAGTCTCTGTTTGTTTCCTACATTGTCCTTTACTTAGGTATCTCTTTAAAATTCTTTGAAAGGGTTGCTAATGTTCTGTGATTGTTGTTTTTGTTTGTTTGTTTACTCAGTCAAGTTCTTAATATATAGTCTAGGCAGGCCTCAAACCCATGATCCTCCTGTCTCCGCCTCCCAAGTGCTGGGCTAAAAACAGACACTGTGTCATAATGCCTATCTGAAGAAAGTACCTTGAAGACAGGTAAAAGCAGGATAGACCCCACTCTATTTCACAACAGGGCAGCCATATGTGACCATAGGCATAGAGTAGTTTTAGAAGTAATGAAATGAAGAATTAAGGAAAACTGGGTATAGAGTCTGAGTTCATATAACTCAAGGGTATTATTGTGAGATGGGGGTGTTACTAAAGAGGTGTGGCCTGGATTCAAGAGCACCTGTTTCAAACACAAGAGATCCTAGAGTCAATTGTATAAGTATCCAGAAGCCATATGTGATACAGGAGGAAGAGGAAAACATGGAGGCAAAGTGCTGGTAGAGGTGGAAGAGAGACTCAGAAACCAAAGAGAGTGTACCCACTTGGAACCTGCACACATACAATTAGATACAGGTGCAGAAAAGTTAGATGCAAGCAGTCAGTTCCACTTCAAGAAGGAAAGATAAGTTCTGATCTAATGGCTACTTGGGTTTTCTTCAAGGAAGTAAATATTTTCTGTAAAATATGAGAATATTAATATGGAACACTGGACAGTATTCAGTATATTTCAGGGATGGCTTTGCTTGCCTTCTCTGTTGAAAATATGGAAGTAAAAAAACAAAGAAAAGATTGGAGGAAAATAGCCAGCAACACAAAGGAATGTTTTTAAAGTAGATGTCTCCTCATTGCTGGGCCCTCATGGATTTGGAAAGAATTGTACCCAGAAGTATCATTAGAGTGGGATTATAGCAGCAAAATGAAGGGAGTGGACCATTTGAGAAGTAGGCAATGTACTAATGATAGTTAGCTTTAAGGGACATAGAGGAAGTGATTGGAAGGTGTCTATGCATACAGTAGAGGAGATTGAAATATTCCTCTGGAAGGAATGAGAGCATGACTACAGGAATAGGATCCTGGTGATGACGAAGATCTAGCTTTGGCATCATGTGATGCAGACATGTAGAGACATTGTTGTGGGAGGGGTTGGTCCTAAGAGTCTCTTCAGAAGATGGGCCACCACTGCATCTTCACTTCAGAGGCTTTACTCATGATGTGGGGTTGCTAAGTAAAATTCTGACCTGATGGAAGTGTGAGCACCCTTAGCACTCACAAAGCTGGAGTACACTTAAGAGGATAGCCAGCCCATTGATGGTCACAGTGCAAGCTGTGCAAACTCTGGGTGTCTGGATTCCCCACATAAATGAAGCAAGTGATTATCATGCTCTCTAGATATCCAGACTAAAACAAATGGTTGTAAGGGTCAAGCTCTAAGTGTTGCACCAAGTCCTCTAACAGGGATTCTAGACAGGTTTACTTAAAATTAAATGAATATTTCTATGGACAAAATTTAATATTGTTCATATAAATAATGCTGGGGGAAGAAGTATTTTGATGGAAAGACTACAGAAGTTGGAGAATTGTGTAAGTGTATTTTCAAATCTAAATTTTGTCCTTATTAGCCATTTAACATTGAAAAGTTCATTATGCCTTTCCCCCTATATCATGATATCTATTCATTGAATTCTTTTTTTGCAAAAAAGGAGAATATCAACAGGGAACACTGGGTAGCATGTGATGTCTTTTATGAATGGCTTTTCTGCCTTCTCTATTAAAATATGGGATAGAAAAAGTAGATAGGATGAAAATAGGCAGAAACACAAAGGAATTGTTTTCAGCCATTGGACTACTTGGAAAGAGGTTTGAAAGGAGAAGAGTGGTGGTCCCAGAGCTGCTGCCAAGACAGAGGTGGGAGGATGAGAAATACACACAGGGAAGCATGATGGGAGAGGCACTGAGGAGGTAATTGTGCAGAGGAAGCTAAATATACATCTATATTTCAAATCATGACAACTCATTTGGGAGAGTGAAATCGAAGCAAGGACATTACAAGATATTGAGGCTTGAGTTCCCATGCAACAAAGAGAGGTTTGGTCATTATAGAGTAAGATTCAAAGTCAGAGTGACCCAGGCAAGAGGGGAGAATTGGGTGCAAAGTGGAGAGTTAGGCAGGTTTGAAGATACAGGGCTATGCAGTCAAGACAAGGAAGGCCAAGTAATGTCAGCTAGAATCGAATGGAATTAATATAATGAACTGAATGAGGACAGGGTGTGAGTCTAAATCAACTTGCTGGTAATTTTTCTGAACATTAGGACTGGAACATGGCTTCTAAGCTATCTTTTCCAAGTGCAAGCTTATATTCATCACTCTTTTCCTTGGATTTCCCCCATCAGAGCCCTGTGAAGTTCAGGCTGTTGTCACAGCTATGGAGATCAAAGAAAGAGTGGAACAGATGCCAGAGAAATTCAAAACATCATAGGGACATGCTATAAAAGCATATACTCCAAAGTACGAAAATCTGAAAGAAATGAATGGTTTCCTAGATGTATATGACCTACCTAAATTAAATCAACATGAGATTAGTCACTTAATTAGACCTATAACAAGCATGGAGTTCCAAGCAGTTATCAAAAATCTCCCACCAAAAAAAAGTCCAGGCCCAGATGGACTCACTGCTGAATTTTACCAGACCTTCAGGGAAGAACTAACACCCTTGCTTTTTAAGGTTTTCCATAAAAATAGAAAAAAAAGGAATTCTACCAAATTCCTTCTATGAAGCCAGCATCACACTGATACCAAAACCAGGCAAAGATACAACAATAAAAGAAAATTGCAGACCCATCTCCCTCATGAACATAGATGCAAAAATTCTCAACAAAATATTGGCAAACAGAATACAAGAATATATCAGAAAGATCATTGACCCTGACCAAGTAGGCTTCATCCCAGAGATGAAGGGATGGTTCAACATATGCAAATAGATAAATGTAATACATTATATAAATGGACTGAAGGACAAAAATAGTATGATCATCTTATTAGATGCAGAGAAAATGTTTGACAAAATCCAACATCCCTTCATGATAAAAGTCCTACAGAGACTGGGAATAGAAGGAACATATCTCAATATAATAAAGGCTATTTATGACAAGCCTACAGCCAGCATATTACTAAATGGGGAAAAACTGGAAGCTTTTCCACTAAAATCAGGAACAAGACAAGGGTGTCCACTGTCCCCACTTTTATTTAATATAGTTTTGGAAGTCTTAGCCATAGCAATAAGGCAAGAGACACACATAAAAGGGATACAAATTGGAAAGGAAGAGATCAAGTTATCATTATTTGCAGATGACATGATTCTATACACAAAAGACACTAAAGACTCTACTAGAAAACTATTAGAGCTGATAAAAAGCTAGGGCCATGTAGCAGGATACAAAATAAATACACAGAAATCAGTAGCCTTCATATATGCTAACAACAAACACACAGAGGATGAAATCAGAGAACCACTCCCATTCACAATTGCATCAAAAATAAATAAATAAATAAAGTATCTTGGAATAAACCTAACCAAGGAAGTAAAGAATCTCTACAATGAGAACTTTAAAGCACTCAAGCAAGAAATTGCAGAAGACACTAGAAAGTGAAGAAATATCCCTTGTTCCTGGATTGGAAGAATCAATATTGTGAAAATGGCAATCTTACAAAAAGCAATCTACACATTTGATGCAATCCCTATCAAAATTCCAAAGACATTCTTCACGGAAATATAAAAAGCATTCCAAAAATTCATTTGGAATCACAAAAAACCTCGAATATCTAAAATAATACTGAGCAACAAAAATAAGGCGGGAGGTATCACGATACCTGATTTCAACCTATACTACAGAGCCATAGTAACAAAAACAGCATGGTACTGGCACAAAAACAGATATGTATATCAATGGAACAGAATAGAGGACCCAGATGTAAGTCCAGGTAGCTATAGCCACCTGATATTCAATGAAGATGCCAAAAATACTCATTGGAGAAAAGACAGCTTCTTCAGCAAATGGTGCTGGGAAAACTGGATATATATCTGTAGAAGGATGAAAATAGATCCTTCTTTCTCTCCATTCACAAGAATTAAATACAAATGTATTAAAGACCTTAACATCAGACTGGAAACTCTAAAACTGCTAGAGGAAAAAGTAGGAGAAACCCTTCAACATATTGGTCTTGGCAAGGACTTTCTGACTATAAACCTAATTTCTCAGGCAATAAAACCACAGATTAACCATTGGGACCTCATGAAATTACAAAGATTTTGTACTACAAAGGACACTGTGAATAAAGCAAAGAGGCAACCTACAGAATGGGGAAAAAAAAATCACTGCCAGCTATATATCTGATAGAGGATTAATATCTAGGATATACAAAGAACTCAAAAAGTTAAATAATAAGAAATCAAACATGGCAATTAAAAAATGGGCTATGGAACTAAATAGAGAGTTTCCAAAAGAAGAAAGACAGATGGTGTATAAGCATCTAAAAAAAATGTTCTACATCCCTAGTTATCAGGGAAATGCAGATTAAAACTACATTGAGATTCCATCTCACTCCTGTCAGATTGGCTACCATCATGAAAACAAATGATCATAAATGATGGCAGGGATGTGGAAAAACAGGAACCCTTCTACACTGCTGGTGGGAATGCAATCTGGTCCAGCCATTGTGGAAATCAGTGTGGAGGTTTCTAAGACAGCTAAAAATTGATCTACAATATGACCCAGCTATAGCACTCCTAGGCATATATCCTGAGGACTCATCCCATTTCCTTAGAAGTACATGCTCAACCATGTTTATTGCCGCTCAATTTCTAATAGTTGGGAAATGGAACCAGCCTAGGTGACCCTCAATAATGAGTGGATAATGAAGATGTGGCACATTTATACAATGGAGTTCCACTCAGTGGTCAAGAGAACTGAAGTTATGAAATTTGCGGGAAAATGGATGGATCTGGAAAGGATTATACTAAGTGAGGTAACCCAGGCCCAGAAAGCCAAGTGCCACATGTTCTCCCTCATATGTGGATCCTAGCTACAGATGTTTGGGTTTCCGTGTGAGCAGAAAAATCTTAGTAGTAGAGGCCAGTAAGTTAAAAAGGAGATAAAATGGGAAGACAAAGGAAGGGAGGAGGGTACTTAATAGGTTGGTATTGTATATATGTAAGTAGAAGTCTAGATTAATGGGGGTGGAAAGGCCCAAACTGAGGTCAGGGGAAGAGACTGAGTAAGTGAAATATGGAGGGAGGGCTAATCAAAATCTAAGAGGATGAAAATAAATCCTATGGAATCCTCTGTTTTTGGACAATGGAACACTCACGCACCATAGATCGTTGTTAGAAAATTTTCAGTGCCAGGGATGGAATACCTCCTGTGAGTTGTTGGCCAGGGGGTCCCTGATGTCCCCAAAACATTATAGGCCATTGCCAAGGCCCTTAGTTTCCCGCCAGGAATAGATGGTAAGACACTATTGCTGAAGACTCCACATACTTGGGCTGCAAGGCCACTGAGAAATCCTGCTGGGACTGAGCTGATTACCTCCTCCATGTAGACCAGCTGACAGAAAGCTGGAGGAAGCCATTCTACATGTAGTTCAATGGGAGAAAGAGATACCACCAGTGAAGATACTCAACAGTGGACACTTCAAGCCTTATAATTGGCCAGCCAGGCCAAATGAGCCAGTGGGTGCAATGGTGCCACCTCTGTCATGGTGGAAACCCACTGCCCTCCAATTGGACTGGAGGCCTGCTCCATGTGGAGGAATACATCCCTGATACTGAAAACTTAAAACAAGGGTAGTCATGAGCCCTAGGGGTGTAACATCTGCTGATGTCTGGAAACATGTATATACTATGCTTATCAAACTGCCCAGTAAGAACTTCTCTTAATATTCATACCCTTATATTAATGCTACTCTCACTTTGGGTAGAGAATCTTTTCAGATGGAAGTGACCTTGGGATGACTCAGAAGGTATCATACTACTGGAAAGCAGTGACTGGAGTACTGAGTAACATCTCGATCACAACTTCCGAGGCTCAGGGTCTAATGTGGAAGAGGTGGCAGAAAGAATGTAAGAGCCAAAGGAAGGGTAGGACTCCTTACAATGTGCTTCTCCAGAAACAAAATGGCCTGGCTATCCATGACCTCACAGTGCCTGACACTATGTACACAGGACCATCATAAGAGGAGGAAAAGATCGCGACATCAAAATAAAAGAGAGTCTGATTGAGATGGGGAGGGGGTATGATGGAGAATAGAATTTCAAAGGGGAAAGTGGGGGGTGAGGGAGGGTATTACCATGGGATATTTTTTATAACCATGGAAAATGTTAATAAAAATTGAGAAAAAAAATAAGGAGTGGAAACATTGCTAAACCTGCTCCCACTTCACAGTACAAAGCATAAGTGGAGAAAGCCTACAAGTCCTGTGGTCCACAGGCTGCACATCCCAAAGAATGCATAAGGAGGTGCAGTGACAGAATCTTTCAGGGAAGACAGTAGTGGGACAATTCATAGAATGAGGACTATTACCTGGGAATGGAGTGGGAGAACTCAGTGCTATAAGGACACTAGGGGTTACCATGGTGAAGTCCACTGTGGAATTCTTGGTGGCCTGCTTCTGGGACAGACACTACTGATGGGGCCTGCTCTGAGCAATGGGAGACCAATAATAGAGGAACTCTTCTCTCTCTGTCTCTGTCTGTTTCTCTCTCTCTCTCTCTCTCTCTCTCTCTCTCTCCCCCTTCCTCCCTCCCTCCCTACCCCCCCCTCTCTGTGTGTGTGTGTGTGTGTGTGTGTGTGTGTGTGTGTGCTGCTAGGGATTGGACCTAGGGCTTCAAGAGTGTTAGGCTAGTACTGCACCACTGAGCTACATCTGCTGCCCTTTTAAATACCTCTTTATTTTGATATAGAGTCTTGCTAACTTATCCAGACTGGATCTTATTGTGCTCTATAACCCCCACAGGCCTTGAACTGCCTCAGACTCACAAGTAGGTGGGATTTCAGGCTTTGATATTAGAAGAATCTCTTCAGGAGAAGATAGGTAATCTATCCACAGTGTGTCACATTCCTTTCTCTGAATATGGTGGGGCTTTAGAACTCCATGAAAACAGCATAAGTTGCACATGTATTTGCAGACAGGTTCCAAATATGAGGCAATAGCCTTTTGTCAAAGTATTGATTATGAAACTGATGTGAGTGGATAACAGGAAGGTTTCAGTTGCTAAATGGAAGAATCAAACCCGAGCCCCTATGCTTTGCAGGCAAGTGCCTTTAACTGCCAAGTAATCTCCCCATTTCAAGAAACATCTTTAAAAACTTCTAAATAGTTTATTATACTAACAAAAGTATAAAATATGGCAAATTGCTGTATTTGAATTATTTTAGAGTAGTGAAATTTTACCACTAACAGATTTCAAGTTGTACTACCTTTGAAAAGAAACAATTAAGTGGCAATGCACATTCAGATTCCTACAGAGTTGCTCCTCTGACTAACAGTATGCAGCACATACTATAGTGCAGTCCACATTTTGAGAGTGCCACAGAACATATACTCACAGGACAAATGGGTTGACCACACTCATATCCTGTGGTTAAGAAAATGAAATAGGGGCTGGAGGGATTGCTTAGTGGTTACGGTGCTTGCCTGCAAGGCCAAGGGACCCAGGTTCAATTCCCTGGAATATAAGCCAGATGCACAAGGTGGAACATGCATCTGGAGTTCGTTTTCAGTGGTTAGAGGCCCTAGCAACCCATTCTCTGTATCGCTCTTAAATTAACAAAAATATTTTATTTTTAAAATAAAATAGAGATGCTAAGATAAAATGAGGCCACAAGCTGACACAGAGGTCAGAAGGACAATCCAAAGGCACTGATAGTGAGGTATATGGTCTTGGTTGCCCATTGCAAAGAGCAGGGCCCATCAGTAGTGTCTGTCCCAGAGGCAGGAACCTGCTGTGTGTAATCCACCTCCATTCTTTTCCATACAGGTCACAATGTATTTAAATGGTTGCCCCAGCTAGGTGATTTGGCTTAATGTTTGTTTTACATTTGTGCGCCACTGACTGACTTTGCTGTGCTGGTCAGCATCACCACCAACACCACTTTCTATAGCCTCCTTTACAGGGCTGCACACTTCTTCAACCAGGAAACCTGTCTCATCAGCAACCTAGTGGTCTCCCTTCTGCTCCAGCTGCTGCCTTTGCTGTCTGTTGGCTGGTATTTCTTGGTTTTCCTTTTGAGAGTTCCCTGTCTCTCCATAGCCATGGAATTTTGTGTTGAATTGTATGTATCTTGAATGAAACATGGGCCTTTTGGTAAATCCTGTGGACATTTGGATTTGTTGTTGTTGTTTAACAGATAATTGAGCTAGCTTGGAATAGATAAGCTTTATCACACACTTTGTGATCTCTGCTTCCAGAATCTGCTAGACTGTGCATATATTCTGAGTGCACACCATATCTTCTTTCTGGGACCCGGACAGTGTGTTACCTGTTATTTACATTCTTGAAGTTTATTTTTTTATTTTATTTTTTTCCATATGCTGATTCTGATCAGACTCATGCATGCTGAATTCAGAAAGTCTTTAAACAAATTCCTAGGATTACTCCTTTCTCAGCTTTTCCTTCCCTGGCACTTTCTGATTTTCTTTTCTTTTTTATAATTTATTTTTATTTTTTTTAAAATTTTTTATTAATAACTTCCATAATTATAAAATATACTCCATGGTGAAACCCTCCCTCCCCCCACTAACCCCTTTGAAACTCCACTCTCCATTATACCCCTTCCCCATCTCAATCCGTTTCTCTTTTACTTTTGATGTCTTGATCTTTTCCTTTTCTTATGATGGTCTTATGCAGGTAGTATCAGGCACTGTGAGGCCATGGATATCCAGGCCATTTTGTGTCTGGAGGGAGCATGTTGAATGGAGTCCTGCCCTTCTTTTGGCTCTTACCTTCTTTCCACCACCTCTTCCACATTAGACCCTGAGCCTTGGAAGGTGTGATATAGATGTTGTAGTACTGAGCTCTGTGGTCATTTCTTTCCATCACCATGATACCTTCTGAGTCATCCCAAGGTCACTGCCATCTGAAAAGAGAAGATTCTCAACCAAAAGTGAGAGTAGCATTAATATAAGGGTGTGAACATTAACAGAAGTGCTTACTGGCCTCGGCAATGTTTTGGGGGCATCGGGGATCTTCCTGGCCAACAACTCACTGGAAGATATCCCATCCCTGGCACTGAAATTTTTCTAGCAACAATCTAGAGCTCCTGAGTGCTCCATTGTCCAAAGAAGTAAGATTACATATGTTTTATTTATATCCTCTTAGATTTGATTAGCTGTCCCTCCACCTTTCCTTTACTCAATCTCTTCCCCAGACCTCATTTTGGGCCTTTTAATCTCCATTAATCTATTCTTCTACTTACATATATACAATACCACCCTACTAAGTACCCCCTCCCTTCCTTTCTCTTCCCTTTCTATCTCTTTTCTAGCTTACTGGCCTCTGCTAGTGAGTATTTTTCCTTCTCTCACAGAAGCCCAGTCATCTGTAGTTAAGATCCACATATGAGAGAGAACATGTGAAGCTTGGCATTTTATTAATTAGTTTTGTACCCAGTAAGTATAGTCAAGTTAGTACCATTGTTACACTCGTCCATGTCCTACAATCTCTCCCTGGCCACTCCTTGTTGAGGTATATGGGTCATGCCTCGTGGAGTTAACCCACAGTTATGTGTACGAGATATGTCTCTCCTTTTCATGATCTAATGTGTGGCTCTGACTTTCTTTCCACCCCCTCTTTGGCAAAATTTCCCTGAGCCATTTTGGGTTCACTTTTGGTCTGCTTCAGTGATGAGGTATTGGGAGAATCTGTGTCTCTGGATATCTGATTTGTAGGAGTTGATTGTTCTCTGTTTTGATCTCCTTCACCCTTGTGCCGGTACCTGTTTCATGAAGAAAACAGCATCCTTGATTGTTTCACCAATTATTCTTACTTTCAGCTGGGGCCCTTTTGAGGTATGATGGGGTGGTTCTCTCCTCAGGATCTGCATGTATCTGAAAAAGAGGAGCAGGTTCTCCAACAGAGAGTAAAGTTAGCAACAGAAAAATGGGATAACCCTTATGTTTATTATAGAGAATTTAGTGGGTATAGGCCCTCTTGTAACCAGCGATTGGTGGTAGCTTGATAATGGAAAGCAGGATCATATTTGGATATGGTTTTGACTTATTTCCCAGCTCCAGCTATGGGTCTCGTTCTACTGAGTGGATCAGTTAGCCAAAGCAAAAGCAGTTGGTTTCCTACCATGGCTGTGTACCACTATTGCACTTGTGAGAGCATCACAACAGGTTATTTGCTGCTAAGTACGTTAGACCATGAGTTGCTTGGACAGATATTGGTCATTTTCGCCAGTTTCCCATGTAGCAACTTCTGGCACTAGACACGCTGACTGTATGGGGACTGATTCTCTTCCAGCTTCCAGCCATGTCCTTCCATTTTAAATGTTAACCACATATGGTGTCTTTAGCAGTAGGGTCTTACCACTAACCTTTGGTGGGTCATCAAGTACTCTGACAGAAATCTTTCTTTCTTTTAGGAAACCACGTAATTCTCTCTGATCAAAAGCTCATTGTGGATGATAGCCACATGCTGGGACTGGGAATTTCAGGTCAGTGCCCACTAAGAAAAGGAAGAAAAAAAAACTATTATAAAAGAGTTAGAAGAGAGAGAAAACGAATGAGAGAGAAGCTGTAGAAGATTAAGGTCAGTCTTCATCATACCCTTTCCTGTGCCTTGTGGATCAGGTGTTCACTCTAAGGGAATGGTGAAGGTTCAACCATTTGGTCTGCCTTTTAGGATGTAGATTTTTATAGTACCATTACCATTTGGGTCTCCCACTCCCTCCATCCCCACCCACCCTAATGTCTAATCCTCAAGATGTTTTTGAGTATGTCAGCATCTTGGGTAGATTTAGGTTAGGTGCTGTAGATGAGTGATACTATGTGGTGATTATATTCTGTGCTTGGGTAAGTTCAATGAGAATCATCTGTTCCAGGTTCAACCATTTTTCTTCAAATTTCATTGTGTCATTTTTTTTCTTACTGGTGTGTAGAATTCCATTGTGTAGGTATACCACATCTTAGTTATCCATTTTGTAGTGATGGACATCTGGGTTGAATGCAGCTCTTAGCTATTACAAATTGAGCTGCTATAAATGTGGTTGAGCAAATCTCTCTGGCCTGTGGTTTGAAGGTTTTAGGGTAGATGACCAGTAAGGGAATAACTGGGTCTGTTGGTAACTCTATAGTCAACATTTTTAGGAGTCTCCAAATTGCTTGCCAAAGTGGCTGTACCATCTTACATTCCCACTAACAGTGGATGAGGGTTTCTATTTCTCCACATCTTCACCAGCATTTATCTTCATTTGATTTTTTGATGTTTGCTATCCTTACTGGGGTAAGGTGGAATCTCATAGTTGTTTTAATTCGCAATTCCCTGATGATTAGGGAAGATGAACATTTTCTTAAGTGTATTTTGCCATTTGTATTTCTTCCTCTGTGGACTGTCTGTCCAGCTCTTTGCCCCATTTTGTGAGCGGGTTGTTTGACTTTTTATTGGTTAGGTTGTTGAGTTCTTTGAAGATTCTAGATATTAGGCCACTGTCAGTTGGATAACCAGCAAATATTTTCTCCCATTCTGTAG
The DNA here is from genome assembly GCF_020740685.1 of Jaculus jaculus. Taxonomy (NCBI): domain Eukaryota; kingdom Metazoa; phylum Chordata; class Mammalia; order Rodentia; family Dipodidae; genus Jaculus; species Jaculus jaculus. The sequence continues at coordinate 38,325,983 of NC_059119.1, read as the reverse complement.
GTAATCTATTGGCTTTGCTTACTGTATGCTTGCCTGTAAAGAAATGTCAGCTTCATGTGATCCCATTGGTCGAGTGACTGTTTGAGATCATGAGCTACTGGGGTTTGTTCAGGAACTCTTTTTTCATTCCTATATCATGGAAAGTTCTTCCTATATTTTCTTCCAGTAGTAACTGTGTTTCTGGTCTTATATTGAGGTCTTTGATCCATATGGACTTCAGTGTAGTGCATGGCAAGATTTGGATCAAGATTCAGTTTCCTGCATATGGTTATCCAGTTTGTCCAGCACCATTTGTTGAGGATGCTGCCTGTTTTCCAGCCTATATTATTAGGGCCTTTGTCAAATATCAAATAGCCATAGTTGTTTGACACAAAGTCCGACTCCTCAAGTCTATTCCATTGGTCCATACTCCTGTTTTTATGCCAGTACCATGCTGTTTTTATTACTATGGCTTGTAATATAGCTTTAGATCAGGTATGGTGATGCCACCAGAGGTATTTATTTTGCTGACGATATGCTTGGATATCTGAGGTTTTCTGCCTTTCCATATGAACTTTGAGATCAGGTTTTCTATCTCTGAGAATAACAATGTTGGGTTTTTATTTGGAATTGCCTTAAACCTGTATATAGCCTTTGGTAGGATTGCCATCTTCACAATGTTGATTCTGCCTATCCAGGAGCATGGAAGGTCTTTCCATTGTCTCAATTCCTCCTCAATGTCTTCTGAGAGTGTTTTTATGTTTTTGTTATATAGGTCCTTCATTTTATTGGTTAACATTATTCCAAGATATTTTATTTTTTGTTGTTGCTATTGAAAATGGGACCACGTCCCTTATTTCTTTCTCTGTACCTTTGCCATTTGCATATAGAAAGGCTACTGATTTTTGTGCATTGATTTTATATCCTGCTACTTTGCTATAGGAGTTAATCACCTTCAAGTGTTTCGGGATGGAGTCTCTTGGGTCTCTTATGTATACAATCATGTCATCAGTGAATAGAGCTAACTTAACTTCTTCCTTCCCAAATTGCATCCCTTTTATTTCCTTCTCCTGTGTTATTGCTTGAGCTAGGACTTCCAGTCTATATTGAAAAGCAGAGGTGAGTGAGGACAACACTGTCTGGTTCCTGATCTTAATGGGAATTCCTCCAGTCTCTCTCCATTAAGTATTATTTGGGCCTTAGGAGATTTGTTAAGATATGGACCAGCCATGCCAATTCTCTCCAATGATTTGATAATGAAGTGATGTTGTATTTTGTCAAAGGCCTTTTCTGCATCTATCAAAATGATCATGTGGTTTTTGTGTTTAACCTTGTTTATGTGGTGTATTACATTGACAGATTTCCATATGTTGAACCACACCTGCATTCCTGGGAAGAATCCCACTTGATCAAGGTGGATAATGCTTTTGATGTGTTGTTGGATTCGGTTTGTGAGGATTTTGTTCAGGATCTTTTCATCTAAGTTCATCAGGGAAAAAGGCCGGTAGTTTTCTTTTCTTGTGGCATCTCTGCCTGGTTTTGGAATTAGGGTGATACTAGCTTCATAGAATGAGTTGGGTAGCTTTCCCTGTTCTGCAATTATGTGGCACTTTTAGAGAAACATTTTAGAGAAACATTTTAGAGAAACATTGGTTTTAGAGAAACATGGAAGAACATTTGAATTCTTCCATGAAGGTTTGATAGAATTCAGCTGAGAAGCCATCTGGTCCTGGACTCTTCTTTTGGGTAGGTATTTATTACATGAGTGTGATAGGTTTGTTTAGGAGATTAATCTGCTTTGTTTAGCTTTGATAGACAGTATGTGTCCAGGAATTTATCCATCTCCTCCACATTATCCAGTTTTGTGAATTAGATGTTTTTGAAATAACTCCTGATGGTTCTCCCAATTTCACTTCTGTCTGTTGTGATCTCCATTTTTATTTCGAATTTTGTTATTTTGAAGCGTCTCTCTTTATTTTTTTGCTTTATCAAATTGACCAGGGGTTTGTCAATCTTGTTTATTTTTTCAAAGAACTAGATCTTTGTTTTGTCTATTTTCTTAATTGTTTTCTTAGTTTCCAATTCATTAATTTCTGCTCGGATCTTAATTATTTCTTTCTTTCTGGATCTTTCTGTGTTGGATTTTTCTTGCTTTTCCAGTGCCTTTAGGTGGATGTTTAGGTTATTGATTTGGGATCTCTCTGTCTTTGTTGTGAAGGCATTGAGTGCTATGAATTTTCCCCTGAGGACTACTTTCATTGTGTCCAATAAGTTTTCGTATGATGTGTTCTCATCGTTATTCATTTCTAGAAATTTTGCAGTTTCTTTTTTTTTTTTTCATCCACTATTTATTCATCTTTTAAAAAAATGTGTTGTTCAGTTTCCAGGTGCAGATGGCATTCTTGGTGGGTCTTTTGTTGTTAATTTCTATCGATATAGCATTGTGATCTGATATCATGCAGGGGATTATGTCAATCCTCCTAAATATATGGAGGCAGGCTTTGTGACCCAGTATATGATCTAATTTAGAGAATTTTCCATGGGCTGCTGAGAAGAATGTGTTATCTTTGGATTTGGGATGGAATGTTCTGTAGATATCCTTTAGGTCTAATTGATCTATGGTTTTGTTGAGCTCTCTTAATTCCCTGTTAAGATTCTTTTTGGATGATCTCTCTATTACTGATAATAGTGTATTGAAGTCCCAACTGTGATGGTGTTGGTGGCTATTTCCATTTTATTGTCAAGTAGATTTTGCTTTATGAACTGTGGTGCCCCTGTTTTTGGTGCATACAAATTTATGTTTATAATAGCCTCTTGATGGATTGTTCCCTTGATAAGTCGGAAGTGGCCTTGTCTTTTTTGATTATTTTTGGTTTGAAGTCTATTTGATCTGATATTAATATAGCTACGCCTGCTTGTTTCTTATTCCCGTTTACTGAGAATATTGTTTTCCACTCTTTCACACTGAGGAGGTGTCTGTCTTTAGTGGTGATATAGATTTCTTGAAGACAACAGATTGTGAGGTCTAATTTTCTGATCTATCCTTTTAGCTTGTGTCTCTTGATGGGTGAATTAAGGCCAGTGGTATTGAAGCTAATAACTGTGAGGTTTGATTTGATCCCTGCCCTATTGAGTGTGGTTTGGTGTATTCATGGACATTGAAGGTTTTTGTGCCTTCTCACAGTTTGGTTATTGTGATCTGCTTCTTGTAGGAATTTGAGTTTGATTATTTGATTCTCCTGTGTGGAGAATTTCCTGAAATACTCTCTGTAGGTTTGGTTTTGTGTTCATATAATTGTAAAGCTTAGTTTTGTCATGGAAAGTTTTTCTTTCACCATCTATTATGAGGGATACTTTTGCTAGTTGAGTAGTTTGGGTTTTTTTTTTTTAAATTATTTATTTATTTATTTGAGCACGACAGACACAGAGAGAAAGACAGATAGAGGGAGAGAGAGAGAATGGGCGCACCAGGGCTTCCAGTCTCTGCAAACGAACTCCAGACGCGTGTGCCCCTTGTGCATCTGGCTAATGTGGGACCTGGGGAACCGAGCCTCGAACCGGGGTCCTTAGGCTTCACAGGCAAGCGCTTAACCGCTAAGCCAGCTCTCCAGCCCAAGTAGTTTGGGTCTTAAGGTATAGGTTCTTAGACTGTGCTGTCTTTCATTCCAGGCCCTTTTGGCTTTCATGTTTTCCATTGAGAAGTCTGAAGTAATTCTGATGGGGTTTCCTTAAAAATGATGTGTTGTTTTTTCCTAGCTGCTTTTAGGATTTTCTTTTTGGTGTCAATGTTTAGAGACTTAATGGCAATAATCTTGGACAGTTTTTCCTTTGGTCCAATCTGTTTGGAGTTCTGTTAGCTTCTTGTATCTTGATGGGCCTTTCTTTTGAGGAGTGGGGAAGTTATCTTTGATTATTTTGTTAAATAAGTTCTCAATACCTTTGGTCTGAATTTCTTCTCCTTCTGGTATTCCAATGATCCTGATATTAGGATGTTTTAGGGAATCCCACATTTCCCTCATATTCTGAATTTTTGAACTTATTGAAACTTTTAAACTCTCAAGCTGTTCCTTCCATCTTGTCTTGTAGATCAGAGTTCCTATCCTCCACATGGCTGGCTGTATTCTAGAGAGCTTCTAGAGAGTTTTGGACTAGATCAATTAGGTTTGCATTTTCTACTACTTTTCTATGTATAGTATTGATCCCATGTCAAGCTTCCTTTTCATATCATTTTCTGATTATTGTGATGCTTCTTGGAATTCATCCTTGCATTTCTTTACATCTTCATTTAGCATTGCCAGTTGATATTTGAGTTTCTCTTTTTTTTTTTCCACTCTCCTTCATATCTCTTAACTGTCTTTGAATTCCTCCCATTTTCTTATCTATTAGGTCTAGTCTAGTGATGGCAACATCCACAAATTATCAGTACTTTGTTGCTTTTCTGAAAGTTCTACCAGTAGCTTGGTCAGAGTTGCATTGCTCATAGCTTCATTTTGGTGTTCTGATCCTAATAAGTCTTCTATGTTTTGATTAGAGATGTTCACTGTAGGACTGGGTGATATAACTGGATTTTCTTGCATTTGATTTTTCTTTTTTTAACAATTTTTATTAAGATTTTCTATAATTATAAAAATATCACATGGTAATACCTCCCCCCCCCCTGCATTTTCCCCTTTGAAATTCCATTCTTCATCCTATTACCACCCCATCTCAATCATTCTACTTACATACATACAATACCAACCTATTAAGTACCCTCCTGCCTTCCTTTCTCTTCCCTTTATATCTCCTTTTTAACTTACTGGCCTCTGCTACTAAGTATTTTCCTTCTCACACAGAAACCCAATCATCTGTAGCTAGGATCCACATGAGATGATCATGTGATTTTTGTCCTTCAACCCATTTATATAATATATTACATTTATAGATTTGTGTATATTGAACCATCCCTGCATCTCTGGGATAAAGCCTACATGGTCAGGGTGAATGATTTTTTTGATATATTTTTGTATTCTGTTTGCCTATATTTTCTTGAGAATTTTTGCATCTATGTTCATGAGGGAGATTGGTCTGTAATTTCCTCTTTTTTTTTGTTCTATCTTTGCCTGGTTTTGGTATCAGGGTGATGCTGGCTTCATAGGAGTTTGGTAGAATTCCTTTTTTTCCTATTTCCTGGAAAAGCTTAAGAAACAATGGTGTTAGATCTTCCTTGAATATTTGGTAAAATTCAGCAGTGAATCCGTCTGGGCCTGGGCTTTTTATAGTTGGGAGATTATTGATAACTGTTTGGATCTCCATGCTTGTTATAGGTTTATTTAAGTGATTAATTTCATCTTGATTTAAATTAGGTAGGTCATATAAATCAAGGAAATCATTTTTATTAAAGATTTTCATACTTTGTGGAGTATATGCTTTTATAGCAAGTCCCTATGATTTTTTTAATTTCTCTGGAATCTGTTGTGATGTTACCTTATTCATCTCTGAGTTTATTAATTTGTGTCCCTTCTCTCTTTCTTTTGGTCAGATTTTCTAAGGGTTTGTCAATCTTGTTTATCCTTTCAAAGAACCAATTCTTTGTTTCATTAATTCTTTGGATTTTTTTTTGTTTCTGTTTAATTAATTTTTGCCCTAACATTTATTATTTCTTCCCGTCTACTAATTTTTGGTTTGCCTTGTTCTTCTTATTCCAAGGCTTTAAGGTGAAGCATTAGGTCATTTACTTGCGACCTTTCTAGTTTTTTAATATAGGTGCTTAAGGCTATAAATTTGCCTACTAGAACTGCCTTCATTGTGTCCCAGAGATTTGGGTATGTTGTGTACTCATTATCGTTTTACTCTATAAGTGTTTTGATTTCCTTCTTGATTTCTTCATTGACCCATTCATCATTTAGTGGTGTATTGTTTGGTTTCCATGATTTTGTGTATGCTCTATAGCCTTTCTTGCTACTGATTTGTAGTTTAATTCCATTGTGGTCAGACAGAATGCAAGGGATTATTTCAATTTTCCTGAATTTGTTAAGATTTGCTTTGTGTCCTAATAGATGGTCTCTTTTAGAAACTGTTCTATGTGCTGCTGCAAAGAATGTATATTCTGCAGCATTTGGATGAAATATACTGTATATATCTGTTTGGTCCATTCCTTCTATGACACTATTTAGTCCAGATGCCTCTGTGTTTATTTTTCCTCGGGATGACCTGTCAATTGATGAGAGTGGGGTGTTAAAGTCACCCACTACCACTGTGTTTGGTGTTATCTGTGACCTTAATTCTAATAATGTTTGTTAGATGAATTTGGCAGCCCCCAAGTTAGGTGCATATATGCTTAGGATTGTAATGTCCTCCTGTTGGAGTGTGCCCTTAATCAATATAAAGTGACCTTCCTTATCTTTCTTGACTAACATCGGACTAAAGTGTACCCTGTCTGATATTAGGATAGCAACCCCTGCTTGTTTTCTAGGCCTATTTGCTTGAAACACCTTTTCCCAACCTTTTGCCCTAAGATAATGTCCATCCTTTGTAGAAAGGTGAGTTTCTTGGGGACAACAAATTGTAGGATCCTTCTTTTTAACCCAGTCTACAAACCTATGACTTTTGGTTGGTTCATTGAGGCCATTGATATTAAGAGATATTATTGAAAGGTGTGTATTTATGTTTGCCATAATTTTTTTGTGGTTCTGGTTCTACCTTTGCTCTCTTGTGTTAACTAGTATTTGAGTATTGCTTGTTTTTTCTAGGTTCCTTATATGTGTGCTTTCCCTTTTCTTCAGCATGGAGGATTCTATCAAGTATTTTCTGTAGAGCTGGTTTTGTCTTCAAATATCCCTTTAACCTGCTTTTGTCATGAAATGTTCTTATTTCTCTGTCTATTTGAATGGATAGCTTTGCAGGATAAAGTAGCCTTGGCTGACAGTTGTTATCTTTCAGAACTTGGAATACATCACTCCAAGCCCTTCTGGCTTTTAAAGTTTGTATTGAATAATCTACTGTAATCCTGATGGGCTTGCCTTTGTAGGTAACTTGATTTTTCTTGCTAAGTGCTTTCAATATTTTTTCTTTGGTTTGTGTGTTTGGTAGTTTGATTATAATATGGTGAGAAGAGGTTTTTTCCATGTTTTGTCTGGCTGGTGTTCTAAAGGATTCCTGTATCTGCTTTCGCACCTCTTTCCCAATTTGGTGGAAGTTTTCTTCTATGATTTTGTTGAAGACGCCTACTATGCCTTTGGAATGGAATTCTTCTCCTTCTACTATGCCCTGAATTCTAATATTTTATCTTTTCATAGTGTCCCAAATATCTTGAAATTTCCACTCATATTTTTTTATAAGTTTGTCTTTCTCTTTGTTGGACTGTATTAGATCTGCCACCTGGTCTTCTAGCATAGATATTCTGTCCTCATCTTCATCCATTCTACTGGTGAGATTTTCTACAGAGCTTTTTATTTCATTAACTGTGTTCTTCATTGCTAGTAATTCTGACTGGTTTTTCTTTATTATTTCTATTTCCTTATTTATGTCTTGTATTGCCTTCTTTATTTCATTAAATTGGTGTCCTGTGTCTCCTTGAATTCTTTTGATTTCCTCTTTGAGTTCCTCTTTGACTCCTTTGATTTGTTCTCTGACTTCTTTGAACATATTTACAATCATTCTTTTTAAATCATTCTCAGGCATTTCCTCTAACTCATTCTCACTGGAGGACATTTCTGATGCATTAATACTTTTAGGTGGATTTATATTGTCTTGCTTTTTAGTGTTTCTTGTGTTATAATGTATATATTTTTGCATCTTGGACTAAGTTAATGCTTGGATTTTCTAGCTAGTTAGGTATTCTTAGCTGTATCAATTGATTTGATGTTATATATCTTCAGGATAGGAGCTTAAGGTGTTAGGTGTGGCTTTTAACGCTCTCAGAGTATCTACAGAGGTGTTCCTAGGGGTTGAGTTTCTCTGCTATGGGAGTATTCAAATAGTCTGAGTGGAATAAAATACAGATAGATTCTAAAATTGAACTAAACACTGTACATATTCAATCAAAATCAGCACCCAATATTTATGCAAGATTAGTTATTATAATAACCAGATCCTCTATCAACAAGGACGTTAAGATTTCTGGTCTGTTGCGGGATTCATATCAGCTTGTGGCCAAGTGAGACCCTTCCCTGGTGCAATCAATCCCAGTTACCTTTTTGGATGATTTTGGTCTCAGTCAAGTTGCTGGCTGGTTTGTTGGGCTGCTGTCCTGATTCTGGAGCTGGTCACTGGCTTTTCCTGCAGTGCAAACTGAGGCTGGCAACTGTGGCCCTGCAGACTGGCACCCTCGCTGCTGTATCTGTCATCGCTGCTGCTAAAGCTGCTGCTGCTGGGTCTGTCACTGCTGCTGAAGCTGCTGCTGCTGGTTCCACCACTGCTGCCTCTGAAGTTGCTGCTGCTGGATCTGCCACTGCTGTTGCTGAAGCTGCTGCTGCTGGATCTGCTGCTGCTGCCTCTGAAGCTGCTGCTACTGGATCTGCCACTGCTGGGGCTGCTATTGCTGGTACCAGGGTCGCTGATGTTGCTGCTCGACCCTGCTCCTGCTTGGGTCCTGCTGTCGGCTCAAGTTGGTGTGGCCTGGTCCCTGGACCACTGCTCTGTTCACTGGAGCTGGGCTCAGGTGGTGGGGGAGGTGAGGGAGCCACAGCTGCTCTAGTTCTCTCACTGTTCCATGTGTTATTCTACCTCATGGTCTGCTCCTCCATTGTTCACTGTCACTCTCCCTTCACGTTTCTTGAGTTATGGAGAGCTCCGGTGTGAGTGGAAGCTCCCTGAACCTGGCTTTTCCTGTGGCTGGAGCTGAGCCTGCAGCTTTCTGGTGCACTGCCACTATTGCCGCAGTCAGTGGACCTGCCAGGGCCACTTTTGCAGGCCTGTGTGGGCCCTGGATCTCTTCTACTTCTCCCCTGCCATTTCAATCTCTTATACACCTCACTTTTTAGTAAAAGTGTGTATTTTGCTGAGTTTTATTGGTCTTTCCCCTACCTTAGGCTGCTTTGGCATGGTACCTACGCCACCATCTTAACTGGAAGTCTCTTCTTTTTTCTCATTTGATTTTTCATGTCACTTCTTTTGCGCTGTGGTCTGCCCATCACAGTGCATGGGCAGGGAGAGTAGGATTGTGGTCTCAATGGCAGGAGGAAGTGGTGCCTCTGGGGGAGCTGTCCTGGGGTAGCCAGCAGGCAAGCAGATGGGCTGAGTGGTCTTGAGTTAACACGTATGTGGGTGGATCAGCCTGAGCTCAAGCACAGTGGGAAGCTGAAGCAGCCTGAGGAGGATGCCAAGCATACTGAGCTCCTGCGCGGCAGGGGCACCAAAGTTGCTTGAGCTCTCATGAGGTGAAGCACCAAAGTTACCTGCATTCGTGCTCAGTGGCATGCTGAAACACCAAGCACTGAAGCAGCCTAAACTCATGTGTGGCAGAACATTGGAACCCAGAAGCAGTCTGAGCTCACCCCCAACAGGACAATGGTGGTCAGCCAGCATGGCAGACAGGGAGGGGCTGGCACCTGAGCTTGCACAGGTGGACAGGCAGAGTGAGCCTGAGCTCGCATGGGCAGATGGAATGGGCCTGAGCTTGCATGTGAATGGGCAGTGGCTGGAGCAGTAAGTGGGCAAATGGGCAGAGAGAGCAGTCTAAGCTTGCACAAGTAGATATCAGTGGCTTATGTGTGGTAGGCAAACGGAGCTCCACTGGACCTGTGGGAGGAGCCTGCCCAAGGTCCTTCCCCTATGTAGTGAAGCAAGTAGAACTATGTTGGTCTGGGTCCCCTTTCCTACAGTAAGTGCAGAAGTATCCTGAAGCTAGGAAGATGGGTACAGTGGCTGCTTGTGGGGGAATGGGGGAATAGTGGGCTACCCACAAGTGGGGGAATCAGTGATTCCCCTTTTTCCCCTCTATGCCCTTCCACTGGCAATCTATTAGAGATTGCTGTCCTCTAAAAGATCCAGTGAACCCTTGATGCCTAGACATTCTTTCTGAGGGATGTGCAGTTCAATTAGGCAGTCACAATCTTGGCCGGAAGTCTGATGCTATGCACTTTTAAGAGCAATAGCCTGGGCTTGCATCAGAACCACTGTAATGCCATCCTCTCAAAGGAGACGCATCTTGGCATTTCACTAAAAACACTGTGATGCCATCAACTGTGAGGAGACACAGCCTGGGCTCTCACTAGTACTAAAGTGATACCATCAACTGTGAGGAGACACAGCCTGGGCTCTCACTAGTACTGCAGTGATGCCATCCACTTTCAGGATATATAGCCAGGCTCTCAGTTCAACAACTGTGATGCTATCCACTGTTAGGAAACACGACCTGGGCCCTCACTAGAACCACTGTGATGCCATGCACTGTGAGGAGACAAGTCCTGGGCTCTCACAAGAACCAGATTCATGCCCTTCCTGTGAGAAGACACTGCCTGGGCTCTCAATAGAACTACTCTGATGCTATCCATGGTGAGTAGACACAGCCGAGGTCCTCTGAGAGCAAATGTGAAACTTTCCATGTGAGAAGAAACAACTTTGGTCCTCACTAGTACTAGTGTGATGCCATCCATTGTGAACAGGCACATCTTGGACTCTCACTAGAATCACTGTGATGCCACGTACTGTGCAAAGACAGGGCTGGGCCTGTCACTAGAACCACTGAGATGCTATCCACTGTGGTGATACATGGCCCACTCTCTCACTAGAAACACTGTAATATCATTCACTGTGAGGATCCATGGCCTAGGCTCTCACTAGATCCAGTGTGATGCCATGAACTGTAAGGAGACACAGGCTGTGCCTTGCCAAGCTCCACTGTGAAACTATCCACTGTGAGGAGACACAGGCTGTGCCTTGCCTAGCTCCACTGTGAAACTATCCACTGTGAGGAGATACAGGCTGGGTCCTCATTAGTAATACTGTTATGCCATCCACTGTGAGGAGGCACATCTTGGGCTCTCACTAGAACCACTGTGATGTCATCTATTATTAGGAGATAGAGCCCAGGTCCTCCACAGAACAAATGCAATGACATCCACTGTGAGAAGACATGGCCTGGACATTCACTAGAGCCACTGTGATGCCATTCACTCTGAAGAGACAAGACCGTGCCTCTCACTATAACCAATGTGATTCTATCCACTATGAGGAGACATGCCAGGGGCTCTAACTAGAACCATTGGGATGCCATCCATTATGAATAGATGCAGGCCAAGTCCTCTCTAGAACTAGTATGATGATATCTGTTGTGAGGAGACACAGACTAGATCCACCCTAGAACTACAGTGATGGCATCCACTGTCAGGAGACATGGACTGGGTTATCACTAGAACCACTGTGATGCCATCCATTTTGATGAGATACAGCCTAGGGTCTCAATGCAACCACTATGATATCATCCTCTATGAGGAGACAGGGCCTAGTCTCAAACTAAAACAACTGGGATGCCATTTACTGTGAGGAGATGCAGCCTGGGTTCTCACTAGAACCACTGTGATGCCATCCACTTTGAGGAGATACAGCCTGGGATCAATGCAACCACTGTGGTGTCATCCACTGTGAGAATACATGGCCTACACTCTCAGTAGCACCATGGTGATGCCATTCACTGTGAGGAGACATGGACTGGGCTCTCAATAGAACCACTGTGATGCCATGCACTGTGAGGAGACACACCCTGGACTCTCAATAGAGCCATTGTGATGCCATGCAATCTGAGGAAACATCTCCTGGGTCCTCAATAGATCCACTGTGATGCCATTCACTGTCAGGAGACACTGACTGGACCCTTACTAATACCTCTGGGATGCAATGCAATGTGAGGTGACAGGACCGGGCCTGTTACTAGAAACCACTGTGATGCCATGAACTGTGAGGAGACAGGGCTGGTCCTGTCACTAGAAACATTTCTATGACCTCCACTGTGAGGAGACTTGTTTTGCACTCTCAAAAGAGCCATTGTGATCTCATGCATGCTGAGGAAACATTGCCAGTTTCCTCACTAGATCTACAGTCATGCCATTCACTGTGAGGAGACACTAACTGGGCCTTCACTAATACCACTGTGATGCAGTGCACTGTGAGAAGACAGGGCCTAGCTTCTCACTAGAACCTCTGTGATGCCGTCTATTTTGAGGAAACATGGCCTGGACATTAATAAGAGCTGCTATCTTGTTATGCAATCTGAGGAGACAGGGCTGGGCCTCTCAACTATCACCAATGTAATAGCATCTGCTATGAAGATACATGTCCTGTGCTACAAGTAGAACCATTGTGATGCCATCCACTGTGAGAAGACAGACTGATCTCTCACTAGAACCACTGTGATGCCATCCACTGTGGGGAAACATGGACTGGCCTCACACTAGAACCACTGTGATGCCATGTAATGTAAGGAGACACAGCCTGGGAACTCCTGAGAATCACTGTGAAACTATCCACTGTGAGGATACCCAGCCTGGGTCCTCACTAGTACCAATGTGATAGGATCTAATATGAAGACACATCTTGCACTCTCACTAGAAACACTGGGATGCCATCTATTGTGAGGAGACATGACCTGGACATTCATTAGAGCCACTTTGACACAATACACTCCGAGGAGACAGGGCCAAGCCTCTCAATTTAACCAATGTGGTAGCAACCACTATGAAGAGTCAGGGACTGTGCTCCAACTAGAACCACCATGATGCCATGCACTGTGAGGAGACAGGATGAGGCCTGCCACTAGAACCATGTGATTCCATTCAGTGTAAGGAGACAGGGCTGAGGCTCTGACTAGAACCACGGTGATGCCAAGCACTGTGAGGAAACAGGGTCAGGCCTATCAGTAAAACCATTGTGATGCCATCCTCTGTGAGGAGACACACCCTGGACTCTCAATAGAACCATTGTGATGCAATGCACTCTGAGGAGACATCGCCTGGGTCCTCACTAGATTCACTATCATGCAATCACTGTGAGGTGACCATGCCTGGGTTCTCAATAGTACCACTGTTATGCCATCCTCTTTGAGGAGAAACAGCACATACTCCCACTGCAACCTCAGTGATGTCATTTCCCTTTCAGAAGGCATGGCATAGGTTCTCAGGAGAACCACTGTGATGCTAACCATTTGTGGAGACATGGCCTGGGATCTCAAAAGAAACACTGAGATGCCATCCACTGTGAGGAGACATGGTCTGGGCATTCACTAGAGCCACTAGGATGCCATGCATTGTGAGGAGACAGGGTCTTGTCTCTTAGGGTAACTAATGTGATGCCATCTGCTTTGAGGAAACATGGGCTATGCTCTCACTAGCACCACTGTGATTTCATCCACTGTGAGAAGACATGGCCTGGGCTCTCACTAGAACCACTATGATGCCATTCACTGTGAGGTGACCTGGGCTGGGCTCTTTTTAGAACAACTGTGATGCCATGCAATGTCAGGAGACAGGCTGAGTCTGTCATTAAGTACATTTTGATGTCATCTACTGTGAGGAGACATAGCTTGGGCTCTCAACAGAGGTATTGTGATACCATGCACTGGGAGGAGACATGGCATGGATCCTCACTAGATCAACTGTCATAACATTCACTGTAATGTAAACAACTGTGAGGAGACACAGCCTATTCTCTAATTAGAGCAACTGTGATGCCCTCCACTTAGAGAGGTAATTGCACAGACTCCCACTACAACCACTGTGATGCTATACACTGTGAGTGGACATTTCCAGGACTCTCACTAGAACCAATGTGATGCCATCCACTATGAGTAGACACGACCTGGACTCTTGCAATAGCCACTGTACTGGCATTCACTGTATGGAGACACAACCTGTGTTCTCCCTAAAACTGCCGTGAAAATATCCACTCTGTGGAGACACACCCTGAGTCTTCACTAATACCACTGTTATGCCATCCACTGTGAGTAGGCATACCCTGGCCTCTCACTAGAACCACTGTCATGCCATTCACTTTGAGGAGACACATACTGGGCCCTCACTAATACTACTGTGATGCAATGCACTGTGAGGAGACAGGGCTGAGCATGTCACTAGAACCACTGAGATGCCATTCACAGTGAGAAGATATGGCCTGTGCTGTCACTAGAAGCACACTAATGCCATGCACTGTGAGGATACAGGCCTGGGCCTGTCACTAGAACCGTTATTATGTCATCCACTGTGAGGAGACATGGCTTGGGTTTTCACTAGAACCACTGTGATGGCATGCACTGTGAGGAGACAGGCCAGGCTTGTCACTAGAACCAATGTGATGCCATTCACTGTGAGGAGACATGGCCAGGACTCTCAATAAAGCCATTGTGAATTCATGCACTCTCATTGTGAAGCCATCTATTTTGAAAAGACTTGAACTGGGCATTCACTAGAGCCACTGTGATGCCATGCAATGTCAGAAGACAGGGCCTAGCCGGTCATCAAATACATTGTGATGCCATCCACTGTGAGATATGGCCTGGGCTCTCACTAGGACCAGTGTGATGCCATGCACTGTGAGTGGACACAAACTGGGCCCTCTTGAGAACCACTGCAAAACTATCCACTGTGAGGAGACCCAGCTGAGGTCCTCACTAGTACCAATGTGATATGATCTAGTGTGAAGAGACACATCTTGGGCTTCACTAGAACCACTGTGATGCCATCTATTGTGGGGACACATGGTCTATGTATTCATTAGAGCCACTTTGATGCCATGCACTCTGAGGAGACAGGGCCAGGCCTCTCAATATAACCAATGTGATAGCAACCACTACGAAGAGTCTGGGCCCAGGCTCCAACTAGAACCACTGTGATGCCATTCACTGTGGGGACATATGGCTTGCCCTACAGTCACGGGGAGGACACACATTGTAAGGAGACACAGACTAGGCACTCACTAGAACCACTGTGATGCCATGCACTGTGAGGAGACATGGCCAGGCCTGTCACTAGAAAGATTGTGATACCATCCACTGTGAGGATTCATGGCCTGGGCTCTCAATAGAGCCATTATGATATCATGAACTCTGAGGAGAATTCTCCAGGGTCCTCACTAGATACACTGTCATGCCATCACTGTGATGAGACACACACTAGGCCCTCATTAATACCACTGTGAAGCAATGCACTGTGATGATACAGGGCCTGTCATGTCACTAGAACTAATGTGATGTCATCCACTGTGAGAAGACATGGACTAGTCTCTCATTAGAACAACTTGATGCCATTCACTGTGAGGATATTCTACCTGGATTCTCACTAGGACCACTGTGATGCCATCCACTTTGAGGAGATACAGCCCATGTTCTCACTGCAAGTGCTTTAATGTCATTTTACTTTCAGGAGACATGGCATAGGCTCTCAGGAGAACCACAGTGATGCTAACCATTGTGTGGAGATGTGGCCTGGGCTCTCAAAAGAAACACTGTGATGCCATCCACTGTGAGGAGACATGGCCAGGGAATTCACTAGAGCCACTATGATGCCATGAACTGTGAGAAGACAGGGCCTTGCTTCTCATTATGTGTAATGAGATGCCAACTTCTATGATGAGACATGGCCTGTGTTCTCACTAGAACCATTGTGATTTCATCCATTGTGAATAGACCCAGCCTGGGCTCTCACTAGAACCACTGTGATGCCATTCACTGTGAGGTGACACAGCCTGGGCTCTCATTAGAACCACTGTGATGCCAAGCAACATCAGGAGATAGGGCCAAGGATGTCAATTAAACCATTGTGATTCCATTTACCATGAGAAGACATTGCCTGGGCTCTCAATAAAGTCATTGGGATGCCATGCACTGTGAGGAGACAAAGCTCAGCTTCTCACTAGAACCACTGTGATGTCATCAACTGTGAGGAAACACAACCTACAGTCTCACTAGAACAACTGTTATGCCCTACAGTTTGAGGAGATATACCCCATGGTCTCACTGCAAACACTGTGATGCTATCCACTGTGAAGAGAAATGGCCTGGACTCTAACTAGAACCACTGTGACACCATTCACTGTGAGCAGACATGGCCTGGGCTCTCGCAATAACCACTGTGATACAATTCGCTGTATGGAGACACAGCCTGGGTCCTCCCTAGAACCACAGTGAAACTATCCACTCTGAGGAGACACACCCTGGGTCCTCACTAATACCATTGTAATGCCATCCACTGTGAGTAGGCATAGCCTGTACTCTCACTAGAACCACTGAGATGCCATCCCCTATGATGAGATATGACCTGGGCTCTCAAAAGAACCACTGTTATGCCATGCAGTGTGAGGAAACAGGGCCGGGCTTGTCACTAGAACCATTGTGATGCCATCCACTGAGGAGACACAGTCTCTCAATATAGCCATTGTGATGCCATGCACTCTCAGGTAACATCTCCTGGGTCCTCACTAGATCCACTGTGATACCATTCACTGTGAGGAGACACTTACTGGACCCTCATTAATACCACCATCATGCAATGCACTTTGAAGAGACAGGGCCAGGACTGTGACTAGAACCACTGTGATGGCATCTTCTGTGAGGAGACATGGCCTGGACTCTCAATAGAGCCATTATGATGTCAGGCACTCTGAGGAAACATTGCCTGAGTCCTCACTTGATCCACGGTCATGCCATTCACTGTGAGGAGATACTGACTGGGCCCTCATTAATACCACTGTGATGCAATGCACTGTGAGGAGATGGTGCTGGGCCTGTCACTAGAAGCACTAAGATGCCATTTACAGTGAGAAGACATGGCCTGGGCTCTCAGTGGAGCCACAGTGATGCCATGCACTGAGGACACAGACCCAAGCCTGTCACTACAACCATTCTTATCCCATCCACTGTGGAGAGACACGGTCTGGGCTCTCACAAGAATCACTGTGATGACATGTACTGTGAGAAGACAGAACTGGATCTATCACTAAATCCATTGTGATGGACCAGATCCATTGTGATGGTTTCCATTGTGAGGAGACACAAACTGGTCTCTCAATAGCGCCATTGCAATGCCATGCATTTTAAGGAAACATCACCTGGGTCCTCACTAGATCCACTGTGATGCCACACACTGTGAGTAGAAACTGACTGGGCCCTCACTAATACCACTATGATGCAATGCGCTGTGATAAGACAGGGCTGGGCCTCTCAATAAAACCACTGTGATGCCATTCACTGTGAGAAGACATGGCTTAGGTTCTCAAAAGAACCAATGTGATGCCATACACTGTGAGGAGACAGGGCCAGGCCTGTCACTAAAACCACTGTGTTGCCATCCACTGTGAGGAAACATGGCCTGGGCTCTCAAAAGAACCAATATAATGCTATGAACTGTAAGAAGAAAGGACAAGACCTGTCACTAGAACCACTATGATGCCATGCACTGTGAGTAGACGGTGCCTGGACTGCCAATAGAACCACTGTCATGCCATCTACTGTAAGGAGACAAGGCCTAGGCTCATAGTAGAACCACTGTGATGCAATCCTTTGTTAGGAGACATGGTCTGGGATCTTAATAGAACCATGTGATGCCATTCACTGTGAGGAGACACAGCCTGGGCTATCACTAGAGCCACTGTGATACAATCCACAGTGAGGAGACATGGCTTGTCTTCTCAAAAGAACCACTATGATGTCATACACTGTGAGGAGATAGGGCCAAGCCTGTCACTAGAACCAATGTGATACCATTTACTGTGAGGAGACACAGTCGTGCACTTTGAGGAAACAGGGCCCTGCCTGTCAGTAGAACCATTGTGATGCCATCGACTGTGAGGATACAAGACCTGGGCTCTCAATAGAGCCATTGTGATATCATGCACTCTGAGGAAACATTGCCTGCATCCCCACTAGATGTAATGTCATGCCATCACTGTGAGGATACACTGACTGGCTCTCACTAATACAACTGTGAAGCAATACACTGTTTGGTGACAGGGCCCTGTCTGTCACTAGAACTGTTGTGATGTCACCCTTTGTGAAGACACACCAACTAGGCTCACATTAGAGCCACTGGGATGCCATCCACTGTGAGGAGACATGGCCTTGGCTCTGATTAGAACTAATGTAATGCCATGCACTTTGAGGAGAGAGGTTCATGTCTGTCACTAGAACTACTGTGATGCCATTCACTTTAAGGAGATATGGCCTGGGATCTCACTAGAGCCACTGTGATGCCATCCACTGTGAGAAGACACGGCCTTGGCACTCACTAGAACCACTGTGATGCCATGCACTATGAGGAGACAGGGCCGGGTCTGTCACTAGAACCATTGTGATGCATTTCATTGTGAGTACACATGTCATGGGATCTCAATAGAGCCATTGTGATGTCATGTATTCCAAACAGACATCACCTGGGTCCTCACTCGATCCACTGCCATGCCATCACTGTGAGGAGACACTGACTTGGCCTTCAATGTATTACTGTAAAGCAGTGCACTGTGAGGAGATAGGGCTCTGCCTCTCACTAGAAGTACTCTGATACCATCCACTCTGTGGAAACATGGCCTACACTCTCACTAGAACTACTATGATGCCATTCACTGTGAGAAGACATGGCCTCTGTTTTCACTAAAACAACTGTGATGTAATCCACTCTGAGGAGATACATCCAGCGCTCTCACTGCAACCACTGCAATTTCACCCCCTGTGAGGAGACATTGGCTTGGTCCTCACTAGAACCACTGTCATGCCATTCACTGTGAGGAGACATGGACTGGGTTATCTCTAGTCGTACTGTGATGCAATGCAGTGTAAGGAGAGAGTGTCAGGCCTGTCAATAGAACCACTGGGATGCCATGTCCTATATCTCACAAGAGCCACTGTGATGACATGCACTTTGAGGAGACATGGCCTTGTCTCTCCAAAGAACCACTGTGATGCCATGCATAGTGAGGAGATATGGCCAAGTCTGTCAGTACAACCACTGTGTTGCCATTCACTGTGAGGAGACAAAGCCTGGGCCCTCACTAGAACCACTGTGAGGAGACAGGGCCAGGCCTGTCACTAGAACCATTGTGATGCAATCCACTGTGAGAAAACATGGCCTTGGTTCTCAGTAGAGCCATTGTGATGCCATACAATCTGAGGACACATCACCAGTTTTCTCACTAGATCCACTGTCAGGGCATCACTGTGAGGAGACACTGACTGGGCTATCACTAATACCACTGTAAAGCAATGAACTGTGAGGAGACAGAGCCCAGTCTTTCAATAGAACTTATGTGATGTCATCCACTGTGAAGAGAAATGGCCTAGTCTCTCACTAGAACTACTGTGATGCCATTCACTGTGAGGTGACATGCCTCGGTTCTCACCAAAACCACTGTGATGCAATCCATTTACATGAGATACAGCCCAAGCTCTCACTGCAACCATTTTGATGTCATCAACTGTGAGCAGACATGGCCCTGGTCATCACTAGAACCACTGTCATCCATTCACTGTGAAGAGACATTTACTGGGTTAACTCTAGTATCACTGAGATGCAGTGCAGCGTGAGGAGATATGGTCTGCCCTGTCAATAGAATCACTGTGAGGCCACCCACTGTGAGGAGAAAAGGCCTAGACTCACAGAAGAACCACTGTGATGCTCTCCAATGTTAGGAGACATGGCCTGGGCTCTCACTAGAACCACTGAGATGCCATGCACTGTGAGAAGACAGGGCAGGGACTGTCACTAGAACCCTGTGATGCAATCCACTGTGAGGAAATAAGTATTCTCAATAGAGCTACTGTGCTGTCATGCACTCTAAGGAGACCTCGCCTGGGTTCTCACTAGATCCACTGTCATGACATCACTGTGAGGAGACACTGACTGGGCTCTCACTAATACCACTGTGAAGCAATGCACTAAGGTGACTGGGCCCTGGCTCTCACTAGAAATTCTGAGATGTCTTCCATTGTGAGGACACACCACCTGGGCTCTCAATATATCCATTGTGATGTCATCCACTATGAGGAAACATGGCCTAGTATCTTGCTAGAACCTCTGCGATCACATGCACTATGAGGATACAGTGTCAGGCCTGTCACTACAACCACTGTGATGCCATTCACTGTGAGGAGACATGGCTGGGATATAACTAGGGGCACTCTGATGCCATCCACTGTGATAAGACACAGCCTCGGCTCTCAAAATAACCACCGTGATACCATGCACTGTAAGGATACATGGCCAGGACTGTCCCTATAATGACTGTGATGCTATCCACTGTGAGAAGACACTGACTGAGCTATCACAAATACTACTATGAAGGAATGCACTGTGAGATGACATGGCCCTGCCTCACACTAGAACTGGTGCAATGTCATCCACTGTGAGGACACATCACCTGGGATCTCAATAGAGCCATTGTGATGCCATTCATTGTCAGGAGACACTGTCTGGGCTCTCACTAGAGCCACTGTGATGCCATTCACTGTCAGGAGACACTGTCTGGGCTCTCACTAGAACCACTGTGATCCCGTGAACTGTGAGGAAACAGGGCCAGACCTGCCACTACAACCACTTTGTTGCCATTCACTGTGAGGATTAATGGCCTGGCTTCACAACAGAACCACTGTGATGTAATCCACTATAAGGAGACATGGCCTCAGTCCTCAGTAGAAACACTGTCATGCCATTCACTGTGAAGAAAGATGGACTGGGTTATCTCTAGCTCCACTGTGATGCAATGCAGTGTAATGAGACAGGAAGGGTAGGGCCTGTCAATAGAACCACTGTGATTCCACCCACTGTGAGGAGACAAGGGCTAACCTCATGGTAGACCCACAGTGATGCTATTCACTCTTAGGAGACATGGCCTGCACTTTAACTAGAACTACTGTGATGCCATGCACTGTGAGGAGACAGGGTGGGGCCTGTCACTAGAACCATTGTGATACAATCCATGACAGGAGACATGGCCTGGGCTCTTACTAGAACAACTGTGATGTCATCCACTGGGGGGAGCATAGCCTAGTCTCTCACTAGAGTCATTGTGGTGCCATTCATTATGAGGACACAGCCTGGGCTCTCACTAGAGCTGCTGTGATGCCATCCACTGTCAGTAGACGCTGCGTGGGCTCTCACTAGAACTACTTTGATTCCAAGCACTGTGAGGAGAAGAGGCCTAGGCTCACAGTAAAACCACTGTGATGCAATCCACTGTTAGGAGACATGGCCTGGGCTCTCCCTGCAGCCAGTCATGTCCTCCTTTGTGAAGAGACATGGCCTCCATCCTCACAAGAACCACTGCCATTATAGTAACTGTTAGGAGCCATGGACTGGGTTTTCTCTAGTTCCACTGTGATGCAATGTAGTGTAAAAGAGACAGAGTTACGCCTGTCAATAGAACCACTGTGATTCCATCCACTGTGGGGAGACATGGCCTAGGTTCACAGTAGAACCACTATGATCCTTTACACTGCTAGGAGACCTGGCCTGGGTTCTCACTAGAACCAATGTCATGCCATCAAATGAAGAGACACTGACTGGGCTCTCAGTAATACCACTGTAAAACTGTGCACTGTGAGGAGACACTTGCACTACTGTGATGTCATCCACTGTGAGAACACATGGCTGGGGTTCTCAGTAAAACCACTCTGACGTGGTGCACTTTGAGGAGATACAGCCCGGGCTCTCACTGCAACCACTCTCATGTCATCCACTGTGAGGTGACATGGGATCAGTCCTCACTAGAACCACTGTGATTCCTTACACTGTGAGTAGACAGGGACAGGCCTGTCAATGGAACCACTGTGATACCATCCACTCTGAGGAGACAAGGCCTAGGCTCAGAGTAAAACCACTGTGATGCAACCCACTGTTAGAAGACATGACTGGGGCTCTCACTAGTACCACTGAGATGTCATTCACTGTAGAAGACATGGCCTGGGATCTAACTAGAGCCACTGTGATACCATCCACTGTGAGGAGACACAGCCTAGGCTCTCAAAAGAACCACTGTGATGTCCTGCATTGTGAATATACAGGGCCAGGCCTGCCAGTAGTACCACTATGATGACATTTACTGTGATGAATCACAGCCTGGGCTCTTACTAGAAACACTGTTATGCCATTCACTGTGAGGAGACAGGTCTGGGCCTGTCACTATAACTTCTGTGATGCCATGCCCTGTAAGGAGAGAGGATTGGGCCTGTTACTATAACCATTGTGATAACATCCACTGTGAGGACACATTACATGCACTCTGAATAGATATCGCCTGGGTTCTCATTAGATCCACTGTCATGCCATCACTGTGAGGAGACACTTACTGGACTCTCACTCATACCACTGTAAAACAGTGTCCTGTGAGGAGAAAGGTCCTGGCCTCTCACTAGAATTACTGTTATGTCATCCACTCTGTGGAAGCACAACCTAGTCTCACTAGAGCTACTGGGATGTTATTTCTATGAGAAGACATGGCCTGGATTCTCAATAAAACCATTGTAATGTGATCTACTTTGAGGAGATACAGCCCAGGCTTTCAATGGAGCCAAAATGATGACATCCACTGTAAGGAGACATTGCCAGGGCTCCCACTAGAACTCCTGTGATCCCATGCCCTGTGAGGAAACATTGCTGGGTCTGACATACAACCACTGTGATGCCATCCACTGTGATGAGACACAGCCTGGGCTCTCACTAGAACCACTGTGATGCCATGCACTGTGAGATGACAGGGTCATACCTGTCACTAGAGCCACATTCATTGTTAGGAAACACAACCTGGGATCTCACTAGAATCATGGTGATGCCATGCACTGTGAGGACACAGGGCTGGGCCTGTCATTAGAACCATTGCGATGCAATGCATTGTGAGAACACATGGCCTGGGCTCTCAACAGAGCCATTGTGATGTCATACAATCTGAGGAGACATCACCTGGGTTCTCATTAGATCCATTTTCATGCCACAGTTGTGAGGAGACACTTACTGAGTTCTCTTAGTAGCACTATAAAGCAGTGCACTGTGAAGAGACAGAGCCGGACTCTCACTAGAGCTCCTTTGATGTCATCCACTGTGAGAAGACACAGCATAGTCTCTCACTAGAACTACTGTGATACCATTCACTGTCAGGAGATATGGCCTGGATTCTCACTGAAACCACTGTGAGGTGTTCCACTCTGAAGAGATACAGCCCATGCTCTCACTGCAAACACTGTGATATCATCCACTCTATGGAGACATGGCCTTGGTCATCACTAGAACCACTGTCATGCCATTCACTGTGAGGCCATATGGACTAGGTTATCTCTAGTACCACTGTGATGCAATGCAGTGTGAGGAGACAGAATCAGGCCTGTCAATAGAACCACTGTGATGCCATCCACTGTGAGGATACATAACCTAGGCTCACAAGAGAACCACTGTCATGCCACACATTATGAGGAGACACAGCCTGGGCTCTCACTAGAGCCACTGTGATGCCATCCACTGTGAGGGGACAAGGCCTGGGCTCTCAAAAGAGCCACTGTGATGTCATGCACTGTGAGGATATATTGCTGGGCCTGTAATTGTAACCACTGTGATGCCATTCACTATGAGGAGTCATGGCCTGGGATCTCACTACAGCCACTGTGATGCCATCCACCGGGAGGAGACACAGCCTGGGCTCACAAAAGAACCACTGTCATGCTGTTCACTGTGAGGATACAGGGAAGGGCCTGTCCCTATAACCATTGTAATGCCATCAACTGTGAAGAGTCACTGCCTGGGCTCTCACAAGAACCACTGTGGTCCCATGCACTGTGAAGAGAAAGGGGCAAGACTGTCACTACAACCACTGTGATGCCATTCACTATGAGGAGAGAGGGCTTGGCCTGTAACTAGAACCTCTTAGATGCCATGCACTGTAAGGAGACAGGGCTGTGTCTGTCACAAAAACCATTGTGATGTCATCTTCTGTGAGGACACATGTCCTCAATAGAGCCATTGTGATGTCATGCAATCTGAGGAGACTTAACCTGGCTTATCACTAGATCAATGGTCATGCCATCACTGTGAGGAGACACTGACTGGGCTCACACTAATACCAGTGTAATACTGTGCACTGTGAGGAGAAAGGGCCTGTCCTCTCACTAGAACTACTGTGATGTCATCCACTGTGTGTAGACAAGGCCGACACTCACTTAAACTGCTGTGATGCCATTCACTGTGAGGACACAGGGACTGGGTTTTCACTAAAACCACTGTGATGCAATCCACTTTGAGTAGATATAGCCTGGGCTCTCATTAGAGCCAGCGTGATGACATCCACTATGAGGAGGCATAGCTGGGCCTGTCACTACAACCATGGTGATGCCATTCACAGTGCAGAAACATGGCCTGGGCTCTCACTAGAACTAATGTGAGGCCATGCACTGTGAGATGACAAGGTTGGGACTGTCATTAGAACCACTGTGATGCCATTCACTATGAGGAGACATGGCCTGGGATCTCACTAGAGCCACTGTGAGGCCAACCACTGTAGAGGATACATGGTCTGGGCTCTCACAAGAACCACTGTGATGCCATGTACTATGAAGATACAGGGCCAGTTCTGTCCCTATAACCACTATACTGCCATCCACTGTATGGAGTCACTGCCTGGTCTCTCACTGGAACCACTGTGATGCCATGCACTGTGAGGAGACAGTTTTGGGCCTGTCACTACAACCACTGTGATGCTATTCACTGTGAGGAGACATGCCCTGGGTTCTCATGTGAACCACTGTGATCCCATGCACTGTGAGGAGACAGTGCTAGTCATTTCACTACAACCACTGTGATGCTATTCACTGTAAGGAGACATGGCCTGTGTTCTCACTAGAACCACTGTGATGCCATGCACTGTAAGGAAAGAGTTGGGAATGTCATTAGAACCAATGTGATGCCATTCAGTGTGAGGAGACATGGCCTGGCCTCTCACTAGAACCACCGTGATGCCATGCACTGTGAGGATACAAGGTCGGGCCTTTGATATTACCACTGTGATGCCATCCACTGTGAGGAGACATGGACTGGGCTAACATGAGAACCGCTGTGATCCCATGCACTGTGAGGACAAAGAGTCTTGCCTGTCACTAGAACCAATGTGATGTCATTCACCATGAGGAGACATGTCCTGGGCTCTCACTAGAACCACTGTGATGCAACGCACTGTGAGTAGACAGAGCCAAACCTGTCACTAGAACCAATGTGATGCCATTTACTGTGAGGAGACACAGCCTGGGCTCTCACTAGCAACACTGTGATGCCATGCACTGTAAGTAGACATGGCCGAGCCTGTCAGTAGAACCATTGTGATGCCATTGACTGTGAGGAGACAAGGCTTGGCCTCTCACTATAGCCATTGTGATGCATGCATTCTGAGGAGACATTGCCTGCATCCTCATTAGATCCATTCTCATGCCATCACTGTGAGGACAAACTTCCTGGGCACTAACTAATACCACTGCAAAGCAATGCACTGTGAGGTGCCAGTGCCCAGCCTCTCACTGGAGGTACCGTGATGTCATTCACTATGAGGAGACGTAACCTGGGTCTTCTGTGAGGACCTACCACCTAGGCTCTCAGTAGAGCCAGGGTGATGCCATCCACTGTGAGGAGACACAGCCTGGCATCTCACTAGAGCCACTGTAGTGCCATCCACTGTGAGGAGACATGGCCTGGGCTCTCAAGAAAACTGTGACGCCATGCACTATAAGGATACAGGGCCAGGTCTGTCACTACAACCACTGTGTTTCCATTCACTGTGAGGAGACACAGCCTGGGCTCTCATTAGAAACACTGTGATGCCATGCACTGTGAGGAGACAGGTCCGGGTCTGTCACTATAACCACCATGGTGCAATCCACTATAGGACAAATAGCCTGGGCCCTCAAACGGGCCATTGTGATGTCATGAAATCTGAGGAGACATCACCTGGGTTCTCAATAGATCCACTGTCATGCCATCACTGTGAGGAGACACTGACTGGGCTTTCACAAATACCACTGTAAAGCAGTACACTGTGAGGATAGAGGGCCTGGTCTCTAACTAAAACCACTGTGGTATCATCCACTGTGAGTAGACATGGCCTAGACTCTCACTTGAACTACTGTGATACCATTCACTATGAGAACATGGACTTGGTTCTTTCTAATACCACTGTGACACAATGCTTTGTGAGGTGAAAGGGTCAGGCCAGTCAGTAGACCCACTGTGATGCCTTACACTGTGAGTAGACAGGGCTGAGCCTTTGAATGGAACCAGTGTGATGCCATCCACTGTGAGGAGATGAGGCCTAGGTTCAAAGTAGAACCAGTATGATGCAATCCACTGTTATGAGACACAGCCTGGGCTCTCACTAGAGCAACTTTCATGCCATTCACTGTGAGGTTACAGGGCTGGGACTGTCCTTAGAAACACTGTGATGCCATTCACTGTGAGAAGACAGATCCTTGGCTCTCACTAGAGCCACTGTGATGTCCTTTACTGTTAGCAGACATGGCCTGGGCTCTCAAAAGAACCACTGTGATGCAAGGAGACAGGGTCCAGGTCTGTGGCTAAAACCACTGTGATGTTATTTGTCTTGAGGAGACACAGCCCGGACTCTCACTAGAAACACTGTGATGCCATGCACTATAAGGAGACAGGGCCAGGCCTTTCAGTACAACCATTGTGATGCCATCGACTGTGAGGAGAAAAGGCATGGACTCTCCATAGACACATTGTGATGCCATTCACTCTGAGGAGACATTGCCTGCATCCTCACTAGATCCCCTGTAATGCCATCACTGTGAGGATGCACTGACTGGGCTCTCACTAATACTACTATGAAGCAATGCACTGTGAGATGACAGGGCCCAGTCTATCAATATAACTGCTGTGATATCATCCACTGTGAGGAACCACCACCAGGGATCACACAAGATTAACTGTGATGCCACACACTGTGCAGAAAGACAGCTAGGGACTCTCATTAGAACCACTGTGATGCCATTCACTGTGAGGAGACAAGACCTAGTCTCTCACTAGAACTACTCAGATGCCATTCACTGTGAGGAGACACAGCTTGGGCTCTCACTATAACCATTGTTATAGTGCCATCCTATTTGAGGAGACATAGTCTTGGATCTCTAGAACCACAGTGATGACATGCTCTGTGAGGAGACAGGGCCGGGACTGTCCCTAGAAACACTGTGATGCCATTACTATGAGGAGACACACCATAGGCTCTCACTAAAGCCACTGTTATGACATGCACTGTGAGGAGACATGACCTGGGCTCTCAAAAGAACCACTGTGATGCCATGCACTGTGAGGAGTAAAGGCTGGGCCTGTCACTAGAACCATTGTGATGCCGTTCACTGTGAGGAGACAGGGGCTGTGTTTTCTCTCATACCACTGTGATGCAATTCAGTATGAGGAGACAGGGTTGGGCCTGTCAATAGAACCACTGTGATGCCATATACTTTGAGGAGACAAGGCTTAGTCTCACAGCAGAACTACTGTGATCTATCCACTTTAGGAGACATGGTCTGGGCTCTCACTATGACCACTGTGATGCCATCCTCTTTGAGGAGACAAGGCCTGGGCTCTCACTAGATCCACTGATGACATGCACTGTGAGGAGACAGGCCCGGGACTGTCTCTAGAACCAATACCAATATGATGCCATTTTCTGTCATGAGACACGGCCTGACCTCTCACAAGAGGCACTGTGTTGCTATCCATTGTGAGGAGACATGGCCTGTGCTCTCAAAAGAACCCCAGTGATTTCATGCACTATGAGGACACAAGAACAGGCGTGTCCCTAGAACCACTGGAAAGCCATTTGCTGTGAGGAGACTCAGCCTGGGCACTCACTAGAAACACTGTGACGCCATGCACTGTAAGGAGACAGGGCTGGGCCTGTCAATAGAACCATGGTGATGGCATCAACTGTGAGGACACAAGGCCTGGGCTCTCAATAGAGCCATTGTGATGTCATGAACTCTGAGCAGACATTTACAGAGTCCTCACTAGATCCAGTGTCATGCCATCACTGTGAGGATATACTGACTGGACTTTCACTAATACCACTCACGCTAGAAATGCTGCGATGTCATCCAATGTGAGGACACACCACCTGGGCTCTCACTAGAGTCACTGTGATGCCATCCACTGTTAGGAGACATGGGACATGGACTAGGCTCACACTAGAGCCACTGTGATGCCATTCACTTTGAGGAAGCACAGCCTGGGTCCACATTAGAACCACTGTGATCCCATGCACTGTGAGGAGACAGTGCTAGTCATTTCACTACAATCACTGTGATGCTATTCACTGTAAGGAGACATGGCCTGTGTTCTCACTAGAACCACTGTGATGCCATGCACTGTGAGGAGACCTGGACTGGATTATCTGTCACTGTGAAACAAATCAGTTTGAGGAGACAGGATCAAGCCTGCCAATATAACCACTGTGATGCCATCCATGGTGAGGAGACAAGCCTAGGCTCACAGAACCACTGTAATGCTATCCACTGTCAGGCGACACAGCCTGGTCTCTCACTATAACCACTGAGATGATATCCACTTTGAGGAGACACGGTCAGGGCTATCATTAGAAGCGCTGTGATGCTATCCACTGTGAGGGGACATAGCCTGGGCTCTCAAAAGAACCACTGTGATGACTTACACTGTGAGTAGGCGGGGCCGTACCTGTCAGTAGAACCAGTGGGATCCATCCACTGGGAGGAGAAGAGGCCTAGGCTAACAGTAGAACCACTGTGATGCAATTCACTGTTAGGAGACAAGGTCTGGGCTCTCAAAAGAACCACTGTGATGTCATGTACTGTGAGGAGACTAGGATGGGTCTGTCATTAGGACCACTATGATGCCACTTACTGTGAGGAGACACAGCCTGGCCTCTCACTAGAAACACTGTGATGCCATGCACTGTAAGCAGTCAGGGCCAGGCCTGTCATTAGAAGCATTGTGATGCCATTGACTGTGAGGATACAAGGCCTCAACTCTCAATATACCCATTGTGTTGTGATCCAGTCTAAGGAGACATTACCTGCATCCTCACTAGTTCTACTGTCATGTCATCACTGTGAGGATCCACTGACTGGGATCTCACTAATACCACTGTGAAGCAATGCACTGTGAGATGATGGGGCTCTGCCTCTCACTAAAACTCCTGCGATATCCAATGTGAGAACAAACCAACTATGCTCTCAATAGAACCACCGTGATGCCAACCACTGTGAGGAGACACACCCTCAGCTCACCCTAGAAACACTGTGATGCCATCCACTGTGAGTAAACATGGTCTGGGCCCACACTAGAACCACTGTGATCACATGCACTGTGAGGAAACAGTGCTGAACTTGCCACTACAACTATCTTGATGCCATTCACTGTGAGAAGACATGGTCTATGCTCTCACTAGACCCACTGTGATGCCATGCACTATAAGGAGACAGGGACAGGCCTGTCCCTAGAACCACTGTGATGTCATTCATTGTGAAGAGACATGGCCTGGGATCTCACTAGAGCCACTGTGATGCCACCCAATGTGAGGAGACATGGCCTGAGCTCTCAAAAGAACCACTGTGGTACTGTGCACTGTGAGGATACAAGGCCTGTCATGTCCCTAAAACCACTCGGATGCCACCCACTGTGAGGAGACATTGCCTGGTCTCTCAATAGAACTACCGTGATGCCATGCACTGTGAGGAGACAGTTTTGGGCCTGCCACTACAACCACTATGATGCCATTCACCATGAAGAGACACAGCCTGAGCTTTCACTAGAACCACTGAGATGCTATGCACTGTGTGGAGACAGGGCCATGCCTGTCATTAGAAGCACTGTGATGCAATCTACTGTGAGGATATTATGCCTAGGCTCTCAATAGAACCATTGTGATGTTACGCAATCTGGGGATACATCGCCTGGGTTCTCACTACATCAATTCTTATGCAATCATTGTGAGGAGACAGTGACTAGGCTGTCACTAATACCATTGTAAAGCAGTGCACTGTGAGGATTCCAGGCCTAGTCTCTCACTAGAACTACTGTGATATCATCCACTGTGAGAAGACATGACATAGTCTCTCAGTAGAACTGCTGTGATGCCATTCACTGTGAGGACATATGGCCTAGGTTCTCACTCAAACAACTGTGCTGCGATCAACTTTGAGGAGATACAGCCTGGGATCTCACTGCAACCACTGTGATGTGGTCCACTGTGAAGAGACATGGACTCGGTCCTCACTAGAACCACTGACATGCCATTCACTGTGAGGAGTCATGGACTCAGTTTTCTCTAGTACCACTGTGATGCAATGCAGTGTGAGGAGACAAGGCATAGGCTCTCAGTAGAACCACTGTGATGCTATCCATTGTTAGGAGACATGTCCTGGTCTCTTACTACAACCACTGTGATGTCATCCACTTGGAGGAGATGCAGTCTGGGTTCTCAGTAGAGGTGCTGTGATGCCATCCACTGTGAGAAGAAATGGACAGGGTTCTGAAAATGACCAGTGTGATGCCTTACACTGTGAGTAGACAGTACTGGGACTGTCAATAGAACCACTATACTGCCATCCACAGTGAAAAGACAATGCTTAGGATCACAGTAGAACTGCTGTGAAGCAATCTACTGTTAGGAGACATGACCTGGGCTCTCTCTAGAATCATTGTGATGCCTCCTCACACTGTGAATAGACTGGGTTGGGCCTATCAATAGAACCACTGTGATGCCATCCACAGTGAGGAGACAAGGCCTAGGCTCACAGTAGAACCACTGTCATACAATACACTGTTAGGAGACATGGCCTGGACTCTCACTAGAACAGCTATGATGTCATTCACTATGAGAGGACATGTCCTGGGCTCTCATTAGAGCCACTGTGATGACATCCACTGTGAGGTGACACTGCCTGGGCAGTCAAATGCACCAATATGATGTCATGTATTGTGAGGACACAGGGCTGGGCCTATCACTAGAACCACTGTGATGACATTTACTGTGAGGAGACAGCCTGGGTTCTAAAAACACTGTGATCCATGCAGTGTAAGGAGACATGGCTGGGCCTGTAGAACCACTGTGATGCCATCGACTGTGAGGAGACAAGGCTTGGGCTTTCAATAGAGCCATTGTGACATCAAGCACTTTGGGCAGACATTGCCTGGATTCTCACTAGATTCACTGTCATGCCATCACTGTGAGGGCACTCTGACTGGGCTCTCACTAATACAACTGTGAAACAACACATTGTGAGGTGACAGGGCCCTGTCTCTCTTGAGAACTGCTGCAATGTCATCCAATGTGATCACACACCACCTTGCCTATAAATAGAACCACTGTGATGCCATCCACTATAAGGAGAAATGGCCTGTTCTCACACCAGAGCCACTGTGATGCTATCCACTGTGAGTAAACATGGCCTGGGCTCCTACTATTACCTCTATGATCACATGCACTGTGAGGACACATGGCCTGGGCTCTCACGAGACATGGCCTGGGATCTCACTAGAGCCACTGTGATGCCATTCACTTTGAGGAGACACTGCCTAAGCCCTCAAAAGAACCACTGTGATGCCATGCACTGTGAGGATACACGGTCAGTCTTGTCCCTGTAACCACTATGATGACACCCACTGTGAGGAGACATGGTCTCTCAAATGAACCACTGTGATGCCATGCACTGTGATGAGACAAGAACAGGTCTGTCACTACAACCACTGTGATGTCATTTACCCTGAGGGGTCACAGCCTGGACTCTCACTAGAAACACTCTGATGCCATGCACTGTGAGGAGATAGGGCCTGGGCTCTCAATAGAAACACTACAAGGAATCAGGGCTGGGCCTGTGAGTAGAACCATTGTCATGCCATCGGCTGTGAGAGGACAAGGCCTGCGTTCTTAATAGAGCCATTTTGATGCCATGCACTCTGGGAAAACATTGCCTGCATCCTTACTAGATCTACCATCATGCCATCATTTTGAGGATACATTGACTGGGCTCTCACTAATACCACTGTGAAGCAATGCACTGTGAGGTAACAGGGCCCTGTCTCTCACTAGAACTTCTGCGATGTCATCCACTGTGAGGACCCACCACCTGGGCTCACAGTAGAGCCACTGTGATGGCATCCATTGTGAGGAGACAAGGCCTGGGCTCGCACTAGAACCACTGTGATGCCGTGCACTGTGAGTATACAGGGACAGGCATATCCCTATATCCACTGTGATGCCATTCACTGTGAGGAAACTCTGCCTGGGCTCTCACTAGAACCACTGTGATCCCATGCACTGTGATGAAACAGGGACAGACCTATACTACAACCAGTTTGTTACCATTCACTGTGAGGGGACATGACCTGGGCTTTCACTAGAACCACTGTGATGCCATGCCATGTGAGGAGACAGGGCTGGGCCTGTCACTAGAACAATTGTGATGCAATCCACTGTGAGAACACATGCCCTGTTCTTTCAATAGAGCCATTGTGATGTCCTGAAATCTTAGGAGACATTGCCAGGGTTTTCACTAGATCGACTGTCATGCCTTCAGTGTGAGGAGACACTGACTGGGCTCTCACTAATAACACTGTAAAGCAGTGCACTGTGAGGAGACAGGGACTGGTCTCTCACTAGAACTACTGTGATGCCATTCAGTGTGAGGGGACACTGCTTGGGTTCTCCCTAAAACCACTGTGATGTGATCCACTTTGAGGAGATACAGCTGGGCCTCTCACTGCAACTGCTGTGAGGAGATATGGCCTCCATCATTACTAGAACTGCTGTCATGCCATTCACTGTGAGGAGACCTGGACAGGGTTATCTCCAGTACCACTGTGATGCAATGCAGTGTGAGGAGACAGGGTCATGCCTGTCAATAGAACCATCATGATTGCTTCCACTGTGAGGAGACAAGGCCTATGCTCACAGTAGAACAACTGTGATGCTATCCACTGTGAAGAGACAGGGCCAGACCTGTCACTAGAACCAATGTGATGCCACATACTGTGAGGAGACACAGCCTGGGCTCTTAGTAGAAACACTGTGAGGCCATGCACTGGGAGGAGAGAGGGCTGGACCTGCACTAGAACCTCTATGATTCCATTCACTGTAAGGAGACAAAGCCAGCCCTGTCACTAGAACCATTGTTATGCCAGTCATTGTGTGGAGACACTGCCAATACTTTCATTAGAAACACTGTGATGCCATGCATTGTGAGGAGACAGGTCCTGGGCTATCAGTCGAGCCATTGTATTCTCATGCTTTCTGAGGAGACATTGCCTACATCCTCACTACACCCACTGTCATGCCATCACTGTCAGGAGACACTGACTAGCTTCTCACTAATACCACTGTGAAGCAATGCACCATAAGAAGACAGGGCCTGGACTCTTACTAGAACTGCTGGATGTCATCCACTGTGAGGAGACACAGACCGGGCTCTCAAAAGAACCACTGTGATGCCAGGCACTGTGAGGAGACCGCACTAGGCTTGACACTATGACCACAGTAATGCCATCCACTGTGAGGAGACAGGGACAGGGCTTTCGCTAGAACCACTGTGATGCCATGAATTGTGAGGAGACCTGTCCTGCTTTCTCACTAGAACAACTGTGATGTGTTCCACTTTGAGGAGAAACAGCTTGGGCTCTTACTGCAACAACTGTGATGTCATCCACTGTGAGGAAAAATGGCCTCAGTCTTCACTAGAACCACTGTCATACCATTCACTGTGAGGAGACACGACTTTAGCTCTCACTAGAACCACTGTGATGTCATGCAGTGTGAGGAAATAGGGTGGGGCCTGTCCCTAGAACCATAGTGATACGATCCACTGTGAAGATACACAGCCTGGGCTCTCAAGAGAGCCACTGTGATGTCATGAACTCCAAGGAGAAATTGCCTGGGTCCTCATTAGTTTCACTCTCATGCCATCTCTGTGAGGAAACTCTGACTAGGCCCTCACCAACCACAGTGAAGCAAGGCCCTGTGAGGAGACAGGGCCCGTCCTGTAACTAGAGCTACTGTGATGTCATCCACTGTGAGGAGATATAGCCCATGGTCTCACTGTGATGTCATTTCAATTTAAAGACACATGGCCTAGGCTATGGCAAGAACCACTGTGATGCTATCCATTATCTGGAGACATGGCATGAGCTCTCACTAGAAACACTGTGATGCCATCCACTGTGAGAGGCATGCCCTGAGCATTCAATAGATCCACTCTCATGCCATGCACACTGAGGAGACAGGGCTTTATCTCTCACAATAACTAATATGATGCCATCTGCTATGAGGAGACATGGCCTGTGCTTTCACTAGAACCACTGTGGTATCATCCACTGTGAAGAGACAGCCTGGGCTCTCACTAGAAACACTGTGATGCCATGCACTGTGAGGAGTCATGGCAGGGCCTATCACTAGAACCATTGTGATGCAATCTACTGTGAAGAAACATGGCCTGGGCTCTCAATAGAGCCATTGTGATGTCATGCACTCTGAGGAGACATTGCCTGAGTTCTCACTATATATACTGCCATGACATTATTGTGAGGAGACACTGGCTGGGCTCTCACTAATACCACCGTAAAGCAGTGCAGTGTGAGGAGACAGGACCTGGCCTCTTACTAGAACTACTGTGATGTCATCTACTGTGAGGAGACATGGCCTAGTCTCTCACTAGAACTACTGTGATGCCATCCACTGTGAGGAGATACAGCCTGAGTTCCCACTAATACCACTTTGATGCAATACACTTTGAGGAGATACAACCCAGGCTCTTACTACAACCACTGTGATTTCATTCACTGTGAGGAGACATGGCCTGGGCTCTCACTAGAACCGCTGTGATGCCATTCACTGTGAGAAGATAGTGCAGGGCCTGTCACTAGAAGCATTGTGATTAAATCCACTGTGAGGAGACATGGCTTGGGCTCTCAATAGAGTCATTGTGATGTCATGCACTCTGAGGAGATATCGGCTGGGTTATCACTATAGCCACTGTTATGAAATCACTTTGAGGATACACTGACTGGGATGTCACTAATACCACTGTAAAGCATTGCACTGTGAGGAGACAGGGCCCATTCTCTCACTAGAACTGATGTGATGACATTCACTCTGAGGAGACATGGCCTGATTTCTCACTAAAACCATAATGATGAGATCCACTTTGAAAAGTTACAGCCCAGGCTCTCACTGCAATCACTGTGATGTCATCCACTGTGAGGAGACATGTCCTCAGTCCTCATTAGAACCACTGTCATGCCACTCACTGTGAAGAGACATGGACTGGTTTATCTCTAGTAGCACTGTGATGCAATGCAGTGTGAAGAAACAGGGCTGGGCCTATCAATAGATCCACTGTGATGCAGTCTGCTGTGAGGAGACATGGCTTAGGCTCACAGTCTAACCACTGTGATGCTATCCACTGTTAGGAGACATCAGCTTGTCTCTCACTACAACCAGTGTGTTGTCATCCACTTTGAGGAGACATGGTCTGGGCTCTCAGTAGAGGCACTGTGATGCCAGCCACTGTGAAGGACATGTCCTTGACACTCAAAGGAACCATTGTAATGACTTACACTGTGAGTAGATAGGGCTGGGCCTGTCAGTAGAACCACTATGATGTCATCCACTGTGAGGAGAAAAGGCCTAGGCTCTCAGTAGAACCACTGTGATGCAAACCACTGTTAGGAAACAGGGCCTGGGCTCTCTCTAGAACATCTGTGATGTGATTCACGTGAATAGACACAGCCTGGGCTCTCAAAAGTACCACTGTGATGTCATTCACTGTGAGGATACAGTGCAGGGCCTGTCAGTAGAACCACTGTGATGCTATTTACTGTGAGGAAAGAAAGCCTGGGCTCTCACCAGAAACACAGCAATGCCATGCACTGTTAGAAGACAGAGCTGCACCTGTCACTAGAACCATTCTGATGCCATTCACCGTGAGGAGGCAAGCCTGGGATCTCACTAGAAACACTGTGATGGCTTGCACTGTGAGGATAAAGGCTGTGCCTGTCAGTAGAACCACATTGATGCAATCCACTGTGAGGAGACATGGTCTGGGCTCTGAATAGAGCCATGCTTAAGTCATACCCTCTGAGGAGACATCACCTGCATCCTTACCACATTCATGGTCATGCAGTCACTGTAAGGAGATTGGGTTATCTCTAGTATGCAATGCAGTGTGAGGAGACAGGGATGGGCCTATCAATAGAACCACTGTGATGCCAGCCACTGTGAGGAGACAAGTCCTGTGATCATTGTAGAACCACTGAGATGCTATCCACTGTTAGAAGAAATGGACTGGGCTCTCACTAGAACCACTGTGATGACAAGAACTGTGAGGAGACAGGGTAGGGCCTGCAGGTAGAACCACTATAATGCAATCCACTATTACCACTATATAAGAGGTAAAATGGCCTGGATTCTCAGTAGAGCCATTGTGATGTCATACAACTGAGGAGACATCACCTGGGTTCTCACTGTCATGCCATCACTATGAGGAGACACTAACTGGGCTCTTACTAATACCACTGTAACGCTGTGCACTGTGAGGAGACAGTGCTCAGTATCTCACTAGAACTACTATAATGTCATCCACTGTGAGGAGACACAGCCTGTATTCTCAATAAAACCACGATGAGGTAATCCACTTTGAGAAGATACAGCCTGGGCTCTCACTGCAACCACTATGGTGTCATCCACTGTGAGGAGGCATGGATTTTGTCTTCACTAGAACCACTGTCATGCCATTCACTGTGAGAAGACATGGACTGGGTTATCTCTAGTACCACTGTGATGCAATGCAGTGTGAGGAGGAGACAGACTTGGGCCCATCAGTAGAACCACTGGGATGCCATCCACTGTGAGGAGACAAGGCCTAGGCTCATAGTAGAACCACTGTGTGCTATCCACTGTTAGCAGACATGGCCTGGTCTCTCACCACAACCACTGTGATTCCATCCACTTTAAGCAGACATGATCTGAGCTCTCAGTAGAGGCACTGTTATGCCATCCACTGTGAGGAGACATGGCCTGGACTCTCAAAAGAACCAATGTGATGCCTTTCACTGTCAGGAGACAAGGCCTAGGCTCACAATAAAAACCACTGTGATGCAATCCACTGTTAGGAGACATGGCCTGCGCTCTCACTAGAACCACAGTGATGCCATGCACTGTGAGGGGACAGGACCGGGCCTATCACTAGGACCTCTGTGATGCCATTCACTGTGAGGAGACATGCCCTGGGATCCCACTAGGGAAACTGTGATGCCACCCACTGTGAGGAGACATGGCCAGGGCTCTCATTAGAACCACCGTGGTCCCATGAACTGTGGGGAGACATGGCCTCAGTCCTCAGTAGAACCACTGTCATGCCATTCACTGTGAGGAGACATGGACTGGGTTATCTCTAATACCACTGTGATGCAATGCAGTGTAAGGAGACAGGTCCAGGCCTGTCAATAGAACCACTGTGATGCCTCCCACAATGAGGAGACAAGGCCTAGGCTCTCACTAGAACCACTGTGATGCCATGCACTGTGAGGAGACAGGGTAGAGCCTGTCAGAACCATTGTGATGCAATCCACTATGAAGAAAAGTGACCTGGGCTCTCAATAGAGCCATTGTGATGTCATGAAACTGTGGAGACATCTCCTGGGTTCTCATTAGATCCACTGTCATGCCATCATTGTGATGAGACACTAAGTGGGCTCTCACTAATACCACTGTAATACTGTGCACTGTGAGGAGATAGGGCCCGGCATCTTACTAGGACTACTATGATGTCATCCACTGTGAGGAGACATGGGTTTGGTCTCACTAGAACCACTGTCATGCCATTCACTGTGAGGAGACATGGTCTGGGTTATCTCTAGTACCACTGTAATGCAATGCATTGTGAGGAGACAGATTCGGGCCTGTCAATAGAACCACTGTGAGGCCATCCACTGTGAGGAGACAAGGCCTAGGCTCACAGTAGAACCACTGTGTGCTATCCACTGTTAGCAGATACAGCCTGATCTCTCACTACAACCACTGTGATGCCATCCACTTTGAGGAGACATGGTCTGAGCACTCAGTAGAGGCACTGTTATGCCATCTACTGTGAGGAAAAATGGCCTGGACTCTCAAAAGAAACACTGTGATGCCTTACACTGTGAGTAGACAGGGCCGGGCCTGTCAATAGAACCACTGTGATACCTTCCACTGTGAGGAGACAAGGCCTAGCATCACAGTGAAGCCACTGTGATGCAATCCACTGTTAGGAGACATGGCCTGGGCTCTGAAAAGAACCACTGTGATGCCATGCATTGTGAGGGTACAGTGCCAAGGCTCTCACTAGAATCACTGTGGTGCCATTCACTGTGAGAAGACACAGCCTTGGCTATCAGAAAAACAATTGTGATGCCATGCACTCTGAGGATACAGGGCCAGGCCTGTCACTACAACCACTGTGATTCCATTCACTGTGAGGTGACATGGCCTGGGGTCTCACTCAAACCACTGGGATGCCATTCATTGTGAGGAGACATGGCCTTGGTTCTCACTAGAACAACTGTGATGTATTCCACTTTGAGGACACATTGCCAGGGCTCTCACTGCAACCACTGTGCTGTCATCCACTGTGTAGAAACATGGCCTTTGTCTTTTCTAGAACCACTGTCATGCCATTCACTGTGAGGAGACATGGCCTGGGCACTCATTAGAACCACCATGATGCCATGCAATGTGAGGAGATAGGGCCGTGGCTGTCTGTAGAACCATAGTGATGCTATGCACAGTGAAGATACACAGCCTGGGTTCTAAGAGAGCCATTGTGATGTCATACACTCTGAGGAGACATAGCCTGGGTACTCACTAGATCAACTGTCATGCCATCACTGTGATGAGACTCTGACTAGGCCCTTAGTAACCATTGTGAAGCAATGCCCTGTGAGGAGACAGGGCCTTTCCTCTCACTAGAACTACTGTGATGTCATCCACTGTGAGGAGGTACAGTAAGTGCTCTCACTGTGTTGTCATTTTAATTTAAGGACACATGGCCCAGACTCTCAAGAGAACCACTGAGATGCTATCCATTATGTGAAGACATGGTCTGGGCTTTCACTAGAAACAGTTTGATGCCATCAACTGTGAGGGACATGCAATGGGCATTCACTCGAGCCACTATGACACCATGCATTTTGAGGAGACAGGGTTTGTCTCTCATGATAACTAATGTGATGCCATATGCTATGAGGAGACACGGCTTGTGCTCTCACTAGAACCACTGTGATTTCATCCACTGTCAAGTGACACAGCCTGGGCTGTCATTTGAATGACTGTGATGCCATGCACTGTCAGGAGACATGGCCCAGCCTGTCATTAAAACCATTGTGATGCCACCTACTGTGAGGAAACACAGCCTGGGCTCTCAATAGTGCCATTGTCATGCGCCATGCACTGTGAGGAGAGATGGCCTGGTTCCTCACTAGATCAATGGTCATACCATTCACTGTGAGAAGATATGGAGTGGTCTCTCACTAGAATCAATGTGATGCCATGCACTGTGAAGAGACAGGGCCTGGATTCTCACAAGAACCACTGTGATGCCATCCACTGTGAGGAAACGTGGCCTGGGGCCTGATGATAATCCCTGTGATGCCTTTCACTGTATGGAGATACAGCCTGGGTCCTCCCTAAAACCACTGTGAAACTATCCACTTTGAGGAGACAGAGCCTGGGTCCTCACTATTTCCACTGTGATGCCATCCCCTGTGAGTAAGCATAGCCTGGTCTCTCACTAGAACCACTGTGATGCCATTCACTTTGAGGAGAAATGGCCTAGACTCTCACTAGAACCCATATGATACCATGAACTATGAGGAAACACAGCCTGGGTCCTCTCTAGTACAACTGTGAAATTACCCACTGTGAGCAGACACAGCCTGGGACCTCTCCAGTACCACTGGGATGTCATCCACTGTGAGGAGGCACATTTTGGCTCACCCTAGAACCACTATGATGCTATGTACTGGTAGGACAAAGGGATGGGCCTTTCACTAGAACTATGTGGTGCCCTTCACTGTGAGAAGACACAGCCTGGGCTCCCAGTAAACCCACTGTGCTTCCATGCACTGTGAGGAGAAGGGTAGGGCCTGTCACTAGATACCATTCACTGTAAGGAAACATGGCCTGAGATCTCATTAGTGCCACTGTGATACCATCCACTGTGAGCACATATGGCCTAGGCTCTCAATAGAGCTATTGTGATGTCAAGCACTCTGAGAAGACATTGCCTGCATTCTCACTAGATCAACTGTCATGCCATCACCATGAGGAGACACTGACTGGCCTCTTACTGATACCACTGTAAAGCAGTGCACTTTGAGGAGACAGGGTCTGGCTTCTCACTATAACTACTGAGATGTTATCCATTGTGTGGAGACATGGTCTTGTCTCTCACTAGAACTAGTGATGACACTCACTGTGAGGAAACAAGGACTGGGCTCTCACTAGAACAAATGTTATTCCATATACTGTGAGATGACAGGGGTGGGCTTGTCATTAGAACTACTGTGGTGACATTCCTTATGAGGAGACATAGCCTGGGATCTCACTAGAGCCACTGTGATTGCATTCACTGTGAGGAGACACTGCTGGGCTCTCACTAGGAAGACTTTGGGGCCATGTACTGTAAGGAAATGGCCAGGCCTGTCACTACAACCACTGTGTTGCCATTGACTGTGAGGAGACAGGGCCAGGCCTGTCAGTATAAACATTGTGATGCCATCAAATGTGAGGTGACAAGGCATGGGCTCTCAATAAAGCCATTGTAATGGCATGAACTCTGAGGAGAAATTTCTTGTGCCTTCACTAGATCCACTGTCATGCCATCACTTTGAGAATACACTGACTGGGCTCTAGCCGATACAACTGTGAAGCAATATACTGTGAGGTGACAGGGCCCTGTCTCTCATGAGAACTGCTGCGATGTCATCCTCTGTGAGGACACAACAACTGGGCTCTCAATAAAGCCACTATAATACAATCCAGTGTGAGGAGCCTGAGCCTGGTTTCTCACTATAACTACTGTGATATCATCCACTGTGAGGAGTCACGGTCTAGTCTCTCACTAGAACAGGTATGACATCATTCCCTGTGATGAGACATGGCCTGGGTTCTCACTAAAACCATGGTGATGTGATCCACTTTGAGGAGATATAGCCTGGGCTCACAGTGTAACCACTGTGATGTCACCCACTGTGAGTAGACATGGCCTGGGTCCTCACTAGAACCACTGTCATGCTATTCACTGTGAGGAGACATGGACTGGGTTATCTCTAGTAGGACTGTGATGCAATGCAGTATGAGACAGGGTTCAGCCTGTCAATAGAACCACTGTGATGCCATCCAGTGTGAGGAGACAGGGCAGGGCCTGTCACTAGAACCTTTGTGATGCAATCCACTATGAGGAGACATGGCTCTTTATAGAGCCACTGTGATGTCATGCCCTCTCAGGGACATCCCTTGGGTTCTCACTAGAGCCACTGTCATGCCAATTCTGTGAGGAGACTCTGACTGGGCTCTCACTAATACCTATGTAATGAAGTGCACTGTAAGGAGACAGGGCCTGGCCTCTCACGAATACACTAAAAGTACCACTGTGATGTCATACACACCACCTGGGCTCTCAATTGAGCCACTGTGATGTCATCCTCTGTGAGGAGACACAGCCTGCGCTCACACTAGAACCACTGTGATGCCATCCACTATTAGAATAATAATACTATTGTGATGTCATCCACTGTCAGGAAACACTGCCTAGTCTCTCATGAAAACTATTGTGATGCCATACACTGTGAAGAGTCAGGGCCTAGGCTCACAGTAGAATCTCTGTGATGATATCTAGTTTTAGGAGACATGGCCTGGTCTCTCACTGCAATCACTGTGATGTTGTCCACTTTGAGGAGACATGGTCTGTGCTCTCAGTGGAGGTGCTGTGATGCCATTCCCTGTGAGGAGACATGACCTGGGCTCTCAGAAGAATCACTGATTCCTAACACTGTGAGTAGACAAGGCTGGGCCTGTCAATAGAACCACTATGATGCTATCCACTGTGAGGAGAAAAGGCCTAGGCTGTCACTAGAACCACTGCGATGCCATTGACTGTGAGGAGACACAGTCTGAGCACTCAAAAGTACCACTGTGATGTCATTAACTATGAGGAGACAGAGCAAGGACTTTCCCTAAAAACACTATGATGCCATTCACTGTGTGGAGACATGGCCTGGGCTCTCCTTAGAGCCAATGTGATGCCATCCACTTTGAGGAGACACCACCTGCACTCTCACTAGAAACACTGTGATGCCATTCACTGTAATGTGACACAGCCAGGCCTGTCACTACAACCACTGTGTTGCCATTTAGTGTGAGGAGAC
This sequence comes from Jaculus jaculus, assembly GCF_020740685.1. Classification (NCBI taxonomy): domain Eukaryota; kingdom Metazoa; phylum Chordata; class Mammalia; order Rodentia; family Dipodidae; genus Jaculus; species Jaculus jaculus. The sequence goes on along the minus strand of NC_059119.1, from coordinate 38,283,627 downwards.
ATGGCCTGGGCTCTCAATAGAAACACTGTGATGCCATGCACAGTGAGAAGATATGGCCTGGGATCTCAATAGAAACACTGTGATACCATACATTGTAAGGAGACAGGGCCAGGCCTATCAGTAGAACCATTGTGATAATATCGACTGTCAGGAGACAATGACTGGGCTCTCAATAGAGCCATGGTGATGTCATGCACTCTGAGGAGACATTGCCTAGGTTTTCTTTCACTAGATCCACTGCCAAGCCATCTTTGTGAAGATACACTAACTGCACTCTCACTAATACCACTGTGAAGCAATGCACTGTGAGGTGACAGGGCCCTGTCTCTTACTAGAACTGCTGCAATGTTATCTTCTGTGAGGACACACCACCTGGGCTCTCAATTGAGGCACTGTGATGTCATCCTTTGTGAGGAGACACAGCCTGCACTCACACTAGAACCACTGTGATGCCGTACACTGTTAGGAGACATGGCCTGGGCTCTCACTAGAACCACAGTGATGACATGCACTGTGAGGAGATAGCACCTAGACTGTCCCTAGAAACACTGTGATAGCATTCACTGTGGGGAGACACACCCTGGGCTATTGCTAGAGCCATTGTGATGACGTGCACTGTGAGGAGACACAGCCTGGGTTCTCTCTAAAGACACTGTGATGTTGTCCAATTTGAGGAGATACAGCTGGGCTCTCAATGAAACCACTGTGTTGCCATTCATTGTGAGGAGACACGGCCTGGGCTCTCAAAAGAAGCACTGTGATGCCAGGCACTATTAGGAGACAGGGCCAGGATTGTCACTAGAACCACTGTGATGCCATTTACTATGAAAAGACAAGGCCTTGGTTCACAGTAGAACCACTGTGATGCTATCCACTGTGAGGAGACAGGGCCGGGCCTGTCAATAGAACCACTGTGATGCCATCAACTGTAAGGAGACAAGGCCTGCGCTCTCAATAGACACATCATGATGTCATGCACTGTGAGCAGATATTGCCTGCATCCTCACTAGATCCACTGTCATGCTATCTCTGTGAGGATACACTGATTGGGCTCATACTAATACTTATGTGAAGCAATGCACTGTGAGGAGACATGGCCCTGTCTCTCCCTAGAAATGCTGTGATGTCATTAACTGTTAGGACACAGCACTTGGGCTCTCAAAAGAGCGACTGTGATGCCATCCACTATGAGGAAACATGGCCTCAGCTTGTGCTAGAGCCACTGTGATGCCATCAACTGTGAGAAACATGGCCTTGGCTCTCCCAAGAACCATTGTGATCACATGAACTGTGTGGAAACAGTGTCTGGCCTGTCACTACAACCACTGTGATGCCATTCACTGTGAGGAGACATGGCTTGGGCTTTCACTAGAACCACTGTGATGCCATCCACTGTGAGTAAACATAACCTTGGTTCTCCTGAGTACCACAGTTAACCAATCCATTATGAGGAGAATCTTCCTGGGTCCTCAGTAGTACCAAACTTATGCCATCCATTGTGTGGAGCACATCTTGGGCTCTCACTAGAACCACTGTGATCCCATGCACTGTGGGCCTGACAATATAACCACTGTGATGTCATTCACTGTGAGGAGACATGGCCTGGGATCTCACTAGAAGCATTGTGATGTCATTCATTGTGAAGAGACACAGCCTGTGATATCAAAAGAACCACTGTGATGTCATGCACTGTGAGGATACAAGGATGGGCCTGTCCCTATTACCACTGTGATTCCATCCACTGTAGAAGACACTGTCTGGGTTCTCACTAGGTCCACTGCCATGCGATAACTGTGAGGAGACACTGCCTGTGCTCTCACTAACACCACTGTGAAGCATTGCACTGTGAGGAGACAAGGCCCAGTGTCTCACAAGAACTACTGTGATGTCATCCATTGTGAGGAGACATAGTCTTGGTCTTCACTAGAACCACTGTCATGCATTCACTGTGAGGAGACACGGCCTGGGCTCTTACTAGAACCACTGTGATACCATGAAACGTGAGGAGATAGGGCTGTGCCTGTCTGTAAAACCATACTGATGCTATGCACTGTGAAGATACACAGCCTGGGTCTAAGAGAGCCATTGTGATGTCATACACTCTGAGGAGACATCGCTTGGCTCCTTACTAGATCGACTGTCATGCCATCACTGTGACGAGACTCTGACAAGGCCCTCAGTAACCACTGTGAAGCAATGCCCTGTGAGGAGACAGAGCCTGTCCTTTCACTAGAACTACTGTGATGTCATTCACTGTGAAGAGATACAGCACATGCCCTCACCGTGATGTCATTTCAATTTAAGGACACATGGCCTAGGCTCTCAAGAGAACGACTGTGGTGCTGTGCACTGTGAGGAGACAGGGCTGAGCCTGTCACTAGAACCACTGTGATGCTACCCACTGTTAGGAGAAATGGCCAGGGCTCTCAGTAAAAGCACTGTGATGCCGTTCACTGTGAGGGGACATGGCCTGGGCTCTTACTAGAAACACTGTGATGCCATGCACTGTAAGGAGACAGTGCCAGTCCTGTCAATAGAACCAATGTGATGCCATTGACTGTGAAGAGACAAGGCCTGAGCTCTTAATAGAGCCATTGTGATGTCATGCACTCCAGGAGACATTGCCTTCATCCTCAGTAGATCCACTGTTATGCCATAACTGTGAGGGTACACTGACTGGACTCTCACTAATACCACTGTAAAGCTGTGCACTGTGAGATGACAGGGTCCTGTCTCTTACTAGAACAGCTGTGATGCCATCCACTGTGAGGAGACATGGCCTCAGTCCTTACTAGAACCACTGTTATGCCATTCACTGTAAGAAGACTTGGACTTGGTTACCTCTAGTACCACTGTAATGCAATGCAGTGTTAGGTAATAGGGTTGGGCCTGTTAATAGACCCACTGTGATGCCATCCATTGTGAGGAGAGAAGGCCTACGCTCACAGTAGAACCACTGTGGGGCTATTATCCACTGTTAGGAGACATGGCCTGGGCTCTCACTAGAACCAATGTGATGCCATGCACTGTGAGGACACATGGCCTGGGTTCTCAATACAGCCATTGTGATGTCATGAACTCTGAGGAGACATTGCCTGGGTTCTCACTAAATCCACTGTCATGCCATCCCTGTGAGAAGACACTGACTGGGATCTCACTAATACCACTGTAAACTGTGCACTGTGAGGAGACATGGCTCATCCTCTCACTAGAACTACTGTGATGTCATCCGCTGTGAGGAGACATGGCCCAGTATCTCACGGGAACTACTGTCATGCCATTCACTGAGAGGAGGTATGGCCTGGCTTCTCACTAAGACCACTGTGATGTGATCCACTTTGGCGATATACAGCCTGGGCTCTCATTGCAATCACCGTGATGTCATCCTCTGTGAGGAGACATGGCCTTGGTCCTTACTAGAACCACTGTCATGCCATTCACTGTGAGGGGACAAGGATGGGTTATCTCTACTACCACTGTGACACAATGCAATATGAGTAGACAGGACGAGCCTTTCAATAGAACCATGGTGATACCATCCACTGTGACGAGACATGGACTGGGTTATCTCCAGTAACACTGTGATGCAATGCAGTGTGAGGAGACAGGGTCAGGGCTGTCAATAGAACCACTTTGATGCCATCTACTGTGAGGAGACAAAGCTTAGGCTCACAGTAGAACTACTGTGATGCAATGCACTGTTAGGAGACACAGCCTGGGCTCTCACTATAACCATTATGATGCCATCCTCCTTGAGGAGACATGGCCTGGGCTCTCACTAGAAGCACAGTGATGCCATTCACTGTGAGGACACACACCCTGGGCACTCATTAGAGCCAGAATGATGAAATGCACTGTGAGGAAACATGGCCTGGGCTCTCCAAAGAAACACTGTGATGCCATGCAATGTGAGGATACAGGACTGGCCTGTCACTAGAAACACTGTGATGCCATTCACCATGAGGAGACATGGCTTGGGCGATCAGTAGAAACACTGTGATGCCATGCACTGTAAGGAGACAGGGTTGGGTCTGTCAGGATAACCATTGTAATGCCATCTACTGTGAGGAGATGATGTCTGGGCTCTCAATAGAACCATTGTGATGTCATGCACTGTGAGGAGACATTGCTTGCTCAGTAGATCCACTGTCATGCCATCCCTGTGAGGAAACACTGACTGGGCTCTCACTAATACCACTATGAAGCAATGCACAGTGAGTTGACAGGGCTCTGTCTCTCAAAAGAACTGCTGTGATGTCATCCACTGTGAGGGTGTACCACCTGGGCTCTCAACAGAGCCACTGTGATGCCATCAACTGTGAGGAGACAGGTTCGGACCTGTCACTAGAACCACTGTGATGTCATTCACTCTGACAAGACATGGACTGGGATTTTACTAGAGCCACTGTGATGCCTTCAACTGTGAGGACACATGTCCTGGGCTCTTGTTAGAACCACTGTGTTGCCATGCACTGTGAGTATACAGGGCCAAGCCTACCCCTATTACCACTGTGATTTCATCCACTGTGAGGAGACACTGCCTGGGATCTCACTAGAACTACTGTGATTCCATGAATTGTGCAGAAACTGGGCTGGGCCTGTCACTACAACCACTGTGTTGCCATTCACTGTGAGGATACATGGCATGGGCTCACACTATAACCACTGTGATGTCATGCACTGTGTGGAGATATGGCCTGGGCTCTCCCGAGAGCCACTGTGATGCTATCCACTGTGAGAAGACACCATCTACACTCTCTCTGGAAACACTGATTCCATGCACTGTAAGGAGACAGAGCCAGGCCTGTCAGCAGAACCATTGTGATGCCATCAACTGTGAGGAGACAAGGCCTGGGCTCTCAATAGAGCCATGATGATGTCATGCACTCTGAGGAGACATTGCCTGTGTCCTCACTAGATCCACTGTCATGCCATCACTATGAGGATATACTAACAGGGCTCTCACTAATACCACTGTGAAGAAATGCACTGTGAGGTGATAGGGCCCTGTCTCTCACTAGAACTGCTGGGATGTCATCCTCTGTGAGGACACAACATCTGAGCTCTCAATAGAGCCACTGTGATACCATCCACTGTGAGGAGACATGGCCTGGGTTCTCACTAAAACCACTGTGATGCAATCCATTTTGAGCAGATACAGCCCGGGTTCTCACTGGAACAATGGTGATGTCACTCACTGTGAGGATACATGGCCTGTGAACTCACTAGAGCCAGTTGATGCCTTCCAATGTGACAAAATATGGCCTGGGTTCTCAAAAGAACCACTGTGATGCTGTTCACTGTAAGGATACAGGGCAAGACCTGTCATTATAACCACTGTGATGCCATCCACTGTGAGGACGCAATGCCTGGGCTCTAAGTAGAATGACTGTGATCCCAGGCCCTGTGATGAACCAGGGCCAGCCATGTCACTACAACCACTGTGTTGCCATACACTGTGAGGAGAACCAGCCACTGTGATGCCACGCACCTTGAGGAGACAGGGTCAGGCCTATCACTAGAAACATTGAGATGCAATCCACTGTGAGGACACATGCCTTGGGCTCTTAATAAAGCCATTGTGATGTCATGGAATCAGAGGAGACATCACCTTGTTTCTCACTAGATCCACTGTCATGCCATCAGTGTGAGGAGACACTGACTATGCTCTCACTAATTCCACTGTAAAGTAGTGCGTTGTGAGGAGGCAGGGCCCAGACTCTCAATAGAACTACTGTGATGTTATCCACTATGAGGAGACATAGCCTGAGCTCTCACTAGAACCACTGTGATGCCATGTACTGTTAGGGGAAAGGGCAGGGTTGTCACTAGAAGCATTGTGATGCAATCCACTGTGAGGAAACATGGCCTAGGCTCTCAGTAGAGCCAGTGTAATGTCATGCATTATTGTGCGACATCGCCTGGGTTCTCACTAGATCCATTGTCATGCCATCACTGTGAGGAGACACTTACTGAGTCCTCACTAATACTACTGTAAAGCTTTGCACTGTGAGGTTACATAGACTGGCCTCTCACTAGAATTACTGTGATGTCATCCACTGTGAGGAGAAACAGCCTAGTCTCTCACTAGAACTATTGTGATGCCATTCACTGTGAGGAGTTAAGGCCTGGGTTCTAACAAACACCACTGTGATTTGAACCACTTTGAGGAGATACAGCCTGGGCACTCACTGCAATCACTGTGATGTCATCCTCTGAGAGGAGACATGGTCTAGGTCCTCAGGGCCAGGTCTGTCACTATAACCACTGTGTTGCCATTCACTGTGAAGAGACATGGCCTGGGCTCTCCCCTAAAGCACTGTGATCCATGCACTGTGAGGAGAAAGGGCCAGGCCTGTCACTAGAACCATTGGGATGCAATTCACTATGAGCATACATAGCCTGGGTTGTCAATAGAGTCATTGTGATGCCATGTAATCTAAGGGGACATCACCTGGGTTCTCACTACCTCCACTGTCATGCCATCACTGTGAGGAGATACTGAATGGTCTTTCACCAATAACACTGTAAAGCAGTGCACTGTGAGGGGACACAGATAGTCTCTCACTAGAACTACTGTGATGCCATTCACTGTAAGGAGACATGGCCTGGGATCTCACTAAAACCACTGTGATGTGATCCACTGTGAGGAAATACAGCCCAGCTCTCACTGCAACTACTGTGATGTCATCAACTGTGAGGAGACATGGCCTCGTTCATGACTATAACCACTGTCAAGCCATTCACAGTGAGGAGACATGGACTGTGTGAGGAGATAAGACCTAGGCTCACAGTAGAACCACTGTGATGCTATCCACTTTTAGGAGACATGGCCTGGTCTCTCACTACAACCACTGTGATGCCATCCACTTTGAGGAGACATGGTCTAGGATCTCAGTAGAGGCACTGTGATTCCAGCTACTGTGAGTAAACATAGCCTGGGCTCTCAAAAGAACCACTGTGGTTTTTACACTGTGAGTAAAAAGGCCTTGGCTTGGCCATAGAACCACTGTGATGCCATCCACTGTGAGGAGACAATGCCTAGGCTCACAGTAAAACCACTGAGATGCAATATACTGTTAGGAGACATGTACTGGGCTTTCACTAGAATGCTGTTATACAACTCACTGTGAGGAAACATGGCCTGGGCACTCAAAAGAATGACTTTGATGTCACGCACTGTGAGGAGACACAGCTAGGCTTATCATTAGAACTTCTGTGATGACATGCACTGTAAGGACACAGGGCTGGGCTTGTCACTAGAATCACTGTGATGCTATCCACTGTGAGGACACATGTCCTGGGCTTTCAATAGAGCCATTATGATGTCATGCACTCTGAAGAGACATTGCTTGGGTTCTCACTAGATCAACTGTCATGCCATCACTGTGAGAAGACACTGACTTGGCTCTCACTGATACCTCTGTAAGGCTGTGCACTGTGTGAGGAGACAGGTCCCAGCCTCTTACTACAACCACTTGATGTCATCCACTCTGTGATTTGAACCATAGATCTATACTCTTACTAAAAGTACTGTGATGCCATTCACTGTGAGAGACATGGCCTGGGTTCTCACTAAAGCCACTGTGATGTGAGCCACTTTGAGGAGATACATCCTGGGCTCTCAATGAAACCACTGTGCTGTCAGCCACTGTGAGGAGACTAGGCCTCAGTCCTCACTAGAACCACAGCCATGCCATTAACTGTGAGTAGACATGGACTTTGTTATCTCTATTAACACTGTGATGCAATGCAGTGTGAGGAGACAGCGTCAGGCCTGTCAGTACCACCACAGTGATGCCATCCACTGTGAGGAGATAAGGCATAGGCTCATAGTAGAACTACTGTGATGCTATCCACTATTAGGAGACATAGTCTGGGCTCTCACTATAACCACTATTATGCAATCATCTTTGAGGTGCTACAGCTTGGCCTCTCATTAGAACCTCAGTGATGATATGCACTGAGGTGACAGGGCCCGTACTGTCCCTAGAAACACTGTGATGCCATTCATTGTGAGTAGACACACCCTGGGTTCTCAATAGAGCCAGTGTGATGACATGCACTGTGAGGAGACATGGCCGAGGCTCTCAAGAGAACTACTTTTATGCCATGCATTATGAGGAGACAGGGCCAGGTCTGTCACTGAACCACTGTGATGTCATTTACTGTGAGGAGACACAGACTGGGCTGTTACTAGAAACATTCTAATGCCATGCACTGTGAGGAGACAAGGCTGGGTCCATCACTAGAACCACTATGATGCCATGCACTATAAGGAAAAAAGGTCAAGCCTGTTACTAGAACCATTGTGATGCTGCTCAATGTGAGGAGACATGGCCTGGGCTCTCACTAGAAACACTATGATACCGTGCATTGTAAGGAGACGGAGCCAGGTCTGACAGTAAAACCACTGTGATGCTGTCGACTGTGAGGAGACAAGGCATGGTCTCTCAATAGAGTCATTGTTAAACCAGGCACTCTGAGAAGACATTGCTTGTGTCCTCACTAGATCTACTGTCATGCCACCACACACTGAATTAGCTCTCACTAAAACCACTATGAAGCAATGCACCTTGAGGTGACAGGGCCCTGTCTCTTATGAGAACTGCTGCAATGTCATCCACTATGAGGACACACCACCTGGGCTCTCAATAGAGCCACTGTGATACCATCCACCCTGAGGAAACACTGCCTGAGCTCTCACTAGAAGCACTGTGATGCCATGCACTGTGAGGAGACAGGGCAGTTCCTGTCACTAGAACCATTGTGATGCCATCCACTGTGAGAAGACATAGCCTGGGATCACACTAGAGCCACTATGATGCCATGCACTCTAAGGAGACAATGCCTGGGTTCTCACTAGATCCACTGTGATGCCATGCACTTTGTGGAGACAGGTTAATGCCTGTCACTAGAACCACTGTGATGTCATTCACTATGAGAAGACATGGGCTTAGATCTTAATAGAGCCACTGTGATGCCATCCACTGTGAGGAGACATGGCCTGAGCTCTCAAGAATATGACTTTGATGCCATGCGCTATGAGGATACAGGGCTGGGCCTGTCACTAGATCCACTGTGATGCCATTTACTGTGAGGAGACACAGCCTGAGCTCTCACTGGAAACATTCTGATGCTATGCAGTGTGAGGAGAAAGGGCCGGTCCTGTCACTAGAACCATTGTGATGCCATTCACTGAGGAGACAAAGCCTGCACTCTCACTAGGAACACTGTGATGCCATGCACTGTAAGGAAACAGGGCTGTGCCTGTCAAGAGAACCATTGTGATGCCATCGACTGTGTGGAGACAAGGCCTGGGCTCTCAATAGAGTCATTGTATTGTCATGCACTCTGAGACATTGCCTGCATCCTTACTAGATCCACTGTCATGCTATCACTGTGAGGATACACTGACTGGGCTCTCACTAATAACACTGTGAAAAAATGCACTGTTAAATGACAGTGCCCTGTCTCTCACTAGAACTGCTGTGAGGTTATCCACTGTGAGGAGACAGGGCCTGGGTTCTCACTAAAACTACTGTGATCCACTTTGAGAAAATCCAACCCAAACTCTCACGCCAACCACTGTGATGTTTTACACTGTGAGGAGACATGACCTTGATCCTCACTAGAATCACTTTCATGCCATTCACTGTAAGGAGACATGGACTGTGTTATCTGTTTTACCACTGTGATGTAATGCAGTGTGTGGAGATAGGGTCAGGAAGGTCAATAGAATCACTGTGATGCTATCCATTGTGAACAGACAAGGCCTAGGCTCACAGTGTTGCTATACACTTTTAGAAGACATGGCCTAGGCTGTCATTAGAACCACTGTGATGCCATGCACTGTCAGAAGACAGGGCAGAGTCTGTCACTGGGACCACTGTGATGCAATCCACTGTGAGGAAACATGGCCCCAGGCTCTCAATAGAGCCAGTGTGATGTCATGCAACCTGAGAAGACATGGCCTGGGTTCTCACTAGATCCACTGTTATGCCATCACTGTGAGCAGACACTGACTGGGCTCTCACTAATACAACTGTAAAGCTGTGCACTGTGAGAAGACAGGGCCGGGCCAGTCACTAGAACCACTGTGAAGCCATTCACTATGAGGAGACACGGCATGGGCTTTCAAAAGAAATACGGCGATGTCATTCACTGTGAGGAGACAGGGCCGGGCCTGTCACTGGAACCACTGTAATGCCACCCACTGTGAGGAGACATGCCCTAGGCTCTCCCTAGAAACACTGTGATGCAATTCACTGTGAGGAGACAGGACCAAGCCTGTAACTAGAACCACTGTGATGCCATTCACTGTGAGCAGGCACACCCTGGGTTCTCACTAGAACCACTGTGATGCCATGTACTGTGAGGAGACTGGTCTGAGCCTATCAGTAGAACTGCTCTGATCCCATTCACTTTTAGGGGACATGCCTAGGCTCTTATGAGAAACACTGTGATGCCATGCAATGTGAGTGGATAGGGCCAGGCATGTCACTAGAACCACTGTGATGCTATGCCCTGTGAGGAGACAGGGACTGGCTTGTCACTAGAACCACTGTGATGCCATTCACTGTGAGGAGACATGGCTTTGGTTCTCACTAGAAACACTGTGATGCCATGTACTGTGAGGAGACAGGGCCGGTTCTGTCACTAGAACCTTTCTTAATGTCATCCACTGTGAGGAGACATGGCGTGGGCTCTCAGTAGAGCCATTGTGATGTCAAGCACTCTGATAAGTCAGGTCTGTGCCTCTCACTATACCCAATGTGATATCATCTGCAATGAAGAGAAATGGCCTCAGCTGCAGCTAGAACCACTGGGATGCCATCCACTGTGAAGAGACATGACCTGGGATCAGACTACAACCACTGTGATGCAATCCACTTCAAGGAGATGCAGCCTGGACACCCAATGCAACTGCTGTAATGTCATCCACTGTGAGGAGACATGGCCTGGACTCTCACTAGAAGCAATGTGATCCCATACACCGTGAGGAGACAGGGCCGGGCCTGTCAATACAACCACAGTGATGCCATTCACTGATAGGCGTGATACCTGGGCTCTCAATAGAAACTCTATAATGCCGTGCACTGTTCAGAGACAGGGAAGAAAATGTCATAAGAACTATTGTGATGCAAACCACTGTGAGGACACATACCCTGGGCTCTCAATAGAGCCATTGTGATGTCATGCACTCTGATCAGACCTCCCCTGGGTTCCCACTAGGTACATTGTCATGCCATAACTGAGGATACAATTACTGTTCTCTCACTAATACCACTGTAAAGGTCCGCACTGTAAGGAGACAGGGCCTGGGCTCTCATTAGAACTACTGTGATTCCATTCACTGTGAAGAAACACGGCCCGGGTTCTCACCAAAACCACTGTGGTGTGATACACTTTGAGGAATACACTTGTGATGCCATGCAATCTGAGGAGACATCACCAAGGTTCTCATTACATCCACTGACATGCAATCACTATGCAGAGACACTGACTGGGCTTTCATTAATACCTTTGGAAAGCAGTGCATTGTGGGGAGACAGAGTCCAGTCTGTCACTAGAACTACTGTGATGTCATCCAATGTAAGGAGACATATCCTAGTCTCTCACTAGAACTACTGTGGTGCCATCCACTGTGAGGAGACATGGCTTGGGCTCTCAAATAGATCACTGATACCTTACACTGTGTGTAGATAGGGCTGAGCCTGTCAATATAACCATTGTGATGCCATCCACTGTGAGGAGACAAGGCATAGGCTCAAAGTAGAACCACTGTGATACCATGCACTCTGAGGAGACAGGGCCTGGGCTCTCAGGAGAACCACTGTGATGCCATGCATTCTGAGGATACAGAACCATGCCTGTTCCTATAACCACTGTGATGCCATCCACTGTGAGGGGACACAGCCTGGGCTCTGATTAGAACCACTGTGAACCCATACACCATAAGGAAACAGGGCCAGGACTGTCACTACAAACACTGTTGATATTCACTGTGAGGAGACATGGCCTGGACTCTCTTTAGAACCACTATAATGCCAATCACTATGAGGAGACACAGCCTGAAATATCACTAGAGCCACTGTGATGCTATCCACTGTGAGGAGACATGGATTGGACTCTCCAAATTAAAAAGTGTGATGTCATGCACTGTGAGGATACAGGGCTTGGCCTGTCCCTATAACCACTGTGGTGCCATTTTCTGTGAGGAGTCATTGCCTGGGCTTTCACTAGAACCACTGTGATCCCATGTACTGTGAGGAGGCAGGGCCAGGACTATCACTATAACCACTATGATACCATTCACTGTGAGGAGACAAGGCTGGGCCTGTCACTATAACAATTTTAATTCAATGATTTGCAGAGCAAATGGCCTGATCTCTCAATAGAACCATTATTATGTCATGCAATCTGAGGAGACATCACCTGGGTTCCATTAGATAGACTGTCATGCCATCACTGTGAGGAGACACTGAGTGGGCTCTCACTAATACCACTGTAAAGCAGTGCACTGTGAGGAGAAGGGCCTGGTCTCTCACTAGAACTACTGTGATGACTTCCACTGTGAGGAGACACAGTCTGGGCTCTCAAAAGGACCACTGTTATGCTACACACTGTGAGTATACAGAGCCAGGCCTGTCACTAAGCCCACTGTGATGCCATTAACTGTGATGAGACATGGCCTGGGATCTCATTAAAGACATTATGATGCCACTCACTGTGAAGAGACACTGTCTAGGCTCTTACTAGAACCACTGTGGTGCCATGCAGTGTGAGGTAATAGGGCCAGGACTGTCACTAGAACCACAGTGAAGCCATTCACACAGCCTGGGTTCTCAAGAGAGCTATTGTGATGTCATGCACTCTGAGGAGACATTGCCTGGCTGCTCACTAGATCCACTGTCATGCTATCACTGTGAAGAGACTCTGACTAGGCCCTCACTAATTACTGGGAATCAATGCCCTGTGAAGACACAGGGCCTTTCCTCTCACTAGAACTACTGTGATGTCATCCACTGTGAAGAGATACAGCACATGTTCTTACCATGATGTCATTTCAATTTAAGGACACACAGCCTAGGCTCTCAAGAGAACAACTGTGATGCTATCCATTATTTGGGGACATGGTGTGGGCTCACACTAGAAACACCATGATGGCATCCACTGCGAGGGACATGCCCTGGGCATTCACTAAAGCCGCAATGATGCCACACACTGTGAGGAGACAGGGCCTGGTATCTCACGATAACTAATGTGATGCCATCTGTCATGAGGAGACATGACCCATGCTCTCACTAGAACCACTATGATTTCATCAACTGTGAGGGACATGGCCTGGGCTCTCACTAGAATCACTGTGATGCAATTCACTGTGAGGTACACAGCCTGGCCTGTCATCAGAACCTCTGTGATGCCATGCACTGTGAGGAGAGATGGCCCAGTTCCTCACTATATCAACTGTCATACCATTCACTGTGATAAGACATGGAGTGGTCTCTCACTAGAACCAATGTGATGCCATGCACTGTGAGGAGACAAAGCTCAGCTTCCAACAAGACCAATGTGATGTCATCACCTGTGAGGAGACATGGCTTATTCTCTCACAAGAACAACTGTGATGCCCTCCACTTTGAGGAGATACAGCGAGGGCTCTCCCTGCAACTACTCTGATGACATTCACTTTGAGGAGACATGGTCTGGGTTATCTCTAGTACCACTGTGATGCAATGAAGTGTGAGGAGACAGGTTTGAACCTGTCAATAGAACCATTGTGAGGCCATCCACTGTGAGGAGACAAGGCCTAGGCTCACAGTAGAACCTCTATGTGCTATCCACTACTAGCAGACACAGCCTGGTCTCTCACTACAATGACTGTGATTTCATCCACTTAGAGGAGACATGGTCTGGGCTCTCCAAAAGAACCACTGTGATGCCTTCCACTGTCAGGAGACAAGGCCTAGGCTCACAGTAAAACCACTGTGTTGCTATTAACTGTGAGGAAACATGGCCAGGGCTCTCACTAGAGCCATTGTGATGCCATGCAGTGTGACCAGTCATGGTCTTGCCTGTCACTAGAACCATTTTGAAGCAGTCAACTGTGGTGAACATGGCCTGGGCTCTCAATAGAGCTATTGTGATGTCAAGCAATCTGAGGAGACATCACCTGGGTTCTCACTAGATCCACTGTCATTCCATCACTGTGAAGAGACACTGCATGTGCTCACACAAGAACAACTGTGATACCATGCAATGTGAGGAGACAGGGCCTGGCCTATCAAAATAACAACTGTGATGCCATTCACTGTGAGGAGACATGGCCTGGCATCTCACTAGAACCACTGTGATGCCATGCACTTGGAGGATACAGGGTTGGGCTTGTCTCTAGAACCACTGTGATACCATGCACTGTGAGGAGACAGGGCCTGGCCTGTCAAAATAACAACTGTGATGCCATTCACTGTGAGGAGACACAGCCTGGGATCTCACTAGAGCCACTTTTTGCCATCCACTGTGAGGATATATGGCCTGAGCTCTCAAAAGAACCATTGTGGTGCCATGCATTGTCAGGATACAGGACCAGGCCTGTCTGTATTGCCACTGTCATGCCATCAACTGTAGGAGACACTGCTTGGGCTCTCACTAGTACCACTGTGATCCCATTCACTGCGAGGAAACAGAGCTGGGCCTGTAAGTACAACCACTGTGTTGCCATTCACTGTGAGGAATCATGGCCTGGGCTCCCAAAAGAACCACTGTGATGCCATACACTGTGAGGAGACAGGGCCATGCCTGTCACTCGAACCATTGTGATGGAATCCACTGTGAGGAACATGGCCTGGGATCTCAATAGAGCCATTGTGATGTTATGCAATCTGAGAAGATATTGCCTGGGTTCCCACTAGATCCATGGTCATGCCATCATTGTGAGGAGTTACTGACTGGGCTCTCACTAATACCACTGTGAAGCAATGCACTGTGAGGAGACATGACCTGGGGTCCCACTAGAACCACTGTGATGCTATTCACTGTGAGGAGACAGCCTGGGCTCTCATTTGAACCACTGTGATGACAAGCACTGTGAGAAACAGTAATAGGCCTGTCACTAGAATCACAGTGATGCCATTCACTGTGAGGTGACACAGTCTAGGTTCTCACAAGAGCCACTGTGGTGCCACCCACTGTGAAGAGACATGGCCTGGGCTCTCAAAAGAATCATTGGGATACCGTACACTGTGAGGATACAGGGCCAGGCCTGTCCCTATTACCACTGTGATGCCAGGCTCTGTATGAGACACTGCCTGGACTCTCACTAGAACCACTGTGATCCCATGCATTGTGAGTTAACAGAGCCGAGTCTGTCACTACAACCACTGTGTTGCCACTCACTGTGAGGAAACATGGCTTGAAATATCACTGGTATGAGTCAGTGCCTGGCCTGTAACTAGAACCATTTTAATGCAATCAACTCTGAGGAACATAGTCTGGGCTCTCAATAGAGCCTTTGTGATGTCATGAAATCTGAGGAGATATTGCCTGGGTTCTCACTAGATCCATGGTCATGCCATCACTGTGAGGAGATACTGATTGGGCTCTTTCTGATACCATGGTGAAGCAGTGCATTGTGAGGAGACAGGGCCTCTCCTGTCAAAATAACAACTGTGATGCCATGCATTGTCAGGATACAAGACTGGGTCAGTCCCTATTACCACTGTCATGCCATCCAAGTAGGAAACACTGCCTGGGCTCACTCATACCATTATGATCCCATGCATTGTGAGGAAACAGGGCAAGGTCTGTCAGTACAACCACTGTGTTGCCATTTGCTGTGAAGAAACACAGCCTGGGCTCTCAAAAGAACCACTGTGATGCCATACACTGTAAGGAGACAGGGCCGTGCCTATCACTAGAACCATTGTGATGGAATCCACTGTGAGGAACATGGCCTGGGCTCTCAATAGAGCCATTGTGATGTCATGCAAACTGAGGAGATATTGCTGGGATTCTCACTAGATCCATGGTCATGAAATCACCATGAGGAGATACTGACTGGGCTCTCACCAATACCATGTGAAGTGGTGCACTGTAAGGCTACTGAGCCCATCCCTCTTACTAGAACTACTGTGATGTCATCCACTGTGAGGAGACATGGATTGGGTTCTCCTAGAACCACTGTGATACTATTCACTGTGAGGAGACATAGCCTGCACTCTCACTAGAACCACTGTGATGACAAGCACTGTGAGGAGATGGTACTAGGCCTATCACTAGAATCACTGTGATTCCATTCACTGTGAGGAGACATAGTCTAAGCTCTCACTACAGCCACTGTGATGCCACCCAAGTGAGGAGACATGGTCTGGGCTCTCAAAAATACCACTGTGATGCCATGCACTGAGAGGAGACAGGGCCAGGCCTGTCACTAGAAGTATTGTGATGCCACTCACTGCGAGGAGAAATGGCTAGACTCTGATGAGAAGCACTGTGATACCATGCACTATGAGGAGACAGGGCCTGACCTGTCACTAGAACCACTGTGATTCATTCTACTGTGAGGACACATCACCTGTACTCTCAATAGAAACACTGAGATGTCATGCACACTGAGGAGACATCACCTGGGTTCTCACTAGATCTGCTGTCATGCCTTCACTGTGAGGAGACACTGACTGAGCTCTCACTACTACCACTGTGAAGCAATGCACTGTGAGGAGACAGGGCCAAAACTCTCACTAGAACTACTTTGATGTCATCCACTGTGAGGAGACATGGCCTAGTCTCTCACTAGAACTACTGTGGTGCCATTCACTGTGAGGATATATGGCCTGGGTTCTCTCTAAAACCACTGTGATGTGATCCACTTTGAGGAGCTACAACCTGGGCTCTCACTGCAATAACTGTGATGTCATCTTCTGTGAGGAGTCATGGCCTCAATCCCCAGTAGAACCACTGTCATACCATTAACTTTGAGGAGCCATGGACTATGTTATTTCTATCACCACTGTGAGGCAATGCAGTGTGAGCAGAGAGGGTCAGGCCTGCCATTATGACTACTGTAATGCTATCCACTTTAGGAGACAAGGCCTAGGCTCACAATAGAACCACTGTGATGCTATTCACTGTGAGGATACATGGCCTGGGCTCTCAAAAGAACCACTGTGATGGCATGCACTGTGAGGAGACAGGCCCAGGCTTGTCTCTAGAACCACTGTGATGCCATTCACTGTGAGGAGACAGGGTCAGCCTGTCACTAGAACCAAGGATATGTCATTCACTGTGAAGAAACATGGCCTGGGATCTCACTAGAGCCACTCCAATGCCATCCACTGTGAGCAGACATGGCATAAGCTTTCAAAAGAACCACTGTGATGTTGTGCACTGTGAGAATACAGGGCCAGGCCTGTCCCTATAACCACTGTGACGCCATCCACTGTGAAGAAACACTGCCCGGGCTCTCACTAGAACCACTGTATTGTGTGCACTCTGAGGGTACAGTGCTGGGCCTGTCACTACAAACACTATGATGCCATTCACTTAGGAGACACAGCCAGGGCTCTTTGGAACCACTGTGATGCCATGTACTATTAGGAGACAGGGTCAAGTCTGTTCCTATAAGCACTTTGATGATATCCACCATGAGGAAACATTGCCTGGACTCTCAAAAGAACCACTGTGATTCCACACACTGTGGGGATATATGGCCAGGCCTGTCACTATAACCACTGTGTTGCCATTCACTATGAAGAGACACAGCCTGGGCTCTCACTAGAACCACTGTGAGGCCATGCATTGTGAGGAAACAGGGCCAGGCCTGTCATTAGACCCACTGTTTTGCAATACACTGTGAGGACACATGGCCTGGGCTCTCAATAGAGTCATTGTGATTCATGCAATCTCAGGAGACATTTCCTGCATTGTCCTCATTAGATCCACTGTCATACCATCATTGCAAGGATACACTGACTGGGCTCTCACTAATACCACTGTGAAACAAAGCACTGTGAGAAGACAGGGCCTTGTCTCTCACTAGAACTGCTGTGATGCCATCTAATATGAGGACACACCACCTGGGTTCTCAATAGAGCAACAGTGATATGAGGAGACATGGCCTGGGCTTGCACTAGAGCCACTATGATGTCGTCCACTGTGAGGAAACATAGCTTGGGCTCTCACTAGAACCAATGTGATGCCATGCACTTTGAGGTGACAGGGCCTGGACTGTCCCTAGAAACACTGTGATGCCATTCACTGTGAGGAGACACACCCTGGGATCTCAATGGAGCCAGTGTGATGACATGCCCTGTGAGTACACATGGCTAGGGTTCTCAAAATAACCACTTTTGTGTCATGCATTGTGAGGAGACAGGGCCAGGTCTGTCAATAGAACCACTTTGATGTCATTTTCCATGAGGAGACACAGCCTGGACTCTCACTAGAAACACTCTGATGCTATGCACTGTGAGGAGACAGGGCTGAGCCCATCACTAGAATCACTGTGATGGTGTGTATTGTGCTGTTCACTGTGAGGAGACATGGCCTGGGCTCTCACTAGAACCACTGTGATGCCATGTACTGTGAGGAGACACAGACTTGGTCCTTCCTAGGACCACTGTAAAACTATCCAATGTGAGGTGACCCAGCCTAGGTCTTCACTAGTACCACTGTGATGCGATCTTGTGTGAGGAGACACATCTTGGGCTCTCAATAGAACCATTGTGATGCCAATTGCATGGAGACATGGCCTAGGCATTCACTAGAGACTCTGTGATGCCATGCACTCTGAGGAGATAGGGTCAGGCCTCTCAGTATAACCAATGTGATTTCACCCGTTATGAGGAGTCAGGTCCTGGGCTCCAACTAGAACCACTGTGAGGTGACATGGTCTGGGCTCACACTAGAACCACAGTGATACCATCAAGTTTGAGGAGATATAGCCCAGGCTCTTCCTGCAACCATAGTGATGTCATCCACTGTGAGTAAACATGGCCTGGGCTATCACTTGAGTCACAGTGATTGCCCCAGTCAATGGGGAGTTGAACAAGGACTTGAGGAGAAGCTATCCTGGGTGAAAGAAGGCAAACAGACACAAGAAGGAGACCATGCTAGGTGTTTTTCACGGCCTCGAGAGTTTATTCTTACATGTAGGTTTATATAGAGTTGTAGGGGGAAGGGGACATAGGGCAAAGATCACAGAGTTATTGGTTAAATCGCAATGCCTTTGTTTCTTCATCAGCTACCGGCAGGATGGGGGAATGTATGGCCAGGTGTATGATCCCATTGTTTCTGGTAGTTGAATATTAGGTGAGGAAGTAGAAAGTTCACTTGCTATATGGCAGTCCTTGTTTCTGGTAGTTGAGTATTAGGTGAGGAAGTAAAACCTTAACTTGCTATATGGCCGAGGTTTGATTCATAGCTCCCAACATCTCCTCCCTTCTTTTATACAAAAAGAGGGGAAGGCCCACTTTGCAGTGGTGGGCATTAACCAACTGGGGCAGTAGGGACCCGACTCCTCCCATGGGATGTCTTTTTCCCACAATCTTTGGCCCTTGGTACCTTTTGGGGAGGGGAAGCAGGGCCTATGTGGCTGGAGAGCGAGGCACAGCCTTAGTGATAACACTTATGTTACCAACCTCCATGCAAGTCAGGTTTTTCTCTCAGGGAATTCAGAAGCAGTCAGATAGGGACCTTCCCTTGTAGTGCTTTGCCTCGCACCCACGTTGGTATCCATATTGCACTCACTTTATTGTGAGCTGATATGCATAGGTCTGAATCCTATGCAGCTCCTAAAGGAGGGTTAGCTATTTGGCCATGACAGATAGACTGCAGCGATAGCAGAGGTGTAGAGGACAGCAGTATAGTAAATAAGTACAGAATGTAAGATCAAGAGAGAGTGACAGCTGCAGGTAGTAGGTCTTCAGTGGCAATGCCTTGATCCGCCAGCTCCAGTCTGTGATAATGGACCTGTAAAGGCTGCACCTTAATGGCTTTAATCTGTTGACATATAAAAGACATGATTTTAATTATAATAACAGGTCTGGTTGTGAGTGAGAGGATTAAGTAGAGGTCCTTCCAGCTTTGTCCTGTTAGGGAAAAAGGGGAGATTTTCTCAGGGAAGTGTTTCTTCCCTGGATATGTGAGATGTCACTGGAGGATCATCAGCCTGTTTTACAAGTCTCTCTGGTAGCCATCTCGCAGCATTTTCTTTGGTGTCAGACAAGCATACTGATCCTCGGCCCCAAATGAGTACTGGGTCTGGGCCATTCCATTTTAAAGTTAAAGGATCTTTCCACATGGCTTTGGCAAAGGTATTTTTTTGTATTTGTGTGCCAAAAGCAATCAGCTGCTGGCTTTCTTTGAACGTCAAGGGTTAAAAAGTTTAGGACAAACAGTGCATGATGAAGAATGTTTTTTGGAGAGCCTTTTATGGGATGTAAATCCCGTTTTTAACTTTTGGAGGGTAAATGGACCCAAAAGAGGGGCCCCTCCTGCCACAACACCCCAGTGGATGTAAAGTTAGTGGCACAAATGACCAGGAGAAGAGGCTTTTTATAAGAGATGAAAGTGACCCTTTGGCTCAGAATTGTAGCCTCCACTATCTTTAGGGCCTCTAAAATTTACCACAGGTAAACTAAATGCAAAATGCTGATGAGGAGTGTAAGGGAATTGTAAAAAAGCAATCCTTTAGGTCAATCATGATTTTACAATGTCCTGCAGGAATTGCTACTGGAGTGGGGAGGCCTGGTTGTAGGGCCTCCATAGGTACCATGGCCTTATTAATTTCTCTAAGGTCCTGGAGCAATCTCCATTTTACAGACTTTTTCATTATTACAAAAATATGAGTATTCCAAGGAGAGGTGGTAGGTTCAATATGGCCTGCAGCAAGTTCTTCCTGCCTTAACATAGTGGCTGTAGCTAATTTCAGAAGTTAAGGGCCATTTACACATTTAAGGTATTTTTTTTTTTTTTAATCTTTGGCAACACATTTCTCTCTGAGTGTTTAAGACGATGCAGATAGCCAAAAGTTAATTAAGGATTAATTTTAGAGGTCATTAATGGCTCTCCAAAGAGACTTTAAGGTCACAGGAGTAGCCACATAGTTTACTGGTGTCTTGCCTGTTAGGATGAGTCAGGGCCATGCTGGCCAAGTAATTTTCCCTTCTTTGGGAAGTCAGGTGGGCTGATTGTTCCTCAATTGTGACTCTCCTGTTTTAGACTGTACACCAATTTTGTTTGGGTCTCCATATCCTCCCTGATCAGGAAGACAGGTGACTTACCAGGGGGCCAGTGTAGAAGTGTCCCATCATCTCCAGTGGCCTCATGACATGGGAGTACAGGCCAAAATAGTGACACTTTTTACTCTGATTCCAGTTGGCTTTGGCTTATTCATAGGTGATTAACACAATCAGAAAGGACGTTACATCAGCCTGGATGTATGTACATATAGAGCACATTTGATTACTGAAATAGACTTAGTTAAAGAATGGCACAAGGGCTTATAAAATCATTTTGTCCTACCTTTAAAATTTTCATTGTACTGTGGCAGCATAAACCATATATCTGAGGCATAGGAAGGAGGCACATATCACATTTTAAATATCTAACGTTTATAAATATAGGCAGAACCTGTTACCAGTCTTGAAAACAGTACCAATTGATTTATAAACTTAACTAATTTAACCTAAAAATTATCAGAAAAGAACAAGAAAGACAGTATAAGGTCTTAGCACCTGTGTGAAAACATCTTTGATTAGTTCAGATACCTGTGTGGGTACAAATTACCCAGGGCCCACGTAAGCCAGATGCACAAGGTAGAACATGTGTCTGGAGTCTGTTTGCAGTGGTTGGAAGCCCTGGTGCACCCATTCTTTCTCTATATCTGTCTCTTGGTCATACACAAAAGCCAGGTATGGTCACGCATGCCTTTTATCCAAGTATTCAGGAGGCAGAGGAAGGGGGATCATTGTGAGTTTGAGGGCACCCTGAAACTACATGGTGGTTCCAGGTCAACCTGGGCTAGAGTGGGACTCTACCTAGAAAAACCAAATACACACACACACACACACACACACACACACACACACACACACGTATATGTGAATGGAGAATTTGACATGTTTGTCAGCCTGAGCATTTCAATTAACATAACTGTACAACACAGAGAAAATAAAGAAATAAAGAAGAATATCTTCCCGTGACCTAACACTATAGAATCAAATTCTCAGTCATAGTTGGTATGGATCCATAGAGACTTCTAGAAACCTGCTACTTTTTTTTTTAAACTAAATGTGGCACAAATGTCTGGAGTTCATTTTCAGTGGCAGCTGAAGGCTCTGGTGCACCCATTCTCTCTCTTTTCTCTCTCAAACAAATGAAATAAAATAAAAGTTAAAAGAAACACAAAGAAAAAGACAAGAGGGTCAGTAAGAAATGAAAAGAGGTTAGAGCAAAATCAAAGAAAGGCAAGGTAAGGGAGGGAGGGATTCGAGGAAGGAAGGAAGGGCCTGTGACATTGAGTATAACCTCCTGAAAGACTTTATTATACAAAGAAAGTCTATGGAGATCAGAAATAATCCTAAGAAGTATTATACTATCATATGGCGGTAACCTTCAGACTAGTATCAATGAGAAAACTGTCCACATGAGTGAGGCCTACATTTTTTTTCAATGTTGTAGTTATAGAGATAGCACATAGATATTAGCTGGACATGGTGGTGCACACCTTTAATGCCAGCACTTGGGAGGTAGAGTTATGAGGATCATGGCTGCGAGTTTGAGGCCACCCTGATACTCCATAGTAAAAGTAAATTTCAGGTCAGCATGGGCTACAGTGAGACAGTACCTTGAAAAAAAAAACAAAGAAAATAAAGATTTTAAAGTGTAGATACTAAAGGTAAGAACATAGATGCAGTTGTGAGGGGGTTAGATCTCATTCAGATACACAGAGAGATGTGGATAGATGACTGACCATCAGCTGCATTTGAAGCAACCAGAAAGTCACTGGGAACAACAACCACAACTTTTACAGCTTCAACACAGACAACTAGCTTCCACTAAACTTCCCAGTATCCTCTCATGTTCTTCCACTCCTTACCCCAATAATATACAGAATTCCTTTAAAAAAATGTTAATTTGGGATGCAGAGATGGCTTGGCAGTTAAGGTGCTTGCCTGAAAATCCTAAGGATCAGGGTTTAATTCTCCAGTACCCATGTAAGTCAGATGCACATGCATTTGGAGTTCCTTTGCAGTGGCTGGAGACACTGGCATGCCCATTGTCTCCTTCTCCCTCTCTCCCTCCCTCTTTTCCTCCTTCCCTCCCTCCCTCCCTCTCTCTCTCTGTGTCTCTCTTCACTGCCTCTCCCATAAAAACAATCATTTTAATGGAAAAATTAATCCCATGAGGCAGTTGTGTACTATTGGATTCAAGCCCACACTAACATTCATGTGCCTATATTCATATAAATGAATGACTAAAATGATAAATAAAAACTTAATGTAATTATTGTCTATTTTCAACTATCTATCCATAAAATAATTCCTGCTCCTCTCCTCCACATTTTTCACAGTGTACCTTAGGGTAGATAGTCAAAGAGAAACTATGACCTGGCCTGGTGGCACACACCTTTAATGCTATTTTAAAAATATTTTATTCATTTATTTGTTAATGAGAAAGCAAGAGCGAGAGAGAGAGAGAGAGAGGACTAACTAGATAATGCCACAGAGGGATTATGCCACAGAGGTGCTACCTATTGTACTTCCCCCCAAAAGTTACAGAGTTGTGGAAATATCACACTCATCCCTCAGCCCCATTACTATAGAACTCATAGACAATTAATGTCTGTTCATTGAATCATTAAAAAAAAAACCTAAAAAATAAAATAATAAAAGGATTGTAGAGATGGCTTGGCAGTTAAGGCACTTGCATGCACAACCTAAGGACCCATGTTCAATTCTCCAGATCTCATGTAAGCCAGAGGCACAAAGGTGAGGAAAGTGCAAGCTTGCACATGTCCACTAGGTGGTGCAAGTGTCAAGAGTTTGATTGCAGTAGCTGAGGCCCTAGTGTGCCAACTCTCTCTTTCCTCCCTCCCACCCTCCCTCTGTGTGTCTGTGTGTGTTCCTACCTCTTTCTAGATATAAAAATAAAATTATATATTTGAAAAAGAAAACTTCAGAAAGAAATGTGGGAAGCCTGGTAACAGGGTGAAATGTTTTTTTCTGCTTTTTTCTTAGTTTCCCAGTCATAAAGATCATGAACTTGATTTAGTCTGAGTGCAATAACAAAGAAACAACAACAAAAGCTTAGTTACAGGGGAAGGAAGCAAGGAAGGATGGAAGGAACAAAAGGGTGAAGACATAAAGGAAGGGAGAGAGGGAGGAAGAGAGGAAAGAAGGTAGAGGAAGGGACAAAAGAGAGAGAGGACATAAAAAGAGAGAGAGGAAGCAGAGAAGGAAGGAAGGAAGGAAGGAAGGAAGGAAGGAAGGAAGGAAGGAAGGAAGGAAGGAAGGAAGGAAGGAAAAGCAAGAGAGGGAAGGAGGGAGAGAGAAAGGAAGAAAGCAAAGGAGGAAGGGAGAGAGGAAGAAAGAAAGGAAGACAGGGAGAGAGGGGGAAGAAGAGAGAAAGCAAAGAAGAAATAAAGGTAATGGGGAAGGAAGGAAAGAGAATGGAAGAGGAAGGGAGGGAAGGAAGAGAGACAAAAGACAGAAGAGAAGAAAATAGGTTTGGAAAATGGAAATTTATATACATATATGTTTCAAATTATATCATTAATATACTAAGACACTGTCCAAATAACATTAAATATGGGTAGTGTTCTGATTAAAAGAGAGTGTGAGAAGAGATAAGACAGAGAGAATGGGTGGAACTAGGACTCCAGCTGCTGCAAACCAACTCCAGAAACATGTGCCACCTTGTGCATCTGGCTTTATGTGGGTCCTGAGAAATCAAACCCAGGTCTCTAGGCTTTGCAAGCAAGCATCTCTAACCACTGAACTATGTTCAGCCCCTTCATACACTCTCATGTTCCCAAATCCAGTCTGTGTAACAATACAAGCATGAGACTGATAATACAACTCTTATACTGAAGGGAGTCTATATTCTGCTAAAAATAAGTACACATTCAAAATCACATCAAAAGCATGAAGGCTTCCCAACACAGAGCAGTGGTAAATGTCAGAATGCACAAGGGTGTTATTTACTCAGATTTAGCCATTACACATCACATATTGGTATCAGATTATCTCAGTGTGCTGCACATATGTGTAGAAATATTACTTATCTGTTAAAAAATTGGTTTAAAGGTGCTGTGGATACAGCTCAGAGGTTAAGGTACTTGCCTGTGAAGACTAAGGCCCAGATTTGATTCTCCAGAACCCACATAAGTCAGATGCACAAGGTGGCAAACACATCTATAGTTCATTTGCAGTGACTGGAGATCCTGGAGGACCCATTCTCTCTCTCTCTCTCTCTCTCTTCTTGTAAATTAAAAAAGCAAAAGTAAGTTTGTTTAAAGAGTAGATGTAACATTGAAATAAACAGAAAAACCCCAAAACACAAGTCTAGCAGACATTCCTGGAATCAGCCTTGTCTTATCAACCTTTCATAAACATAACCAGGACATTGGTACAATAAACAAAATTTGAACATGTTGCATCATTGAACAAAGGATTTGTTTCCTTTGCTGTCTTGGTTTTAGAAAATTACTACAAGCAGTCCCAGTGGGCTACTCTAGGGAGAAAGGGATTGCCAACAGAGTCACAAGGAATGAAGTGTGTACACTCTGACACCCAGATTTTTACATGGGTGCCAAGGATTCAAACTTGGGATCTCATGCTTGCATGACAAGGTGTTTATCCACTGAGCATTTCCTAAGTCTACATTTCAATTCTTTTTGGATAAGGGGATGTGAGGTTGGGTCTTGTTCTAGCACAGGCTGACCTGGAATATACTATGTATTCTCAGGCTGGCCTTGAACTCAGAGAGATCCACCCACATGTACCTCCTGAGTGCTGGTATTAAAGGCATGTGCCACCATGATTGGTTACATTTGAAATTTTTGTGGATACTATTATGCCATATAATTGTGCTTCTTAATTAAAAAGTGAGTCATTTGGGCTGGAGATGTGGCTTAGCACTTAAGGCACTTGCTTAAGAAGTCTGAGGACCCATGTTTGAGTCTCCAGGTCCCATATAAACCAGATGCACAAGGTGATGCAATTGCTCCAGGTCATAAATGCGTATAAGGTGGTGCATGCGTTTGGAGCTCAATCACAGTGGCTGGTGGTCCTGGTGCAACAATTCTCTTCCCTCTCTCTCTCCCTCTCTCCTGCTCATAAAAGTAGTTGGGCAGTCATTTGGGCTTGCTGGAAAACAAAAATTTTACATATATATATGTGTGTGTGTGTGTGTGTGTGTGTGTGTGTGTGTGTGTGTGTATGTATGTATGTGTATATATATATATATATATATATATTATATATAATATATATATATATAATCAGGTCAAGATACTTATCTATGAATATATAACAGACATATATATAAAATCAAGATGCATGTTAGGCCTAGCATTAGTCCCAGTACTTGGGAGAAGGCAGAGGTAGAGGATCACTATGAGTTCAAGGCTACCCTGAGACTACATAGTGAATTCCAGATCATCCTGGACAAGAGTGACACCATAACTCAAAAAAATACATATTGAGCATTCAGAGAACTAAACAATTCTACATTGACTTGGATATAAGTAAATTAAATCAGGCACAATTGGGGAAGGATAGACTGTAATTGGCATATGCCATTCCATCTGATATAACTCTTGGACATCATATGGCATTTCAATACATAAGATCATCATATACAGCTAGTTGGTATTTACATCACTTCAAACACACATGTCATTGTGTGGGGGACATTGAAAATTCTCTCTGCTAGGTATCTGGGAAAAATGCAATTAATTGGTCAGTGAAATTGTCACAGTAGGTGGATCATCACAAGCATGACCACACCCTTTCTTTCCTAATTTCTTTCTTTCTACTTATTTACTTATTTATATATGAGAAAGAGAGAGATAATGGGAGTGCCAGGGCCTCTAGCCACTGCAGCCAAACTCCAGATGCATGTCCCACCTGCTGCATTTGGTTTTACATGGGTACTGGGGAATCGAACCTAGGTCCTTAGACTTCACAGGCAAGCTCCTTAACCACTGAGCCCAAATAAACCATTTCAAATGTTTTTACTTTCTTCTATAACTACTGGATTTATTCTAAAAACATAGAAGCTTACCTTCATTTTCCTTAACATCTCACATTTCATATGAAAGAGATTAAGCTTCTTTCTCACCACTCCCCCACACATCAACACAGTGAGAATATGATTTTTGAGCAAGCTCATTTGTTTGTCAAGGTAATCATCTCGTTCCATTTTTCAGTGCTTCCTCCTTTCTATTGCTAGTACAAAATTGAAAAAAAAAAAGTTTAGAAAAGAAACTGTTCCGTATTCTCCACAACCTCACTTCTCAAACTCTCAACAAATATAAGAATAAATAAATAAAGTGGTAAAATATGAAACTGCGAGCTCATTTCACTGATAATTTTGGCAATTTAAACATTTTTTTCATGTCTGAAATACACTTATTTGCCAGAGAGAGACAGAGAATGTGGGTATGCCAGGACCTCCAGCCACTGCAAGTGAAATCACATGCATGTACTATTTTAAGTGCCTTGCTGTACATGGGTACTGAGGAATTGAGCCCTGGGCCAACAGGCTTTCAAAGCAAGTACCTCTAACTGCTGAGGCATCTGTCCAGCCACGTTTTCATATATGGTGGGGCAAGTGCAAGGTTGCATATGCACACCAGATGGCACAAGCATCTGGCTTTTGATTGTGGTTGCTGAGGCCCTGACATGCTAATTCCCCCCTCCCTTCCTCCCTCGCCCCCTCTCTCTGCCAATTTTTTAAATAAAATTAAAAAGAAAAGAATTTCTACCAAAGAGACCACATAATATATGCTACAAATGTATAAACTTTCTCATCCATATGCTCTGGTCATGGTTGTGTAATGAGCCAGAAACTTGTAGAAAAAATGGGGAATGATGATAGAGAGATTACTCAGTGGTGAAGGTGCTTGCATGAAAAGCCTAAGAAGCCAGGTTCAGTCCCCAAGTGCCCAAGTAAAGCCAGATATATAAAGTGGCTCATTTATCCAGACTTTTCTTTGCAGCAGCTAGAAGTCCTGGTGAGCCCTTTCTATACTCCCCCTCACCTTGCAAATAAAGACAAAAACTGGGTTAGAGAGACAGTCCAGTGGTTAAGGTGCTTGCTTGCAAAGCCAAAGGACCCAGGTTTGATTCCCCAGGACATGCGTACACCCAGATACACAAGATGGTGCATCTGGGTTTTGTTTTTAGCACCTGGAGGCCCTGGTGCACCTACTTCCTCTGTTTCTCTCTCATTCTTGTGTCTCTATAATAATAACTAAAAATTAAATTAAAAAAAGATGTGCAAAATGGATTTCTACTCTGTGGTAAAGAAAAATGAGATAGTGAAATTTGTAAGAAAATGGATGGAGTTGTAAAATTATCATTCTAAATAAAGTGATACACACACAGAAAGACAAATACTAAATGTACTCCTTCATCTGTGGTTCTTAACTGGGATCAGTTGGAGATGATTTCAAATGACAGCTAGCACCAGGAATGTGGGAATAAAACTAGAATGAAGCCAGGAGAGAGAAGAAATTGGGAGAGAGGACAGGAGGCATTACTTGGCAGGTTGGGAGGGGCAGATTATCAGAAGTGGGTGGGCTTGGAGGGGTGTGGGTAGAAACAGAGGGGAGGGAACTACACCAAATTAAACCAGCATGAATCAGTTCCACAGAAAGAGGTTAACATTATATAAGATATAAGCATCAACTTCCTTCCGGTTAAGATGGTGGCATAGGAACCATGCCAAAGCAGCCTAGGGGAGAAAAAGCCAAAGAAAACCCAACAAAATACACACTTTTACTAAAAAGTGAGGTGTGTGAGAAATTAAAACGGCAGCAGAGAAGTAGGAGAGTTCCAGATCATCCAGAGCCCACACAGGCAGGCTGACTCAGCTCAGGCAGTGGCACCCTGGCTCCAGCAGTGGAAGCGGCTGTGGAAGCTGTGGCTCCAGCTCCGGCAGCAACAACATGGCTCCAGCTCTGACACCAGCAACAGCGGCTCCAGCAGTGGCAGCAGCAGCTCCAGCAGCGGAGGCTATAGCAGCAGCAGACCCAGTAGCAGCAGTCTCAGCAGCTATTAGAACTAAGGTCACAGATAACACCAAACACAGTGGTAGTGGGTAACTTCAACAGCCCACTCTCATTAATTGACAGGACATCCAGGGAAAAAATAAACAGAGAGGCCTCTGGAATAAATGAGATCATAGAAGGAATGGACAAACAGATATCCACAGGACATTTCATCCAAATGCTGCAGAATATACATTCTTTTCAGCAGCACATGGAACATTCTCTAAAATAGACCATACATTAGGACACAAAGCAAATCTTAACAAATACAGGAAAATTGAAATAATTCCTTGCATTCTATCTGACCACAATGGAATGAAACTAAAAATCAATAGCAAGAAAGGATATAGAGCATACACAAAATCATGGAAACAAACAATACACTACTAAATGATGAATGGGTCAATGAAGAAATCAAAAAATTTATAGAGTCAAACAATAATTAGAATGCAACATATCAAAATCTCTGGGACACAATGAAGGTAGTTCTAAGAGGCAAATTTATAGCTTTAAGTGCCTATATTAAGAAGTTAGAAAGGTCGCAAGTAAATGACCTAATGCATCACAAAAAGACTTGGAAATAGAACAAGGCAAACCAAAAATCAGTAGATGGGAAGAAATAATAAAGATTAGGGCAGAAATTAATGACATAGAAACAAAAAGAAAAACAATCTAAAAAATTAATAAAACAAAGAGTTGGTTCTTTGAAAGGATAAACAAGATTGATAAACCCTCAGCAAATCTGACCAAAAAAAGAGAGAAGAGACACAAATTAATAAAATTAGAGATGAAAAAGATAACATCACAATAGATGCCAGAGAAATTCAAACAATCATAGGGACATATAATAAAATAATATAATCCACAAAGTATGAAAATCTGAAAGAAATGGATACTTTCCTTGATTTACATGACCTACATAAATTAAATCAAGATGAGATTAATCACTTAAATAGACCTATAACAAGCATGGAGATCTGAACAGTTATCAATAATCTCCCAACTAAAAAAAGCCCAGGTCAGATGGATTCACTGCAGAATTTTACCAGACCTGCAAGGAAGACCTAACACCATTGCTTCTTAAGCTTTTCCAGGAAATAGAAAAAGAAGGAATTCTACCAAATTCCTCCTATGAAGCCAGCATCACCTTGATACCAAAACCAGAAAAAGAAAATTACAGACTAATCTCCCTCATGAACATAGATGCAAAAATTCTCAACAAAATATTGGCAAACAGAATATAAGAATATATCAGAAAGATCATTCACCCAGATCAAGTATTCTTTATCCCAGAAAAGCAGGGATGGTTCAATATACACAAATCTATAAATGTAATATATTACACAAATGGATTGAAGGACAAAAATCACATGATCATCTCATTAGATACAGAGAAAGCATTTGAAGAAATCCAACATCCCCTCATGATAAAAGTCCTACAGAGACGGGGAATAGAAGGAACATATCTCAGTATAATAAAGATTATTTATGAGAAGCCTACAGCCAACCTATTACAAAATGGGGAAAATCTGAAATTTTTTCAACGAAAATCAGCAACAAGACAAAGGTGTCCACTGTTCCCACTTTTATCTTTATTTTTATTTTTTCTTTTTTTGTTTTTTTGAGGTAGGGTCTCAATCTAGCCCAGGTTGACTTGGAATTCACTATGGAGTCTCAGGGTGGCCTCAAACTGAGAATCTAAAGAGCCACACCTAGCACCTTAAGCTCCTACCCTGAAGGCATATAACATCAGATTGATTGATACATCTAATCCAAGATGCAAAATTATGTACATTATAACAAGAAACACCAAAACTCAAGGCAATATAAATCCACCAAAAACTATTAATGCATCAGAAATGACCTCCGTGAGAATTAGAGGAGATGCCTGAGAAAGATTTTAAAAGAATTTTTTTAAATATGTTCAAAGAGGAAATAAAAGGAATGAAAGAGGAAATCAAAGGAATCAAAGAAGGCACAGGACACCAATTTAATGAAATAAAGAGATCAATACAAGACATAAGTAATGAAATAGAAATAATAAAGACAAAACCAGTCAGAATTAGTAGCAATGAAGAACACAGTCAATGAAATAAAAACTCTGTAGAAAATCTCACCAGTAGAATGGATGAAGGAGAGGACAGAATATCTAAGCTAGAAGACCAGGTGGCAGATCTAATACAGTCCAACAAAAAGAAAGACAAACTAATAGGAAAGTATGAGAGTTCTCAAAGGAAGAAGTACAAATGACATATAAGCATATAAGCATCTAAAAAAATGTTCTACATCACTAGTCATCAGGGAAATGCAGATTAAAACTACATTGAGATTCCATCTCACTCCTGTCAGATTGGCCACCATCATGAAAACAAATGATCATAAATGTTGGCGGGGATGTGGAAAAAGAGGAACCCTTCTATACTGCTGGTGAGAATGCAATCTGGTCCAGCCATTGTGGAAATCAGTGTGGAGGTCCTTAAAATAGCTAAAGATTGATCTACCATATGACCCAGCTATAGCACTCCTAGGCATATATCCTAAGGACTCTTCTCATTTCCTTAGAACTACATGCTCAATCATGTTTATTGTGGCTCAATTTATAATAGCTGGGAATTGGAACCAGCTTAGATGTCCCTCAAGTGATGAGTGGATAATAAAGATAAGGCACATTTATACAATGGAGTTCTACTCAGTAGTAAAGAAAACTGAAGTTATGAAATTTGCAGGAAAATGGATGGATCTGGAAAGGATTATACTAAGCTAGGTAACCCAGGCCCAGAAAGCCAAGTGCCACATGTTCTCCCTCATATGTGGATCCTAGCTACAGATGTTTGGGCTTCTGCATGAGAAGGAAAAAACTCAGTAGCTGAGGCCAGTAAGTTAAAAAGGAGATATAAAGGGAAGAGAAAAGAAGGGAGGAGGGTACTTA
The DNA here is from genome assembly GCF_020740685.1 of Jaculus jaculus. Classification (NCBI taxonomy): domain Eukaryota; kingdom Metazoa; phylum Chordata; class Mammalia; order Rodentia; family Dipodidae; genus Jaculus; species Jaculus jaculus. The sequence goes on along the minus strand of NC_059119.1, from coordinate 38,251,417 downwards.
ATAAGTTGGTATTATATATATGTTAGTAGAATGATTGAGATGGGGAGGGGATATGATGGAAAATGGAATTTCAAAGGGGAAAGTGTGTGTGTGTGGGGTATTACCATGAGATATTTTTTATAATCATGGAAAATGTTAATAAAAATTGAGAAAAAAAATATATATAACCATAAATAAAGATGGAGGGAAGCCACTCTATGCAAAAGCTAGAAAATTCTTAACCTGAAAACCTTGGACTCAGCCAGTGAATCTGAGGCCAAGAATATGGTTGTCCCCCACAGAGAACTGTTGGCTAGGGAAACCCATGAAGTCCATTAAACAATGTTGACCATTGTCAAAGCACTTGATTACCTGCCAGAGCCAAAAAGTAAGACCCATCTTCTGACAATACTACAGGTGGTGATTGCAGATATATACACTTGTGCAATAGTGGTATGCAGCATCTGTGGGTAACCAACAGTTCTTTGACTTGACATGTACTCTGCTAAGTGGGACAAAACTCATATATGGCACTGGAAACGAAGTCAGAATCCCATGGTCAGAAAATTCAAATCTCACAAAGAAGCTACCACTGTTCTCTGGAGAAGAAGAGTGAGCTGGAATACCAAGAAAAAAAAAATCTCAGATAACTGCAAACCCCCTTTATCCCAAGCTGTTCTTACTCATGGGTGGAGATGCTTAATTTTACAGATGACAGAGAAAAGAGGGGAGAAACAAGGTACACTGATGAAACAAAATATAGCTGAGTGCCCCAGGAGGGATTACATCTATACCACATCTGCTGGGGCCCAGGAAAACTTGTAGAGGAAGTGACAAGAATACTGCTCTTACTACTAGCCTGACAACTAGCTCCAGGGTTATGGTGACAGGCAAGGTGATCATATCAAAGCATAAATCCAGAGGGTACATAAAAGTCAATCCTAAATTGGGCTACCAACAGCACTGCAAAACCTCAAGAAAAATTGCAGATGCTGGGGAGGAAAGATTGTAAAATCTGCAGAGTGGGTAGAAATATCTTGATGCATTGCCCCTCCCATCTCACCCCACAGGGACTGACTGTTGCCTTCATGATTCACAGTGAATACCATAATCCCACTGAGGAGTGTCCCCAAGATGATCAGAGCAATTAAAAGAGGATAAAATAGCTATTTTATTTTAAAGCTGCCATATTATATATTAAATTTTAAAAGTGAAAATATCATAGGCATCAAATCTGACATGATCATAAATGCACTTCATAAATCAACAGAATGGTGGCACATGCCTTTACTCTCAGCACTTGGGAGGCTGAAGTAGGAGGACTAACATGAGTTTGAGGCCACCCTGAGACTACATTGTGAATTCCTGGTAAGTCTGAGCTACCGTGAAACCCTACCTCAAAAAAACAAACAAACAAAAAATAGAAATGGAAAGTAGAACAGTGGTTGCTAAGATAGGAAGGGAGGATGCACACAAGGAGATTTTTATTAAGCACAGATATTCAGTTCAGAATGAAAAAAAATGTTCTGGAGATGTATAGTAGCAATGGTTGCACACAATGTTAATACAGTTAATGTCAGTGAATGATATACTTGAAATTTTTAAATGTGAAATTTTGTGTTATGTATAATTTATCTAATTGTTACATGATCTTTAATGCTGCATATTTTACTTGTTTCTTACAAAGTCTATAATTTTAAGTTTTAAATCACAGTAGGCATTTCAGTTATATGACTGTCATAATGGGAAATATCAATTAAACAAGTTACAGACTAAAAAGATAATTAAAATGTTTTTAAAATGTACCATTCTAAAAAATAGAATAAAATTAATTAACATTATAAGGGTAATTTTTATGCCATTCATTAAGAATTTAAGGCTGGAACCAGGAAGATGGCTCACCAGTTAAATATGTTTATTTATAAAGCATGGTGCTTAGGTTTGATTCCCCAGTACTCACATAAAGCCAGATGTACAAAGTGGTGCATTGGAATTTGGAATTCATTTCTCTCTCCCTTACCACCCCCACTTCATTTCAATATTTAAAATATATATTTTAAAAGGATTTCAAGGCTGAGGGCCTGGCTGAGTAACTAAGAGCATTTGTTACATAAACATGAAGACCTAGGTTTGATCCCTAGTACCCACAAAAGTCAGATGTGGCCACAAATATCTGTAACTTGAGAGGGGCAGAGAGAGGAGAATTTGTAGGACTTTCTGGTCAGCCAGACTCATCTACAAAGGGAAGCTCTAAGCTCAGTGAGACACTCCATTTCCATGAAGTAAACTGGAAGTGTGATAGAGGAGGATAGCAGCTGTTCTCCTCTGGCATCTGCACACATGCACACTACGCAAGCAGCACACACACACACACACACACACACACACACACACACCATTCAACATTTGGGAGGTTGAGTTAGAAATATTTGAGTTCAAGGCTAGCCTAAGCTACACAACAAAACTGTGCTGGGAGGGAAAAAAAAAACACTTAAAAGTAATTAATACATTTATTCCTACAGTCCAGTATTTTGTTTAGTTAAATTAATTAAGTAGTCAATAAGCTCTTATCATATTTATAGTTTCTTTAATCTGTTTTTCTACAGTTCTGTACTCTTGAATGTTCTAAATGTGCACTCTTATTGCTTGCCCCTGTGAAGAATAGTGCTTCTAGAGCAGAGTAGATGAAAATATGTTTTTAAAAATCTAAGTCATTTCACCATTCTCAAGATAATTTTTTTTCTTTTCTGTTTTTTTTGAGGTAGGTTTTGCATTAGTGTAGGCACCTGGGATTCACTATGAAGCCCCAGGGAGCCTCAAACTCACAGTGATCCCCCTATGTCTGTCCCTCCAGTGCCGGGATTAAAGGCAAATGCCACCATACCGGGCTTGAGATCACTTTCTTAGCAGATTAATTTATTATTTATTTATTCATTTGAGACAGAGAGAGAGACAGACAGACATTGGGCATACCATGGCATTCAGCCACTGCAAACAAACTCCAGGGGCATGTGCCACCTTCTGCATCTTGCTTATGTAGGTCCTGGAGAATCAAACCTGGGCTCCTTGGCTTTGCAGACAAGTACCATTAACTGCTAATCCATCTCTCCAGTGCAAAACCATTTTTTAACCAATGAAGTGTGAGATGTTTTCCTCTCTATAATGAAATTTGTTGTAACTGTTAGAATTTTATGCATTTATATTTATAAATAAAGGAATGCAGATAACTAATTATTATATTTCTTACATATGTAATACCTGCCTAATTATTAATGAACACTGAGTATTTAAAGGAAGATACTGTCCCTTATGAAAAATCTATATTCCATAGCATGCAAAGTCCCGAATGGCTTATAGCTAAAACAGGTGGATCTAAGGCTGCTCGGGCCAAGGAAACAAGGAGAGCAGTGTGCAGCTTTAAAGCATGCTCTTTCTCATTGCAGTGATCCAGTCTTCAGAAGAAAACCAGAAGTAAGTCACTATGGCAGGGTTTGGTAGCACACGCTTTTAATCCCAGCGCTCACAGGACAGAGGTAGGAGGATCACTATCAGTTCAAGGTCAGCCTGAGTTTACACAGTGAAATTCAGGTCTTCCTGGGGCAGAGTGAGACCCTACCTCTTCACCCCATAAAGGGAAGTCACTATCAATTAGGCAGCAAACAAAAACAATTGGTTACAATAATGACATTGCTTAAAACAAAACAGGAGAAACCTACATGTCCTTCAACAGTTTTAAAGTCAAAACTACCATACTTTTTGAGTGTGAAGGCCCTTGGAAAGTGGAGGATCAGGAGTTCAGCATCATCCTTGATGACATAGAAAATTTAAGGACAGCCTGGGCTACATAGACCCTGTATTCTAAACTAAGGGAGAGAGGGATGGGTCAGTGCTTAAGAGCACTTTCCATGTAGGCATGGGGGTTGGAGATGACCTGAGAGACCACTGGTGTTTGAATCCCATGATCCATATAAACAGCTAGGACTGGGACACACATAACTATAACCCTAGTCTAGCAGGGACACAGATTCAAGACTCAGCAGAGCACAGGAAAAATGGTGTAAGAGACTCTGGCTCAAATTAGAACAAGCACCTGGAGAAGGACAACCAACATTTTCTGGCATCTGCAGGCACGTGCACTCCACCACAGGCGAACAAATACGACACCACAAGGGCACATCCACACGCATACACCACATACATGCACCCCACCACACATGCACAGGAAAATGAAAATCACATTGTTTTTTCTTTCATAAATGGATTCTAGTTGTGTGTGTGTGTGTGTGTGTGTGTGTGTGTGTGTGTGTCATTAATGTAGAATGGGGGAAAGAAGACAAGGGAATATGTGTGACATGAAAACAGAGAGGACTAATTGGGTAGAGGAAGAGAACTGGAAAATGGGACTCAAGGGAATAGAAGACACTGAAGGAAGAAGATGAATAAACATAAAAGAAAAATAAACTACAGAAAGGAAAAATTGAATTTGTTGACTACATTTCTTAATGAAACATTAGAGAAGCATGCTAATAGCTTTAATAATGTAAAACTTCTTTATCATAAAGGATACTGTGGAATGCCAGAATTGATTTTCTATGCACGAGTATATGAGAGGCAACCACATAAACATGGCACTTGTTTTCTTATTAGTTTACATTATTGTACAAATGTTGTATTTTGTTATGGCATTCTCATGCATGTATATAATGCACTTTGATCGTATTTACACACACACACACACCCACACACAAACACACCTCTCTTGGCCTCATCTTTATGATGATCCCCTTCTTTTTCCAAAACACCCTTCCCTTTTAGTTAAAAAAAATTATGTATATTTGCAAGGGGAGCAGAGAGAGAGACAGAGACAGACAGACACACACACACAGAGCGAGAGCGAGAGAGAGCGAGAGAGAGAGAGAAGGAGAGAATGGGCATGCAGGGCATCTTGCCACTGCAAACATACTCAGACACATGTGTCACTATGTGCATCTGGCTTATGTGGTACTGGGGAAGCAAACCCAGGCCTCCAGGCTTTGCAAGCAAGTGCCTTAACTTCTGAGCCAACTCTCCAGTGCCCCTTTTACATTTATTCATTTAATATCTGGAAAGTTTACACGATTCCAGACAATGTATGTGTGGAGGGAATTATTTTCCTTAAGCTGTGCCTTCCCTTTAATGTGGAAAAACACTAACCCTTCACTGGAGAACAGCACAGCCATCCTGTGGGTCTGCATAGATCCTGAGTCTTCCTTCCCTTTCTCCTTTCGCCAATGGTTGAGTGAGTCTAGCAGAGAGAAGAGGGAAATCAGTCATCAAATGGACCGCAAAGACACAGGCCAGCCCAGCTGTCTGCCGCTACCCCATCGCCCCAGGGAGCCTCGGGGGACGCCCTCAGCCTTGGCCCCTTGCGAATCCGCTGGGGTCCGGCGGCGGATCCAGGGCTAGCGGGAAGGAGCCCTGGGCCAAGGGAGGCGACCACGCCACTTTGGTTCACCGCCCCGCGGCAGCTTTCTGGAGGGCGACGTCGCTCGGGCGGAGACGCTCTAGGGCGCGGGTCCAGGGGGTCAGCGGTCCGGCGGCAGCGGCTGGGTGGGCAGCGGTGAGCCTCGCAGAAGTCGGCGAAAAGGAGCGGGAAGTGCGTGAACCGTGGTGCGGACGCCCACTCTGAGCCGCACAAAAGGCACCGGGCGCCGGGCCAGGCGGCCTCGGAGCGGGCGGGCGCGCGCAGAGGGGCCGGAGCCATCGACTGTGGGCACGCGCGCCGGCCACAGCCCGTGGCCCTTGACGAAGACCGCGCGTTCTGAAGCCCAGGATGCTGAGCCTGGCCCTCGCTCGTGTTCCCGAGGTGTGCGCTTCGGCAGGTGCCCCTCAAACAGTTGAGGGATTCAGGTGAGCGAAACCAGCCTGAAGACGGAACAAAGCACGAGGAGAGGAGGGGAAGAATGCAAAATGTCTGCAAAACAAAGCAATCCTGAAAAACGGAGGTATTGAGTCTTAATACCAAAGTGTTTGGGCGCCCTTGAAGCTTGGCAAGGTCAGGGATTAATTGCAGACTCTAACGACAATCCTTAAAAGTCCAGTCCATGCGCCATAAAGTAGGGTTCACTGGCTCCCTGGAGTTCCATATTTCAGGCTCTATGTATGGAGTCCAAAAAACATGGCAAGGAAGAGTGCTTAAAGCTGAGATGTGCATAAACTCACCAACTAAATCCACCTGAGAGGACTCCTAGCACTGCTGTGTTGTGATCGGATAACTACCCCGGAATGGGGTCAACTCTACCCTGAAAGCATTCCTATTTGTCCAGGTTCCACCTCTTCTCTTGACATAAGTCCATACAAATACATTTTCCTCATTTCAGTCAAAAGATGAACTACGAGGAGAAATCTTTGAAAGGAGAACTAACTCAATGAAATTAAACACAAAGTGCTAGGATGCAGATAATGGTTCTAAGTTCCCTGATGGATAGAAGACTTGACACTTTAAATGATTTAGGGTACTGGGGTTTATAATGTTAAATTTAATTATTAGTAATTTTATAAGATTTTGCTTCTTCCTCAAACTGCCTAAAAGCACAAGAAATTCTTCAGACTTTTAGACCCAGAATTATGTTAGAATTTCAAACTTTTAACAAGCACTGGACATTTAGTGATCGCCTAGGTTAGCCTTTTCTTCACAGATGAGATGAAGGCACAGGGAGCCTTGTCTACTAGTCAGTTCAGGCGCTGGAATTAGAAGGTGACACCTAGCTCCTGTATCTCTTCAGTTTTGCATCTAGCTCTTCTGAGGCTACAACAACCAGATTTGGATGAGGTCTGGGCAGGACTCAGACTTGATATTTACCATCTCCTAGGGAAGATTGACAGGGCTTGACTTCACCTTTTCTTTAATTGTAAATGCAGCCCAGAAATGAATGTAATGTAGATGAACAGAAACCTCTGGTTTTATAACCAACACCACCCTCTAGTGAGATTTTGAGAATTTCATCCAAAACAGCATATGCCTCCCTTGACATGCACAAGACCAAAAGGGAAGCTGAACCAGTCTCCTTTGCAGCCCATCTACTTTAGCAACAACTACAGAAAGGAAGTAGAAGGATGCGCAGATTTTGAAAATGTCATACTAGTCCTTCATTTCTTTGTGGTCAAGGAATTCCCACCTATGTTAATCAGAAATAGTCTTACTTAACTATCCTCACAAATATAACCTATTTGTGGTATTTTTTTAAATAGTAACATGTTACTGTATTTCACTTTTGTACAGTTGTTGGCAGTACCACCTTATTATTTATTACACCAATAACATTTTCATTTCAGAATTGTCGTTTAAGAACTGTAAAACTACAGTTATATTACTCATTATTTTATTCTGTAATACAAATAGTATTTGCCAGTATTTCCTGGCCTAAATGTTTATATATCATTATGGTATACTTTTAAAAGTATTAAAATTAATATCACCAAACACTTGAGTCATGAATTTCAAATTAGGAGAAGCCAGAAAGTACAACATGCAGTTTGTAAAATGTTTTGTTTCACCTGAGTAATGTCCAATTGCGCCTTACCTCTTCCCTCCTGAGCACGTGTCCTAGTCCCCTCTCTGTAAAGACAAACACACATACTACTGAAGACAGAGATGAGCATCTATGCCAACAGCGTGTCAAAAAGAACCTGCCTTGAGAAAATAATTGAATTGTAACTCCTACCATAAACTCAGAAGGCTTCTCATACCTGCAATTTAAAATTTAAGCTGAAGAGATGGCTTAGCAATTAAGGAGTTTGCCTGAAAAGCCAAAGGACCCAAGTAAACCAGATGTACAATGTGGCACATGGGTCTGGAGTTTGCAGGGCTGGAGGGCTCTCTTTCTATCTGCTTCTTTCTCCCTCTCTCAAATAATGAATAAAACACTTTTTAAAATTAACATAAACATCCTTCTGCATACCTAATCACCTACCCAGGGAAATCTCTGCTATTTGGCATGACTTTGAAGGCTGAGAGAAGAAATATATACCACTAAGCCAGAAGTTAAGACTCCAATCCTACCTTTACATAGAGTCCCTTCTCCCAAATTATTTTCACTCACAACCCATGCCTGCTTTTTTCTTCTTTGAATCATACTGGCAATCACTGAATTGGCAGAATGGAAGACCAGATTATGCTGGGGTGGGGGAGGTGGCAAATGGATAGAAGAATAGACAACTCACATGTCACCACTTCAGAGAGATGTCTGACTACAAATCTCACAATGTGACGACTGTCACTTCTTCTCCCCCTCATAGCTCTCACCACTCATATCATTGTGCTCTTTAGTTCTTGCACAATTTTATCATTTTCTCAGTAGACTATCAATAACAACATTCATTAGTGATCACAGGAAAAACTTCATAAACTCTCTTATATATCAGATAATCATACTGCAAAAGGAGAGGTTCACTGATTATCTCTAAGGAAGGTTATATATTCTCTTCCCACAGATAGCAGACTTAGCCATGTGACCTTGCTTTCACCAATAAAAGATGTGTAGAATTTCTATGCAAAACTTCTTTTTATTTATTTATTTATGTTTTTTTTTGTTTTTTATTTCATTTTTCAAGGTAGAGTCTCACTGTAGCTCAAACTGACCTTCAACTCATTCTGTTAGTTCAGGTTGGCCTCCAACTCACAGTGATCTTCCTACCTCAGCCTCCTGAGTGCTGGAATTAAAAGTATGGGCCACCATACCAAGCTTTCATTTTATTAAAATATTTTTACTTATGTGTGTGAGTGTGTGAGAGACAGAGAAGAGAGAGCGAGCAAGCGAGAGAGAGAGAGAGAGAGAGAGAGAGAGAGAGAGAGAGAGAGAGAGAGAGGGAAGCAGACAGACAGGGTATGGACACCAGGACCTTCTGCCACTGCAAATGAACTCCAGACACTAGGTGCCACTTTGTGCATCTAGCTTACCTGGATACTTGGGAATTGAACCTGGGTCATCAGGCTTTGCAAGAAAGCAGGTTTAGTGGGCGAGGTGGTGCATGCCTTTAATCCCAGCACTTGGGAGGCAGAAGGAGGAGGATCACCACAATTTTGAGGCCACCGTGAGGCTACATAGTGAATTCCAGGTCAGCCTGAGCTAGAGTGAGACCCTACCTCGAAACGCCAAAAAAAAAAAAAAAAAAAAAAAAAAAAAAAAAAGAAAGAAAGAAAGAAAGAAAACAGATTTAGTCATTTAATTATTTCTTTTGTACTTTTATTATATATGGACATACCTTATATGTAAACAGCACATGGTGCTACCATCCTTTCCCTCCTCCCTGTGCTTTACTGAAGAGGTCTTTCTCATTGGGGATGCAGGTCAAGCCCATGGGGATTGTGGGTCATGCATTATGGGAGATGGAGAGGCAATGTGTCTGTGCAGAATTTCCAAACTTGTGGCTCTAACAATCTTTCAGTCCCCTCTACTGCAAATTTCCCCTTAGCCATGCTGGGAGCATTTAAGTCTACTTCAATGATGGGCACTTAGGAGACTCTAGATCCCTGGTTTGGTAGGTGTTGAGTGTCCTCAGTATCTATCTCCATTACCCTTGTTATGATACCATATTCCCTATGAAAGCAGCTCTCCTGCTTTATATGCCAATATCTCTATGGTTTCAGCTGGGGCCGTGATGGAGTGCCCTGGGTCATTTATCTCCTTAGGTCCAAGTCCTGTTGAAAAACAGAAGCAGATTTTCCAATGGAGAATAGAGTCAGCACTGGTTAAATGGGGTAGCCATTATTAGTTTAGAGAGAATTAAAAGGGTCTAGGTCCTCTTATCACCTAAAGTTAGGGGGAGCTTGGCAGTAGAAAGCAGAATCATTACTTGAATATGATTTTGACTTGTTTCCCAGTTCCAGATATGGATCCCTTTCCACTGAGCAGATCTACTAGCCAATCCAAGAGCAGTTGGTTACCCACCATGGCTGTCTGCCACTAATGCACTTGAGTGAGCATCACGTCAGCTTGTTTGCTTCTGAGTCACTTAGACTTTGAGTTTCTTGGACAGATGTTGGCCACTTTCCCCCAGAAGCTCATTTAGCACCTTCCAGCACTAGGTGGGTTAATTGTCTGGAGACTGGCACTCCTCCAGATTCCAACCAGGTCTCTCCATGGTTTGCACCAATAGCATTTGGTGTCTTCAGCAGTAGGATCTTACCATTAACCTATGGTGGGTTATCAAATGCTCTGACAGATGTCTGTCTTGTTTGTTTTGGGAGATCTAGTAGGTCTCTCTGATCAACAGCTCATATTGATGTACACCACATCCTGATACAGAGAATAACAGGCCAGCACCATGGGAAAAGGAAAAAAAAAATGAAAAGACAGAGAAGAAAGAGAAACAGGAGAAATGTGATGTTAGGTTTTTTTCTCATCCTCTTCAGGGCCCTTTGATACAGGTGCTACTCCCAATGTCCTGTTGGGGGTTCCACCTTTCAGTGTGCCTTCCAGCATATAGGATTCTATGGTACCAGTTCAATTTGAGCTCAATGTTGTGTCCCCCCCTCCACCACCCTTTCCCTTTGCACAAGCCTTATTGTCTAAGCCTCAAGATGTTATTCAGATATGTCATCAACTTGGGCTGATCCAGCTTAGGAACTGAATATTAGTGAAATCATGCAATGGTTGTCTTTCTGTGAATGTGTGAGTTCATTTAGAATGATCTGTTCCAAGTCTGACCATTTTTCTACAAATTTCAATGTGCCAGTTTTACTTTCTACTGAGTAATTCCATTGTGTAGATATACCACACCTTGGTTATCCATTCATCCAATGATGGGCACCTGGGTTGATTTCAATTTCTAGATATTATGATTTGAGCAGCTTATAAACATGGTTGGGCAAATATCTCTGAACTGTGATGTAGAGGTTTTATAGTAAATGCCCAGTAAGGGAATAAAAAGATCTGTTGGTAACTCTGTATTAATCCTTTTCAGGAATCTCCATATTGATTTCCACAGTGGTTGTACCAGCTTACATTCCTACCAACAATGAATGAATATTCCAGTTTCTCCACAGCTTCACCAACATTTGCTTTCATTTGATGTTTTAAATGTTTACTATACTTACTTGGGTAAGGTGGAATTTCATAGTTGTTTTAATTTGCATTTCCCTAATGGTTACAGATGTTGAACATTTTCTTAAGTGTGTGTTAGCCATTTGTAATTCCTCCTCTGAGAAAGCCCTATTTAGTTCTCTGCTCCACTTTTGGGGTGGCTTGTTTGATTACTTAAGAAAATCAGTCAACTTCTCTCTCTGACATGTGGGTAATATTTAATAACAATGAGGAAAAAGAAAAAATACTTGCCTGGCACTCATGAGGACCGAGTAGGATGATTACCATGCATTCAAGATCAGTCTGGGCTACAGAGCAAGTTCCAGGTCAGGCTGAGCTAGAGTGAAACTGTGCTTTGCAAAACCAAAAACAAACAAACATAAAAAACCTCCAGGAATACTCTCTTCTGTAAACAAGTGAGAATTAAACATCTAGTTTTCCACAGAAATATGATGTTAGTAGATTTTTCTTATTCCATTATAATTGTGCTACAAATTCATCACCTGAAGGTGACTAAAATTTCAGTCAGGTTTGTCTTTAAGTAGAACAAATATATTCATTATACACCACCAGCTGATGTAATATGTATATATTCAAATACTTTATTTATTTGCAAACAGAGAGAGATGGGGAGGGGAGCGAAGTAATGGGCATGCTAGACTCTCCAGACACTTAAAATAAACTCCAGATGTACATGCCACTGTGTGCTTCTGGCTTTATGTGGACACTGTGGAACTGAATCAAAGCCATCAAGCTTTACAATCAAGTACATTTAACTGCTGAGCCCTCTTTCCAGCACCTAGTGTATGTATGTATGTATGTGTATGTATATATATATATATATATAATTTTTTGAGTGATACCAACAAAAAACTATTAGAAAGTGCATTAAGGAAAAGTGATCTTACAACCTGGCATTTGCACCTGCCTGAACAATTCAGAAAGACATCTGGCTGTACCTTCAAGAGTGAGTTCAATTTGTATAAATGCAGAAGAGTAGCTGATTAGAGGTAAGACTTTAACATTTCTTTGTTCAAACTTCAATTCACTTTTATCAATAAAAACCTCTTTTATTAACAAGGAATTGTTGTTAGTCTTGGATATTTTGACTCAGTTAAATTCTTTTCCTACAAACAAATACATTATTATTCTTGGAAAACATGGAAATAGAAAGCTTTAACAAGTTCCAGCCAAGCCTTACAAACTTGTCATTTTAGGCACATACACAGGTATAAGGTAATTGTTTGAAATGTTAAAGATTTATGCGAAAGTATTCTGTATAGCCACAGTATTATCATTTTTATTTGTTTATTTATTTGCAAGCAGAGACAGAGACAAAAAGAATTAGCAAGCCAGGGTCCCCAGCCAGTATAATGAAACTCCATATGCATGTGTTGCCCTGTGCATCTGCCTTTATGTTGGTACTGGGGGATTGAACCTAGGTCATTAGGCTTTGCAAGCAAATTCCTTAACTGCTGAGCTATCTTTTCAGCCCAATATCCACAATATTTTTAAAACCCTGAGTAATACTTAGACTATCAAAGACATTGAAAAAAAACATGGAATATTTAAAAATACAATTTATTTGGGCTTGTTTGTTGTTTTTTTTTTTAGGGGTTCTTCTTCTGGCCCAGGCTGACCTAAAGTTCACTATGTAGTCTCAGGATGGCCTTGAACCCATGGTGGTGCACCTACCTCTGTCCCCAAGTGCTGGAATTAAAGGCATGCACCACCACACCTGGATATGGAAGTTTTATTTTACTTTTTTTTTGGTATAATGTTTTATGGACATATTACATGTCAGTACCATCATTTTCCTCCTCCCTGCCCCCATTCTGCAGAGGGCTCTCCTCAGTGGGATTGCTGGTGTTCCCCCTAGGTTGGCAGGTTATGAGATATGACAGCATCACTCAGTGATTGTAAGGGAAGGGCAGTGCTTCTCAATCTATGGCTCTTAAATTCTTGTCATCCCTTGAGGAAAGTTTTAATGCATGGGAATTAGAAACAAAATCCACCAAATATTAAAGTGCATTATTTTTCATAAAACATTCTCTTAACTTTCAGGTTGATTTTATGAGGGTGCATCTTCATTTATGTCAGGGACATTACTTTTACTATTTTAGTGGCCACTTCATCTTCTCTCAAGATTCATGATACAAATCACAACCAAACTGAATGAAGTTTCATCTCAACTGCACTTTCAACTCTGTATGATGTACATTTAGAGTCTATCACAAGATAAACATTGTTGCCTTCTTCCCTGAGAAAGTGTGTATGCTTGTGTGTATGTATGTGTACATGTACATACCAACACTTAACTAATAAATATTTATTGAATTGTTTAAACACAAACTGCTTTTTTTCAGTTTTAAAGCTTGTAACTAATTCTCTCCTTTCAGAGAATATCTTCCTGTTTTAAGACTCAATATATAAATATATTTTGCACAAATTATAATTTTCATTAGTTTGTATAAAACGTAAATATTTGTGACTCTAAGTAAAAAAATACTTTATTTTTTACTACAAGCTTATGATCACTGACATGACAGTCTCATTCGATACAGAATTCCTCTTTCTACTAAATGTAGACATGCTAAAAAAGCTATGCAGCAGATCTCATAAAGAAAGGGCCCTTATTTCAATGACTGCTCCATTAACAAAGTACATAAGGGGAAGAGGACATGGCTCAGTCGTAGAGGTTTAGTATGGTTGAGGCCTTGGGCTTGAATCCAGTACCTCCAAAAAGTTGAGTAATCTAAGTTTCAGTGCTCAATCAAATTAATATAACATGCAGAAAAGGATTGTGAGAATAGGAGTCAGGACTTCTACAAATTAGAAACAGAATCCACGGGGTTGTGTCTGTCTATAGTAGAAACATAAAAAAACTCACAACTGTTTCTGTAAAGAATTCCACTTCTCTGTCATCTCAAAACAACCACTTACAATGGAGCAGAAGAATTTCTTGATGCCAGCATAATTGTAAAATGCCCTCCTTTCTCATCCAAAGTGATAATACTGTTGATAGAACTAGGCACTTTCATGAAGTTAAATGCTACCAACTGACCAAGAGTTATGCCATAGTAAGTTTGTTTCCCTTGGCTTCTAGCTCAGAGAGTTTATCCAAGAATCAAGTAATGCTTCAAATGAAGGATATATTCGAGAAATTCTTTTAATATAAGATGCATAGGGCTGGAGGGATGCCTTAGCAGTTAAGGCATTTGCCTGGAAAGCCAAAGGATCCAGGATCAATTCCCTGGGATCCACGTTAGCCAGATGCCCAAGGGGGCACATGCATTTGGAGTGCCTTTGCAGTGGCTGGAGGCCCTGGCATGCCCATTCTCTCTCTTTCTCTCTGTCTCTCTTTCACTCTCTCTCTTACCTCTCTATCCGTCCCTCCTTCTTTCTCTGTCAGATAAATAAATAAAATAAATAACTTAAGAAAAGATGTATAGAACCTTATTCAATCTAATATTATGTTGAAATTTGCAAAGTTCACTTACAAGAAGCTTCTATATTAAAATTTTTCTGCAAAAATTATAATAGGTGCTAAAATGAATATTAGCTATTGACGTTTTTCAACATGAAATGAGACCTTTAAAATCAAAAACCTAAAATTCTGAATCTTTCTTTTTATTTTTACTTCTTTTAAAATTAGAATGTGAGGTGTGTGTGGTTTACTACTCACAAAGATACTACATTTTCTTGGTAAAGACCTGTATCAGTATGCATATCTGGAAAAAATATGAAAAAAAGCCTTCAACACTGTTTACTGGGCTTTCTCACAAAGTGATTTTGTTTCTTTCTTGCCATGAGACAATGCTCAATCATCAACCAGGCAATTCACGCATTGCACACAGAATATACTCATTTCCAAGTCAGTAAATGGGTAGGTCAACAACTGTGAATAAATCCAACTACCTTTAAAGTGAAAAATAAATAAAAATTTGCAAATAAAAAGGTGTGTGTGTTTCATGGTGCACTGTGGAGGTCAGAGGACAACTTCACTTTCTGAGTTCTCATTCTCCACATTGTTTTCAGCATTGTTCTTGTTTTTGCCACTGCATTGACAAAGTTATCTAGCCCACAAGCTTCTAGGTGCTTCTCCTGTCTTTCTCCCTACCACACACTGGGAGTGCAAATACTTACACTACAGCATGATCTTACATGGGCCTGAGGATCTGAACTCAGGTACTTCTGCTTACTCAAAATTTGGTTCATCAACTCATCCTTCTCTCCAGGACTCCACATTTTTAAAACAGATTATAGATAATTAAGTTTTAGTTCTTGCTGATATCAAGAAGATAAGATTCTTTACAGGGGTCCACTGACTAAAAGCACATAACACATGAAAAGTTGCATGGCTTAAGGAAAATATAATTATATAATATAAGTAATCATTTTTTATAAAGAAGGCTAAATCTGACCATGATTGTGCCATGTATAATCTAACCACTTAAGAGGCTGCAACAGTAGAAACACAAATTCCAGGCAAGTCATCTACAGAGCAAGACCTTGTCCTCAAATATATATAATGAAATGGAAAAAAACAAAAGGCTGATAGATTTGTCAGTTTGGTTCTGAGCCCTTATTTGCTGTTAGCTGGTAAGTTATATAACACAGCTATTATTTACAGATTTGCATCATCTCAATTTCATTTCAGTGGCTCAGAAGACTCACAGGTCATGTTTTGGTGCCAAGTAGAATATTCTAAATTATGCTCACTATAACCTAAACTTTTTCTAAATAATTATTATTGTAGGGTACAAATAGATGCCCTTCCAAGAATGAAACAGGCCACTTTCTTCCACTCTGGATAGAACTGAAGTTCATAAAGTGCATCTGTATTAGGAAACTTCTAGACTAACTATACGGCAAAAAAAAAAAAAGGTGTATATGACATGGAATTAGTCTTTCTTTTTCAACAAAATACTTTATGAAAGAGAAATGAGAGAGAGAGACAGAGAAAGAGAGAGAGAACATGGGTATTCTAGGGCCTCTTGCTGATGAAAGGAACTCCAGTTGAATGAGTCACTTTATGTATTTTACTTTACATGGGTAGTGAGAATCAGCATCATTCTTTCTGGCTTTGCAATCAAGCACCTTTAACCACTGAGCTATCTTCCCAGCTTTCTTTAGACTAGAACAAGCACAAAATGTTAAGAAGGAAAAAATACTAATATAAAATAGAGAAAGTTATGTGATAAATTGTAGTATTAAAATACTTCTGCATTAAGACCCTACAAAGATAATTGTGAAAAATTTTTCCTTTATTGCATGAGAATTTTTCTCAGAACCACAGTTCAGTGTTCACACATGAAGGCTTTAGTCTGGCCTGGCCTGTTCAGGAATTGCTCAGAGCTTCAGGAAGCAATTTGGACTCCATGGAAAATGATTTATAAATGTTGCAGAGAAAAAAATAATTGGAGCTAATGAGACCATGCCATCAGCTTTAAATTTATTGTGTAGGAGGTAAGAAATGAAAGAAGAGTTGGTTCAAGAGAGGAGAACATCCCCCTAAAAGCAGTGGGAATGCGAGGCAAGTCAGAATGGTCCTGAATTCTGCTGTAAATGTAATTGTATCAGCCACTCCACTGGGTCATCCTGAATCTATGTTGCTTCAGGGCAGACTGGGAAGAGTATTCTAGGAAACTATAAGGTGTTAAGTGTGAAGAATAACTTGAGAAACATGAAGGGGGTATTTAAGTGTACTAATATACCCAGGGAATAAGATGTGGGCCTTAGTGAGAAGGTAAAAAATTTATGGGAAGAAAATGGATGTCTACCCATGCAAAGGTTCCTGATGTATATAATGTACACTTCTATTCATGTACCTTGAAACTCACCTTCAGAAAGTAAAGTAAAAATTACTTATTACAATAATAGATTTTACTAAGTGTTTTTACATACATTTTCTCATTTAACCTTTCTAATGCTAAGATGTTTATTCTATTACATATGAAAAATATTGAGAGACTGGGGATGTAGATCAGTGATAGTGTGGTTGCCGTGCATGCTTGAGGGCCTGTCTTTGATCCCCCTACTGTAAAAATAAATGCAACCCAAAGAATTGATGATTCACTTAAAACTCAAGATTTGTCCTTCTTCAAAGCCTATATTATGTCTTCCATTCTCCTCAAAAACAAAAGATAAAAGTGTCATGTACCAGTACATCTGTGTGGCAGGTATCTTTACATATATATATTATCTCTAGCCACACTATGGCTTATGTTTCATTTGGAAGGACACTGACCAAGTCAAGGACATCCAGAGGAATTAATAAAACTCAGACACTCTATGAAAATCACCAAGAATTCAAAATGGCAACCAGCCTATGTTTCATTCCTGCATTAATTCATCAGAATCTTATATCTCAGACACTTTCAAGCCATATTGAGTACTTAATCTCCTGGCCTCTTGGAGTTTAAATTTCAGCACTTAGCTCACTCCCCAGTGAGTTTAAAAATACTGCCATTATAGCTGCTTGGGGGTTTCAATATATTTCTTAAAACTTTCTCTCATGTTTCTAGGAGAAATTAAAAGTTTTTTTTTTTTTTTAAAGAAACTGTTCAATTTAACTTAATTATTAGAGAGAGGCAGGCAGACAGAATCAGTGTACTAGAGACTCTAGCCCCTGAAAATGAACTCCAGATGCATGTTGGCTTACATGGGTAGTGGGAAATCAAACCTGGGTCTTTAGGCTTTGCAGACAAGTGCCTTAACTGTTTAGCCATCTCTCCAGCCCTCAACAGGTTTTTGAGGGCTGGATTTTTTAAAACTCAACTATAGCTCTAAAGATTCCCAAGGTTTAGGCCATTATAAAAACCTTCACCATAGGTGATTTCAATGTGTCTAGGGACTCTAGCCTCTCGTCTCTTTGCTATTCATTAATGGTGCATACACGTGTCTGGGAAAGAGTGGTCAAAGAAAACTCACAAATAGTCATATGACCAGTCTTGAATAAAATGGAGACACCTGACATCTGTTGAATATTGTGTTTCAGTGTTAGGTGGCACTAAATCCTGGAAATGCTGTTTTATGGAAAAACAAATTTTTCACAAATTTTTATAAAGCAAAGAAGTCACTTTTTGGAACTTAGTGAAGCAATTATCTTCTCATTGCTATGACAGAACACTTGAATAGAAGTATCTTATGGAAGGAAAAGGTTTCTTTCAGCTTACAGTTTCAAGCAGAAGCTTCATCATGGTGGGGGTTGGAGGTGCACCAATGCAACCAAATGTCCTATGTATATGCCACTCTGTGCACTTTGGCTTTATATGGGTACTGGAGAATGGAATCCAAGGTATCATGCCTTGCAATCAGGTGCCTTTAACAGCTGAGCCATGTCTCCAGCCACAGATTCCTACTTTCTAAGGTGGCAGAAATTGGAAATGATGGAGAAAAAATTGACACAAAGTTTGATCCTGTTCTCAGTTCTCAAGTGTCAATCTTTGAGACCCCTGTACTTCAAAACCTGTGTCATGATCATTTAAAAATAATAACTTGGACATGTGTTCACCTGTGGTCACCAATAGTTCTGAATTTAAAAATATTTATCCAGAGTTTTAATTGTTACTGAACTAATCTTTCATTAACTCCTAAGGTGATTGAGGCCTAAGGAGATATGATCATCAGTGTTTTACAGATGAGGCCTATGTAGACATGATCATGATTGTGCTACATAAGAGGCTTGGGAAGATGACTTGATCATCATCATGTTTACATATGAGGCATGTAAGGCATGATAATCATTGTGTTACAGTTGAGGCCTGCAAAGACATGAACATAATTGTGATAGATGAGGCTGGGTGAGACATGATAATCCATGTATTACAGATGAGGCCTAGGGAGACTTCATCATCATTGCATTAGACATTAGCTTGGGAGACATGATCCTGACTGTTACAGATGAGGCCTTGAGAAACATGATTATCATTGTGCTACAGATGAGGCCTTGGAAACATGATCATCATTGTGTTACAGATGAGGCCTAGGGAAACATGATCATAATTGTGTTACAGATGAGGCCTAGGGAAACATGATCATCATTGTGTTACACATGAGGCCTAGGGAAACATGATCATAATTGTGTTACACATGAGGCCTAGGGAAACATGATCATCATTGTGTTACACATGAGGCCTAGGGAAACATGATCATAATTGTGTTACACATGAGGCCTAGGGAAACATGATCATCATTGTATGACAGATGGGTCCCATGGAGACATGATCATGATTGTGTTACAGATGATGCTTGGGGAGACAGGCTCTTCATTGTGCTACAGATGAGGCCTTAGGAGACACGGTCATCAATGTGGAATAGATGTGCCTAGGGAGACTAGATAATCATTGTTTTACAGATGAGTACTGGGTAGAGGTGATCACTGTTGCATTACAGATGAGTCATGGGGAGAGGTGATTATCATTATTTTACATATGAGGACTTGGGGGACATGACAACAATTGTGTTACAGATAAGGTCTGAGGAACCATGATGATCTCTGTGTTACAGATGAAATCTGGGGAGACATGACCATCATTAGGTTGCAGATGAGGCCTGAAGGGACATGACCATCATTGTGCTACATATGTATGGGGAGATGACCTTAACTTCAACATTTTACAGATGTGGCTTGGGGACATCATTGTCATTTTGTTACAGACAAAGGCTAGGGAAACATTATCATCAATGTGGTAGAGATGAGGCCTGGGAAGACATGCTCATCATTGCGTTACAGATGAGGCTTGTGGAGATGTCTTGATCACCATTGTGTTGAAGATGAGGTCTGGGGTAAAATGATCATCATTGTGCTACAGACAAGGCCTGAAGAAACTTGATCATCATCATTATACTTGCAGCCTAGGGAGATATGATCATTATTGTGTTACAGATGAGGCAAAGGCAGACATGATCATCACTAGGTTAAACCTGATACTTGAGGAGACTTGTGTGTCACTGTGTTACAAATGAGGACTGAGGAGACATGATTTTCACGGTGTTACAGATAAGGCCTGGGGTGACATGATCATCATTGTGCTACAGAAGTGGTATGATGAAATGACTTTATCATCATTATTTTACAGAAGTGGCCTGGGGGACCTGATAGTCACCGTGTTCCAGATGATGCTTTGAGAGACATGATCACTGTTGGATTACAGATGAGGTCTGAGGAGACTTGATCATCACTGTGTTACAGATGAGGACTGAAGAGATATGGTCATCACTGTGTTACAAGTGAAACCTGAGGAGACATGACAATCATGATATTAGAGATGAGGCCTACAGAGAGATGATCATCATTGTTTTACAGAAGAAGCCTGGGAAAACATGATCATCACTATGTTACAGAGGAGGCCATGGGAGACTTGATCTTTATGGTGTTACAGATGAAGCTAGAGGAGACTTGATCATCATTGTGTTACAGTAGAGACCTGGGGAGTGATTATCATGATTGCTTTATAGGTGAAGCCTTGGAGGACATGGTCATCATTGTAGTGCAGATGAGCCCTGAGGAGACATGATCATCAAATTTTAGAAAAGATACCAGGGGAATAAGGAACAGATGAGGCTTATCAACATGACTTTATCATCATTTTATTGCAGATGAGGTCTAGATAACATGGCCATTATTGCACCAAAGACAAGACCTGGGGAGATTTGATCATCATTGTGTTACTGATGAGGTCTGGGGAGACTTTACTATCATTATATTATAGATGAGGCCTCAGGGACATGATCATCATTTTGCTACAGAAATGGTATGGTGAGAGGAATTTATCATCATTATTTTACAGATGTGGCCTTGGGACATGGCCATTATTGTGTTACAGATGAGGCCTGGAAGACATGATCATCAATGTATTAGAATTGAGGTCTGGGGAGACTTTATCATCATTGTATTACAGATGAAGCCTGAAGGTACATTACTATCATTGTGTTACACATGATGCCTGAGGAGACATGCTATTCACTATGTTACACATGAGGCCTGTGAACACATGATCATTATTTTGCTACAGAAGTGGTATGGTAAGACAACTTTATCACCATTATCTTGCAGATGTGGTTGGGGAATATGATCATCAGGATGTTAGGGTTGAGGTCTGGGGAGATATGATCATTGTTGGGTTACAGATGAGTCCTGTGGAGACTAGATTATCATTTTTGTTAGATACAGGGCCTGGGGAGACATTATCATCACTTCGTTAGAGTTCAGGCCTAAGGCTTGATCATTATTTTGTTACAGATGAGGCCTGAAGAGATATGAACATAACTTTGTTACACAGGGGGTCTGGGGCAAATGATTTTTAAGGAGTTACAAATGAGGCCTGGGAAGACATGATTTTTATTGTGAAGTCTGGGCAGACACATTCATCGTTGTATTACAGATGAGGTCCGCAGAGACATGACCATTAATGTGTTATAGATGAGTTGTGAGGAAACATGATCATCATTGTGTTGCAGATGAGAACTGGGAGACTTGATCATCACTGTGTTACAGATGAGGCCTGAGAAGACATGATAATCATTGACTGACAAATGAGGCCTGGGGTGTCATACTCATCATTTTGTTACAGATGAGACCTGGAGAGACTTGATTATCATTGTGATACAGATGAGGCCAAGGTTGTCATGTTCATAATTTTGTTACAGATGAAGCCCGGGGAGACATAATCTTCCTTTTGTTACAGATGAGGCTTTGGAAGTCCTTATCATAATTTTGTAACTGATGAACCCTGGGGAAGCGTGATCATCATTGTGTTACAGATGAGGCTTGGAAAAACTTGACCATCATTGCTTTGGAGATGAAGCTTGGGAAGTCATGATCATCATTGTGTTACAGATGGGGCCTGGTGAGACATGATCATTATTTTTATAGATGAGGCCTGTTGAGACATAATCTGTGTCTTACAGATGTGGCCTGTGAAGATATGATCACCATTGTGTTACAGATGAGGCCTGGGAAGAAATGATCATCAATGTGTTACAGATTGGGCTTGGGATACATGATTATCATTGTACTACCGATCAGATATGAGGAGTCATGATCATCACTGGCTTTTACTTTAGGCCTGGGAAGACATGATTATCATTGTGTTACAAATGAGGTCTGAAGAGACATGATCATCATTGTCTTAGAGATGAGGGCTGGTGGGAGATAACCAATGTGTTAGCGATGGGGCCTGGGGAGACATGATCATCATTGTTTTACATGTGAGTCTTGAGGAGACATGATCCACATTGTGTTAAAGATGAACCCTGGGGAAACCTGACCATCATTGTCATACACATAAGGCCTGATGAGATGACTTCATCATCATTGTGTTAGAGATGTGGCTTGGGGAGACATGATCATCACTGTGTTAGGGATGAGACATGAGGAGATATGACCATCATAGTGTTAAACATTAGGCTTGGGGAGACATGATCATCATCATGTTATAGATGAGGTCTGGAGAGTCATGATTATAATTTTGTTACAGTTGAGGCCTGGAGATACATGATCATCTTTGTGCTACAGCTGAGGCCTATGTGAGTATCTTAACTAAGGCTGCTGTAAGAACCGATCATGGATGGTGCCTGCAAACATCAGAGACTTATTTACAGCCTGGGATTGAAAGTCCAAGATTAAAGTTCTGGCATTGTAAATTCCTAATGACAAGTTCATGGCTTACAAATGCAGATTCCTGGCTTCTTTCACATAATGGGAAGAGTGAGCTCTAATGTCCCCCTTTTGTTTTATTTTATTTTTTTGGTAAAGGTACAAATCCCATTAAGGCCTTGTAGCAGACAGATTCAGGTTCGTTGAGATGAACTTCCAGACCAGGCACAGTTATGGAGGAAGGGATATTTATTGAAGCCTACAGATCCAGGGGAAGTTCCATAAATGTCAGAAGCAGTGACCTGCCTTCACAGGACCAAGCAGAGAGAAAGAGAGAAGTACAAGCCAAAAGCCAAAAACCACAACACACTTCAGGAATTCCTGCTAGGCACACTTTGCATATCTTTAGATTGAAATCTGAAACCAACCACCACACTTAAAGATCCACCCAGTGACATTGCCTCCAACCAGGTGGCTGAAGAATGCAAACTGCAAACAATAAAAACTGAATATATTGGGGGCAATCTATTCAAACCACCACATTCCGCCCTGGCCCCAGTAGATTTATAAACATCACACATTGTACATTGCACTCAGTTCAATTTCAAAGGTCCCCACAGTCTTGACCAATTTAATTTATAAAGGCCTGTAAAATCAAACAAGTTATATATTTCTAACACATAAAGGCACAGAGTAAACATTTTCAACTGGTATAAGGCACAGCAAGGAGAGACTAAAACAATGGAAACTCAACCACCATCAAGCAAACATCAAACTTCTGCAGTTCAAGTTCAATGTAACCAGAGACTGCCAGTCTCCAGATTTTCCAATTCCACCCCTTCAGCTGGGCAGAATAGCCAGGGAACACTTCCATCCCAGGCCAACAGTGAGCTCCATGGTAGCCCTTGCATAGTCCTGGTATATCAAAAATATCTTCAGGTTTTCATGCAAACCACGGTCCATCTTCCAAAGGTTCTTTCAGCCTATCAGGGCATCATGCACTGCCTTATGCAGCATCTCAGCAGCAGCTTCTGGAACCGTGTGCAATTCATGACCACCCCTCACATCTTCCATGCTTCTGAATCCAATACCAGGTGTACAGGACATAGCCATATTCTTAATTCACAGACAAAATAAATCATAGCCTTGAAAAGCAGGTTCCTTCTCCAGTCAACTCTTTCCAAAAGTGTTTGCACTTCTATGGTAGTCATTCCTCAGGCATCCTTTCCATGGTAAAGCAATTGGACCATCTTCCTTTAAGATTGCTAATGTGTTTGACAATAGCAGATTCAATAACCTAAAACCAGTCTCAGTGCCTGTAATTTTAACTTGCTTGAGGTTTTCCAGCTTAAAATCTTAAATCTCTCAGTCCAATATCTTTAGCCAAGCACATCAGTCCATTACAAATTTAACCTTGATCAAACTCTCTGGGCCTGGACAGCAGGACACAGCCAGCCCTTATGCCAGTAGCCCAGTTCCAACAAAGTCCTCTGCAGTCTTTCCTTCCCCTTAGAAAGCTCATTAGCCAAGCCTCGAATTTCAATATTGTCTACACTTAGAATTCTCAAATCCTTATCATAATAGTCCATAAAATTTGGCTTACCACTCCAGGAGGCATCTTCATTTGCAAGCACCAAGTCCATGCCTATTCCTCCAAAACAAAGATTCCAAAAGATCAACATTCACTTGGTCAGGTTCATCTCAGTCCACTCCTTGGTACCAAGTTCTGTAGCAGACAGCTTCAGTTTCGCTGAGATGAAATTACAGACCAGACACAATTATGGAGGAAGGGGTATTTATTGAAGCCGACAGATCCAGGGGAAGTTCCATAAATGCCAGAAGAAGCTGGCCTGCCTTTACAGGACCAAGCAGAGAGAGAGAAGTACAAGCCAAAAGCCAAAAGCCACAGCACACTTCAGGAACTCCTGCTAGGCACACTTTGCATATCTTTAGGTTGATATCTGAAACCCACCACCACACCTAAAGATCCACCCAGTGACATTTCCTCCAGCCAGGTTGCTGCAGAATGCAAACTACAAATAAAAAACTGAATATATTGGGGGCCATCTATTTGAACCACCACAGGCCTCATAACCTTCTGTCACCTAAATTACTTCCAAATGGCCTCAGCTCCAAATATGTCACTTTGGAGGACAAGGTTTTAACTAGTGGATTTTGGAAAGACACAATTCAATCCATAGCACCTAATGAAAAATCATGGTAACAAATTGGCCTAAAGTGTGCTAGGTAGAAAACACAAGATAGGCAAACCTCCAGGTCCCTGGACAAAGAACTTGATTGTATGTACAGGAAATCCAAAAGTACATCAGGGTCACAGGATGTAGTCAATAGTTGGGATGGTGTGAATGTGAAATGTCTCCCATAGCCTTGTGTATTTGTGATGAACATGATACTTAATCCCCAGCTGATGAAGCCTTTGGGAAGTAGAACATTGCTGAAACAGGTTTGCCATTGGTGGGTGGACCTGAAGGTTTATTAGCCCAGCCCTACTGGGTGGTTACTAGCTTGTTCACTCTTG
The DNA here is from genome assembly GCF_020740685.1 of Jaculus jaculus. Classification (NCBI taxonomy): domain Eukaryota; kingdom Metazoa; phylum Chordata; class Mammalia; order Rodentia; family Dipodidae; genus Jaculus; species Jaculus jaculus. The sequence continues at coordinate 38,226,234 of NC_059119.1, read as the reverse complement.
GTTTTGCAATCCTGCTGATGTGACAAGATATGATCCCCAGCCTCTACTTTGCTATGCTTTCCCTGCAATGAAACTTCCCCTTGAAACTGTAAGCTGAAATATACTCTCTCCTCCCATTAACTGTGGTTGGGTGTTTTGTTCCATAAATGAGAAGGTAACAGAACAGTGGTTTATAAAATGGACCTCATGAAGTGCTGGAACAAATAATGTGGAAATTATAAAGACAGATTCCTCTGGGAGTGATGGTGGCCCTAGCTGCACCTCAAGATCGTGGAATTAAGGCAAAGGAATATATTAGCAGTGGTATCAAAAAACGAACTCCACTCTGGACCTGGCTTTCTTGAGGATTGTGTGAAGTCTATAGCAAAGATGTCAAGGGACCTGCAACAGGTGTAATAGTCAAGCTGATGATAGCTGCTGTTCTCAAAAGAGCATGTTTGAATATCTCAAAGGGAAAACACTGCCTGCTACAGAGCCATATTGTGTTCCATGCTCACATATATTCCAGATTTGATATTCCCAATTTATAGGTGGTCTCCTATACCAAGTCACTGAGAAACATAACCCTTTCTTTCTTTTGTTTCCATCATTGTGAATGTTTGCCTTTGTGACAGTGAGGAAAGACGGGCAGACCAGGAGAAGGATGTTTACAAGTTTTCGACAGCTCACATATCATTGACTTAAATTTAGTTATGCAGCCATACCTGACTGAAAAAGAAATAAATAAAAAATTTCAAAAACCCTGTGTTAGGTGTTATCTTCATCCCTGATGTTGTGTGGCTGACACAATGAAGAAGTACACAGCATGTTCCTGGGTGTGCTGCTTGAAGATTCAGCAGGAGGTTGAGTGCCTTTCAGCAGAGCTCTGTGTCTGAGGGTGAGAACCTTCACTGGTGGGGGATAACTTTATTTCTTTCTCATTGAATTGACTTTGCATGATCCCTCAGCTCTCTGTGATTAAACAAAGCCTACTTGTCACTACCATTATTTGTTTGACAAATATTTTTTTAAAGGAAAACAAGAATCTTAGGGAATATAGTATTTCAAATTGAATGTGATCTTCTCTCTTGTTATATCCAACAGAATAAGTTATCAATTTAAAATCCATGTTTTTTTTTTCTTTTTAAATGTGGGGCCTAGGTGTCATGTTTGAGCCTTCCCTGCTGTACCTCTGCACCTCTCTGCAGGAGTCTGGGTCATATGTCCCTAGTTCAGGTTCCCTTAGTACCAAGAAGTTAATAAACTAAATCAGGGGAAAGAAAAAGAACAAAAATGCAAGTTTTTTCAATAGCCACATGACCATGTCTATAGGTAAAGGTGCTAGGGCTCAGAGAAGCTCAGCACAGTGCCTAATGCAAGAGCCAGAAGAAATGAAGACTGGGCCCCCAAGGCCATTAGACAGCCATGGTCCTCAACAGTCACTGAGTCTTGGATGGTGGCCCCTGTGTAAGCTGATGACTGGAACACGAGTTGTATTATCTGGTCCATGCTGCCAAACATCTGCTGCTGGTGTAGTGGTTGAATCTGGGGATGGTGAGGAGCCTATCCTATCCATTTAAGGGTTACAGCAATGCACACTGCATGCAGCCCACTCCTAGGTGCCTGCCCTGTAGATCCCCACAACAGACCCCCACCCAGCCCTGTTTCAGTGTGTGCATGTGGAGGTGAAGAGCATGGCAGAGTCTCTAGACTGAAGAGAGGTTCTGCCTGTCTGCCTTACAGCTGTAGATGTTTCCCTCAGTTTAATCAGAGATAGTGATCTTAACCTCCAGCAAGAAGAGAAAGCAAGTTAGTTTCCCATAATCTTAGGCTGTTTTGGGAATTTCTTAACTGGAAAGAAGTAGTGCCAATCCCATGAGTCATGCTCACAGATAGGAAAGGTACATGGGAGGATGAGGTCCAAAAGAGGGTCCAGTGGTACTATCAAACCAATTGATTCAAAATATTTTCTTTTGAGAGAGCCACCAGGTAACAGGGGCAGACTTCTTGTTCAGCACTAGGATGTTGAATTTGCAATATGCTGCATTCCAGACTCCTTTATGTGTAAGAATGCGGGAAGAAGAGCTCAATCTCAGGATATCTGGGAGGAGTAGCATTGGTCCTGAAGGAGGGAATGGGGATGAGCATGGGCTGGGAGGCAGTTTCAGAGTTCCCAGGGCATTTCTGAATTGTTCAGAGTCAGAGCCATTGAAACAAGCTGGATAAACAGACAGATAGAACATTGACTTATGTGATTTGAAAATGAAAAGTACATCAGAGGAATAAGCCAGGTCACAATTTTTCACATATAGTGTATGTATATTAGCCTAGACTACCAAAAAATGTGGAGTTTAGAGAGCCATGGAGATTATTTTGGGGATTTAGCTTTGAAAGAGCTAATGAAACTATGTTAGGCTGTAAAGACTTAAAGTTTGATTATTTGATATCTTGATAATTTGTTATTATCAGTTGCTCATTTTACAGACACAATGAAATTTTATATAATTACAGCCAGTTTTATCTATTACACCATGTTTATAGAAAAGAAATAAAAGCTGAAGGAGCCCGACCTCCGTATAACATCAGAGTGAGGCTATGCTTGTGTTTTCCCACAGGATGCCGAGTCACCAATCTAGATTCCTGACAGGCTTGTTGGGTCTTTCAGGGCCTCCAGCTCTGAGTCTGAAAAGAAAGAGCAGACTGTGCCGCAATCTGCGACACCTTCCTGTGGCATCAATTCTTCAAACTGAAACCATGGCATCGGCTCTGGCTCCAGCTGCTGGAGGAGGTGGAAGAAAGTACTTTGACTACAGCTTTCGTCCACCTTCAGCTTTCACCTCTATGGCCGCTGTGTGTTCCTAGATCAGCAGCAACTCACAGCGGTGTGATGCCATCCTGGGGACAACTCAAGGCGCTGGCTGAAGGAGCTCACTCCTTGGTGTCTGCAGTTTATCTACCACCCTTTGTGCCAAATCTGTTTGTTGCTATGCTTTCACTTTTGGCTGCTGGGGTATGGTGTCTCTCGCTCTTTCCTGTTGTTGCTGCAGATATGTCCTATTGGGCCTATGTTCCAGACCTTCCAATGTCTCATCCTGCTACTTGGAACTTTGGACCTATTAAGGTCACCACTAACAACGCCAATTTATTGGGAGGAGAAAGTAATTCTTATTTGACACAAAAGACTGAGTACAATTTTAATTATATGGGCATGTTGGACACTCTTCCTGTTTGCTTCTCTATTCATAAGGACATGTCGGGCTGTGTTCCTTTGGCTGAAAATTAATTAATTGCTGACTCCCCAACTCCTCCTACTAACACCCAAGGGGATGATGAACAGGAACAATGAGATGTATGGTTCCTTATGTCATATCTCCCAAAACAGTATAATACTTCTGCTTATGAGATAGAGCTTACAGCCTTGCCCCCAAAATTACCTGCTTGTCAAAACACTACAGATTTAGATACCATTTGGGAAAAAAATACCACCTTCAGGGTACCCAAAATGGTTTTCATACTAAAACTGTTAAATAATCTCTTTTTAATTCCTCTCTGTCCTTGGATTGGTCAGTCAGTAGCCCAGACCATGACTATACACAGACTTTAAAACAAGCAAAATATATATGAGGAAACAATACTATGCATACTGTTAGGGCAAGAGCTTGGTATAGTCCAGGTTGGGTTGCACCCTCATTTTGTCCTCAAACGCTGGGAAAAAAGGACTTCCTGGTACAATTGGATCTTTTTAGATTGTTTGCAGCCACCCATAAAGTTACTATAATTAGACCCCTGGGGACAGTTATACAAACCTCTGCCGCCCCCGTGACTGCTTGTGTGGCTGCCCCTTTCTCCATTATTCATCCTGGAATGGAGGGCCACTTTTATTTGTAACACAGTTCTCATGGGATATTTCATGTTTCTTATTCTAATTGTGTTCTCTCTAATTTATCACTGAAACTTCTGAGGATGTTTTCTTGATTTTACGTCAAACTCCATATTTTATGCTGCCAGTAAATATTAGTGAAAATTGGTTTTTTAATTCTGGAATTGAAGCTCTCCATAGAGCTTTGGTTCTGATCACATGCCCAAAAAGATTTGTAGCAGATTTTACGTATTACAGCTTTATTTGGAAGTTTTGCTCTCTCAACTATGTCCTTGGTAAAAAAAATACATACTGCCAATCATGTTAATCAGCTTTCTAAAAATGTTAGTCTAGCACTTATGATTCAGGTACATATAGATAAAGGAATGCAGGATAGACTCAATGCTTTGAAAGAGGCAGTCCTCTTTATAGGAAATGAAATTCAAAACATAAAAATTAGACTCTTGGGCTGGAGAGATGGCTTAGTGGTTAAGCTCTTGCCTGTGAAGCCTAAGGACCCCAGTTCGAGGCTCGGTTCCCCAAGTCCCAGGTTAGCCAGATGCACAAGGGGGCACATGCGTCTGGAGTTCGTTTGCAGAGACTGGAAGCCCTGGTGCACCCATTCTCTCTCTCTCCCTCTACCTGTCTTTCTCTCTGTGCCTGTTGCTCTCAAATAAATAAATAAATAAATTTTAAAAAATTAGACTCTCAGTGCAATGCCACTCATTATTTAGATTGATATGTGTTACTCCACTGCCATATAATGACTCAGAACATGATTGGTCACAAGTTAAATCCCACTTACAAGGCCCTTGGAACAATTCTCAGCTGATTATGGACATATATCGGCACAATATTTTATTCAATCTGTATCATTGCTGGTCTTGTTCTTGTTCTTTTTCTTTTCCCACTCATCTTAAGACAACTCTGCTACCCACTCTCAGCATTAACTGTGGACATTTGAGCTAGTCAATTAAAACAAAAAGGGGGAGATGCCAGAGACGGTAAGCATGCCATTTCAGGATCACGAGGAATTGAGTGCTGAAGAACTGCATGACACAGTTCCAACCCAGCTGTCTCTTCCTTGAAGTCCAATGTGGCCCCTCTATAGAAACATCTTTGGCTCTCTATGCTACAGATATCTATGGTTTTCTGTATAGTGTTTGTCTTTCTCTGTCTTTCACTTGGTGTACCAATCTCTAAGTCTACTTTTCCAGCAAAAATTGGTGTTAGTAAAGTGTCGGTCTATGTATCTGAAAGATGATCTGGCATAGAACTGGAAAAACAAGAAAATGGATCAGAGATAATTGTTTTCCTTAAAGGCCTTAAAGAAAGTCAGGCATGGAGTACAGTACACTTAGGATGAACCAATGAACCTCCTGGAACAATGTAAAAATTGTTCTATGACTAATTTTTCTAAATGGTGGCAATTGCAGCAAACTATGACTCTTTGCCAAGAATCCTTACAGGAAAAACAACTGAAGTCAGAAAGAGTTCAACTGGGGGCACCAAAGTCTAAGTATTGGAAAGATGTGAAAAGGAAAATTTAAAATAAATGATTGAGAGATAAATGGATATTGGATCAGTGATTAATGGTGGGAAGCCCAATTTTGTGGTTGTTTTGTCTCTTGCCTTTACTGTAGTAATTGAAAGTAGGAGTTCAGGAAACTGCAAGTGCTTCACGGCACATACCCGGGGAAAGTGTGAAAATACTTAATCATTATAGGGGCCTGACAGCTGTACTTGAGGTAAATAATTATGGGATTGTTTGATGTAAAGAAATAGCAAAATGTTTCTATGAATTCTGTGAAACTGTACCTTTTTTGAAGTTTGTTCTTGCATGACATGATCAGAAAATAAAAGACTGGGGCTAAGAGTTGTGGCAGCAGAGAGCAGAACAGAGAGAGAAGCAGAGAGGAGAGCAGAGAGAGAGGCAGAGAGCAGAGCAGAGAACAGAGAGAGAAAAGCAGAGAGGGGATCAGAGAGAGAAGTAGAGGAAGGGATTTATTGAAGCTTACAGATCCAGGGGAAGTTCCATAATGGCAGAAGAAGCTGGCCTGCTTTCACAGGCCCAAGCAGACAGAGAGAAGCACAAGCCTAAAGGTCAAAAGCCACACAGCACACTTCAGGAACTCCAGCTAGGCACACTTTGCATATCTTTAGATTGAAATCAGAAACACACCACCACCCCTTAAGATCACCCAGTGACATTGCCTCCAGCAGGTGGCTACAGATGCAAACTACAAACAAACAACTGAATATATTGGGGGCCACCTATTCTATTCAAACCACCACAGAAGCAGAGAGGAGAGCAGAGAGAGAGAGAGAGAGAGGCAGAGAGCAGAGCAGAGAACAGAGAGAGAAAAGCAGAGAGGGAATCAAAGAGAGAAGTAGAGAGAGAGACAGAGATGGAGAAACTCAGCTGCCTTCAGCATTATCCTGTCAGCTTGCACCACTCCCTTTCACACCTCTCTTTGGGGACCCTCCTTCAAGCCAGGGCTGGACCCTGGCACAGGTGCCTGATAGCTTTTGATGCCTGATCTTTGAACTAGGAGCTTTCTTTGTAACAGAAGCCACTTATCATGCTATGGTCCAGGGAAGTTTTATGGTCTACTGAGATTAGTGGTCTGAGGTCAGTGATTCATTAACCCTTCAGCTCAAGCTAAAATTTTGAGCACTGTATTGAGTCTTACCTTAATACTGATTGTACAAGGAATGCTTTGAAGTTTTCTCCATAGGTTTTTACATAGGTTTCTGATATATATTCTGATGTATATTCTTTTTTGTTTACTTTTTTACATTTTATAAATATAATAATCTTAGTTCATAAGCTTATAAAACTAGACTAATGGCTGGATTATTGTGGTTTGCCCATTCTTACATTTGGTCATCAATAGATTAAGATTAGATAACTCAGGTTGGCCTTGAATTTTCAGCAGCTTTTCTACATCTGCCTCCCAGTTCTAGCATTTCCAACACATACCACCAAGCCTGGCTTTATAACTTCCTTCTAAAATTATGACGTCAAAGTCCCATGGCAAAGCACTGTCTTATCAACTCATTATTGTTAAGAAAATTTGAAAAAAATAGTCCACTTTCTCATAGTTATGCAGACTTTGGACTGTATCATAAAATCAAATTTGAACACTGTCAAGATATACACTAGACTTTATTGTATATTAGAAATTATTTTTAAATAAATAGGCTGAAGATTTTTGAATAACAACCCTATATTTGAAATACATATTAGAACATCTTAAGTTGATTATATTTAAACAAACTTCATATGAAACTTCTGTGTATCAGGAGTATAGAAACAGGTTGAGAATGAATTATTTTAGTGGAAGAAATTACTTGAGAATATACTGCTTTACTGCATTCAAAGAATGTTTGAAAAATCTGTTTACATAGGAACAGTGCATATGTAGTTTGTGTCTATGATAATGTGAGCTTCGTGAGGGAAGGGCCTGTCTGATCTGTTCTCTGCTCTATCCATAGTACTAACACCATGTGCTGCATCAATATGTATGTGCTGCATGCATGAACGTATCATTAATTTTCTACTAGTAATATAACAGTCTTGAGTTGTTACAGGATAACTTAAGCTTAATAACTCTGTAATCCCCCAAACAATAAAGTTTCTTTCTTTAAAAATATTTGAGAAATAAGATTTTTGGCTAAAACTTATCTTCCAATTAGCTTGTTGTATTGCAGATTTTAAACATTTTTTCTTTTTTAATTCATATTTTATTAGTTATGGACATACTCAGTATGTAAACAGCACATATTGGTACTATCCTTTCCCTCAGCCCTTCCCCCCTTCACAGGTACCCTCCTCGGTGATGCCCATCATCCCCACTGGGATTTTGGGTTGTGAATTGTGGGGGCAGCCATCAGATATGGTGAACAGGCTATGTCTCTGTGCATAATGTCCCAACTTATGGTGAAAGGCCCAAGAATTCAGAAGCCCAGAAATACTATCATGCTCCAAAGGGAGCTTAAGCAGGCCCCTACATACCTCAAACTTCAGGCTTTACTCTCTGTTGGAAGCAAGTAAAGAATCCCTCTTCTCATTATATCAGAGCCCGCTCCTAATATAAAACTAGGTAAAAAGGGCATGAGATAGCCCTCAAGGATGGGAAATGAGTAATGAAGTGAACCACTTATTTGGTTTCTGTAAATAGCCTGCACCATAAACCCTAATAGCCTGCACTGTAAGCCTTAATAGCCCACACCGTAAGCCTTAGTAGCCCGCACCATAAGCCATAGCAGCCTGCCTCAGACCACCAAGGTCATAGGAGACTGATACCACACTCTGCTACCACCACCCAAGGACCTGCACAAATGCTGACCTCCAAGGTCATAGGAGACTGATTGGTCCACGAGGGGCTTGAACAAGTTAAACTAATTGGCTTAGAAACTATGGAGTGGAACAAACTGACTGGTTCGCACCCTGTGGGCTCCTGATGTTAAAAAATGATTGGTCTAATGCACAGGCTTTGTTAGAAACCCTATAAAAACTGTCCCGTTCCTGCATTCAGGGCTCTGCAGTCCTCTACCCCTGTGCGGTGTATGACTGTGGGCCCCAGCACGCTTGGAATAAAATCCTCTTGCAGTTTGCATCAAGACAGCTTCTCGTGAGTGATTTGGGGTGTCGCCATATCCGGGCAGAGCATGGGGTCCCCATTTTGGGGTTCCTACAATGGCTCTAAAAATCTTTCCTTCCTCTCTTCCATGAAAATCCCTAATCCATATTGAGTTCGTTTTAAGTCTACTTCAGTGATGGGCTCCTAGGAGCCTGGTTTGGTAGGTGTTGAGTGTCCTCAGTGTATATCTCCTTCACCCTTATGCTGATATAAGTTTCACCAAGAAAGTATCACTCTTGCTCATTTCCCCAATTCCTCTATGGTTTCATCTGGGGCCCTGGTGAAGTGTGATAGGTCCTTTCTCTCTTCAGATCCCATGTCTGCCTGAAAAAGAAAAGCAGGTTCACTAATGGAGAGTAAAGTCAACAGAGGTTAAATGGGATTACCATTATTAGTTTTGAGAGAATTTAAAGGGTGTAGACCATCTTGTAGCCAAAGATTAGTGGGAGCTTCATATTGGAAAGCAAACTCATTATCTGGATATGATTCTGATTTGTTTTGCAGTTCTAGATATGGGTTCCTTTCCACAGAGTGGATCTGTTAGCCAATATAAGAGCAGTTGGTTACTCATCATGGCTGTGAGCCACCAAAGCTCTTGTGTGAGCATCACACCAGGTTGTTTGCCTCAGAGTAGCTTAGATCTTGAATTGCTCAGATGTTTGCCACTTTACCCCAGTAGCTCATGTAGCACCCTCTAGCACTATATGGGCTAACTGTCTGGATACTGACTATCTTCCAGATTCCAGCCAGGTCTCTCCATGTTCTGTACCAACAGCGTATGGAGTATTCAGCAATGAAGTGTTACTTACCATTAACATCTGGTAGGTAATCAAGTAGTCTTACATAAGTCTGTCTTGTCTGCATCTATTGAAATAATAATGCAGTTTTTATGACTAAGCTTATTTATATGGTGTATTACCTTGGCAGATTTCCATATGTTGAACTAGCCCTGTGTTCCTGGGATAATGCCTACTTGATCAAGATGGATAATCCAGTGATATGTTGTTGAGTTTGGTTTGAGAATGTTCTTTATTGTATGTAAATCTATCTGCCATTTTCTTCCTTTAACTATTTGGTTTGAATGTGTACATACAGTATATTATATTTATCCTAAATTTGAATTACTTGATAATGCTATGAAGTGCATTGGTCAATTTGTCCAGTCACCTCAAATATGCATCAAGTATTTAGGTAAAGTAATCTGATTCTTGTGATGGCAAGTGAAGAAGACTTTTGAAATGTGTTGGGAATTTGTGTCAACTCATTTTATCTAATGCCATATTTGTTTCTAGGACTGAAGGCCCTTCCCTGAGGCTTTAACACCAGATTACAATAATTGAATACTTATGCCATCCTGATCCTATTATAAAAAGATAAGTAAACTGGTGTTTTGAATATTGTATATTTAGAGGTAAAATTTTTAAACTTTTGTTGGTAGTCTGGACAGAGATTAAAGTGACAGGCAATGTGTTTATATGTGTGAGTATTTTAACTTTTGTGTATATTTCATTCTTCCTATTAAAGTCTAAGTACCTTTCTAAAATGTACTGTTAGTCTGTCCACAGATTCTGGCATAGTTTTATTAGCTAGGTCCTTGCTATTAGTTCAGGTTTGCTTTAACTTTCTAATCCTCATGCTTTTGGCATGCTCCAGCACAGACAGGTCATAGGAATACACACACACACACACACACACACACACACTTGTGTGTGTGTGTGTGTGTGTGTGTGTGTGTGTGTGTGTATGTGTTTAGGCTAGATGACAACCTCAGGTGTCATGCCCCAGATTCCATCCACCTTTCCCATTTTTGAGGGGCAGGGGGGTTTTAAGGTAGGGTCTCACTATAGGTCAGGCTGACCTGGAATTAACTCTGTATCCTCAGGGTACCCTCAAACTCATGGCAATCCTCCTACCTCTGTCTCCCGAGTGCTGGGATTAAGGGCATGCACCACCACACCCAGCTCATCTTTCCCAATTTTTAATGTTTTCTCTTCTCTTCCTTTTCTTTTGAGGTGGAATATGTCATTGGCCAGGAAATCAACAAGTAGGCTTGACTGACTAGCCAGGGACCCCCAGAGATCTGACTGTCTCCACCTCTCCAGTGCTGTAAATTGCAAAGCTGCATCACCATATTTGGCTTTTATAGAAGTGTCAGTTCTAGGTTGAATTCAGGTGTTCATATTTATAAGACAAGCACTTTACCAACTGAGTAATTTTCCTACAGGAAATATTCCCACAGGAATATTTTCAACTTATAAATTGGATAGGTTAAGTCTAATTATGCATGTTAAATCATTATTTTTTACTTAGACATTGTAACAATAGAATGGTGAATTTTCATCCTAGGGTACTCTTACTACTATAAAATAAGGTATATATTCCAACTTTATATAATATATAATGTATGCTGGGCATGGTTGAACACTTCTTTAATTTCTGCACTCAAGAGGCTGAGATAGGAGAATTATTGTGAGTTTATGGTCTGCCTGGGGCTGTAGAGTAAGTTTAAAGTCACTTAAGCTAGACTCAGATACTTCCCAAACCCCCACTCAAATTTATACATGATTATAATGGCTAATGTTTTCCTATTATCCTCTTATACCTAAAATGAATTCACTATTAAATAGGAGTGTTAAAAGGATTAATGGAAGTACCAATAAAATGACTTGAACTGTTTGGAAGAGAAAGTATAGCCATAAGCTTAACTGTGTACACACAATTGTGTGTGTGTGTGTGAGAGAGAAGTGGGGGGAGAAATGTGTGATCATGTGTAACGTAAACATGTGTGTGGATGTGCAATCCCCAAATAGCCATTTAGTGATTGATGGCAAGTGTCCCCATTCACCTTTCCCCTTTACTTCCTAACGGCAGAATCTCTCAATGTACCTGGAGCTGCCATTTTTCAGTTAGACTCCTGACTAGGGAGCCCCAAAAATCCTGTCTCCAACTCCCTCAGTACTGGGTTAAGGTGAGAATGGAATCAGATCCTCATTCTTTTGTAACAAGCACTCTTACCTGCTGAGTCATCTTCCTAGACACTTGTATGTTAAATTTTGCTTCAACTTTTTTCTTTTGTAAAAGTGACTTCGTGTCCACTAGAGTACATAAATTCTATTAATTCTCTTGTGGAGAAATCACTGTATATTTTCACTTAAAATAGTATAATTGATTCAATTAGGAAGGGTAAAATGTTTTGGAAAATGTATTAAATGCTTTAAGTGTATTAAAAGTGGTGAGGTAAAAAAAGAGAGAGAGAGAGAGCTTGGGTAAATACTTTATGACACTTAACAATTGTAGGTTTTAAAATATTTTAATTACTTACTAATGAGAGAGAGAGAGCAGAGCGAGAAAGGGAGAAAATTGCCATAGATTTTAGCCATTGCATATAAACTCCAGATGCATGCACCAGTTTTTACATCTGGCTCTATGTGGATACTGGGGAATCAAACTGAGTCCTTAGGCATTGTAAGCAAATGCCTTTATTTCTGAATCATCCTGCCCAGCAAGTGTAGTTTTTACAGAGGCTTCTGAGGACTTCCCAGCAGTATATGGCCCTATGGTGTACTTGGAATCCATATAGATAATAGTTCAAGAGAGATATCTGGTTTATTTTAAATACACACTCATATAAATGTTTTAAAGAGATGAGTAATAGAGCTAACTCCTACCTGTAAGTTTTGGATTTATATTATTTCATCCCATGTACAAAACCATTGTTTTTCTACAAGTTTTTCATTAATAGTTCTTTTTATCATTTTGCATTGGGTATTATAAAAGAACATTTTATCCTGATTTTTTTGAAGTAGGATATCACTCTAGCCCAGGGTGATTTGGAAGTCACTCTGTACTCCCAGGCTAGCACCACAACCACAAATATCCTCCTACATCTTGCTTTTGTGTGCTGAGATTAAAGGTGTGTACCATCAAGCCCATCTATCATGATTTTTATATCAGTGATTATAAGACAAATTAGAGGTATTAAACTGAAAACAATTGTATTTTTAAAAGATTATGAATTGGGCTGGAGAGATGGCTTAGCGGTTAAGCGCTTGCCTGTGAAGCCTAAGGACCCCGGTTCGAGGCTCAGTTCCCCAGGTCCCACGTTAGCCAGATGCACAAGGGGGCGCACGCGTCTGGAGTTCGTTTGCAGAGGCTGGAAGCCCTGGCGTGCCCATTCTCTCTCTCTCCCTCTGTCTTTCTCTCTGTGTCTGTTGCTCTCAAATAAATAAATAAATAAATAATTTAAAAAAAAGATTATGAATTGTTAATATAAAAGCATTTCAAGTATGAATATTGAGTCAGGTGTGATGATACATGCCTTTAATCCTGCACTCAGGAGACAGAAGTAGGAGGATCACCTTGAGTTTTAGGCCACTCTGAGACTACATAGTGTATTCCAGTATTCCAGGTCAGTCTGGGCTAGAGTGAGACACTACCTAATATATATATATATATACATATCTATCTATATCTATATATATTGGAAATTTTTAACTTCATATTCACTTATGCATATTCATTTATTCACATCTTAATGAATTGAAAAATGTTTATGTTCCACCTGTATTAAATGAGTTTGTTTGTATAAAAATTTGTGTGTGTAGGCATCATAGAAAAATGAGAAGGCTCCAAGAGACAGTAACAAATAATTATACTGCCCCTCTTTATCAGATATTGGATATGTGTTTGTGTGTTTAACTATGAACAGAGTAAGTTGAACAAAGTTGACTTAGTTTTCCTGTAACTATTTGTAATTATTAGTCTCCGATTTGTAAATGAGAGTCCTAGAGAATCAGTGTCTTTAAATTTTTCCAAGACTCATCTGGTTGTGTATTGAGAAAAGTACTTGACGTTTTGGGAGATGGTGACAAGTTTCAGTGGTACCCACAGAAGATACTAAAGTATGATCTCCTCAAGGCCATTGTTACTTTAAAAGTATTTATTTATTTATTTTAGAGAGATGGAGAGAGAGGGTGACAGAGGGAAATAGGCAGATAGAAATAAGGAAAGAAAGAAAGGATAAAAAAAGAAGGAAAAAAAGAAAAGAAGAGAATGGGCATTCCAGGGCCTCTAACCCCTGCAGACAAACTCCAGACACATGCCCCCTGGCTTAGGTGAGTACAGGGGAATCAGACCTGGATCTTAGGCTTCACAGGCAAGCTCCTTAACTACTAAGCCATCTCTCCACCCACCTTGTTACTTTCAACCTCAGTGTAATGGCATAGAAAGAATTTTGTCATATTGCTTGAGGTGGGAGTCTCTTTTATATAGCTTTGTTAATACATGCAGGGAGAGAGAAGGTGAGGAGACATCAAAGCTAAATAGCAAAGACCCCTGGCCATAATTTTCAACACAATATTCCTCTTACTTCAATAAATGCAAAATTCAAGGTTTTTGAGTAATAACTAAATTTAGTATAGACTATCTAAAATTATATAACATGTATTTTTTAGTTTACAAACAACATGTCTGAAACAGCTCCATAAATACAGAACTGATAGAAGATATCTGTATACTTACAGAATTTAAAACAAGCATTACCTAAGTTACTTTATAAAATAACATATTTTTTGGCTGAGGGTAGTTTTGTGACTAAAGTGTATGAGTTTCTGAGTTCATATTTCCAGCATCTGTGAAATAATGCCAAGAATACTGCCTGGGGAGGAGACAGGTGATCCCTGGGGCTTACTGGTTACCAGTGTGGCCAGATCAGTGAGCTCCAGGTTCAGTGAGAGAGATTGAGACTCAAATTAAAAAGATGGAGAAAAAATTGAAGATACACATCAACCTCACACATGCATATGCACACACACACACACACACAAACACACAGGGCTGCACATACACACATGCATATAAAATATATGCATACAAGAAATTACATATGCAATATTCCAAAATACTTTATTTGTACTTTAAGCCCTGGCTGAAAGGATTGCAAAATGAGAAAACCATAGATTTTGAACATATTTGAGAAATCTCTTAGGTGTTTTTTTTATTTTGGTTTGTTTGTTCACTGACTGACTGAATGTTTTGAGCCAGGCCCTCATATACCCAAGCTGGCCTTGAACTCACTGTGTTGCTTAGGCTAGTCTTGTGATGCCTGATCACCTTACATCTGAGTGCTAGAATGTACAACACCACAGCTGGCTTTAAGTGGATATTCTTTGATCACAAAATGCTAGTATATGCTGTATTATCACCATTACCCTTCAATTCAAATTGATTTCTAGCTGTTCAGAAATTTATAGAGCTTTAGGTCTTGGAAAGATAGCCAAACGGGAACTAACTGTGGTTCTGGTCTTCTTTCAGCTTGTGTGAGCAGTAAGGGGTATATTCCTAAGCACTCAGAAAGTTATTGGTAAGATATGTCCTTAACTCTGGAACATGCAGGCCTTCCTACACTTTGACGTGCTTGAACTATTGTCCTTCCAGTAGAAACTGCTCTCAACTCCTGCATTAGGTTGTACAGGAAATAGATTACAGACTGGATTTATGCATACATGTGTGAGCATACACACATAATCAGAGGCATAAATAAGTGATGTATATTTAGAAGCTTATATATTAAGCTTCTTAACTACTTAGTTTTTACATGTTTTGTCATTGATCATTGACATATAGAAATGGCAGATCTTAATTATCCCATTTTTTAAAATATTTTAAACATGAAGAGTTTGATAATAATTTTCCTAGTTTCTTTTGAGGCAAGTTCTTACTCTAGTTCAGGATGACTTGGAACTCACTGCATATCTTAGATTACCCTTGAACTTGGTAATTGCACTACACCCAGCCGCATAAATTCAGTAACTAAAGGTGTATGTCACCCAACCAAATTAATTTTCCTTTTTAAAAATCTTTTTTATAAGTTTTTGGTTCTTTTGAGATAGGGTCTCACTCTAGCCCAGGCTGACCTGAAATTCATAGTGTAGTCTCTGGGCGGCCTCGAACTCATGGCAATGCTCCTACCTCTGCCTCCTGAGTGCTGGGATTAAAGGCATGGGCCACCACACGTGGCCTTAAAAATCTAGGGTCTGGAAAATGAATCAGCATTAAAAATACTTTCTTGCAAAGCCCATGTTCAAATGCCAAAGCACCCACTTAAGCCAGATGCAAAAAGTGGAACACATATCTGATATTAGTGGTAAGATGACCAGTAATGCCCAGAAGTATAAGTGTGTTTAAACACATTCATGTGTGCATGTGTGAGCACACTCACACACATACCCCAATAAATAAATTAAAAAATGAAGAACAAAATAAACTATTTTTGAAGTAGTGTGTGTGTGTGTGTGTGTGTGTGTGTGTGTGTGTGTGGTGTATTATGTATGAACCCCACACGTTAGGCAAAGTTTGTACCACTGAACTACATCTCCAGCAACATTGCATTTTTGGTCACTTTTACAAGATTTGGTTAGATCACGGGAGAAGATTTACATAAAAGTAGTATGAAGGCATAATAAAGAAATTCATTTTGTCCTGCATAGTTTTATCATATTGTTTTTATTTCTCTTTATTAAGTAGACTTCAGAATTTCTTCACAAATGCATAGAACATAACAGTTAATGTTCAAAAAATGTTTGAATATTTACAACACAGCAAAAAGGAGTTCATAACTGGTTCAATCTGGTTGGCAAAATAGCAAATTTGCATATAAATATCCTCTGCTTCAACTTGAGTCACAAAATATCTTCCTGTACTGACTTTAGAATATTTGGTACAGACATGGTCACTTGTAAATTAAGTTGAGGGACACAGAAATAACACGAATTATTGACATTAAGCCTTTGAAAAAATAGGTTTTTGTTGATTTCTTCAGGGATAGCTAGTGTTTTTTTCTCATTTATTTTATTCATTTGATATTTTGCACAGTACATACAAGAACATTTATTGGATTGCTTTTCTCTTTTCTCTTTTTTTCTTTTTGTTTTTGGTGCTGCATATTAAACCTAGGAACTTATGCAAGCTAAACACAGCTCTACTACTCAGCATCTGGATCATTTATAGAATCTCCATATTCCTGTTTTAAAGCTCATAATACAATATTTCTAAATACATACAGACTTTCAGCCAAGATGGCGACCTCCTAGCTGTGCTGCAAATCCCGGGGAAAGACAGGCAAGACATTGAGGTTTTTCTGGGTCTTCTTGTCACTGGGAGGGCACCGAGGGGAGAAAACAGGGAATTGCGGATCCCCTCATGGGAGGGTAGAACACCCATTCCACCAAATAGCTGGGAACCCTGCTGCCACACCCCATCCTGCACCCCATCCCACTCCCCATCCTGCACCTCGTCGCAGCACCCTGTCCCACGCCCCATGCCGCACACTGTCCTGTGCTTGGTCACGGTTCCATTTCTGGCCATCCCCCATTCTCCAGTGGCGGGGGAGTGCAGACTGTTTCCGGGCCCCAGTGTTCCCATCCAGAGTTTGGATTGCTTCAGGGATTGGCACCTCAGTCCCCCTCCAAGCTCAAAGACAGGAAGATTTGGCACATTACCACTTGAGAATTCAGGCAACTTTGGCGCCCCTATCAGGCAGTACATAGGTGACTTTAGCAACTGGGAGCCAAAGCCCAGGCTGCTTGGCAACTACACCAGGCTGCCTCAGATTCCCATTGCGCTAGAGCCCAGGCAGATCCACCAACCTAGGTGCCGATACACTGTCATGGGCAGACCTAGTGCAAAACAAATAACATGAAAAAAATCAAATGCAAGAAAGTCCAGTTAGATCACCCAGTCCTACAATGAAAAATACATCTAACCAAAATATAGAAGAGTCATTAGGATCAGAACATCAAATTGAACCTATGAACAATGCAACCCTGACCAACCTACAAGAACTTGCATGAAAGAAACAAAGGACTGATAATCGTGTGGATGCTACAATCACTCAGCTAGAATAAATTGATAATAGATTGGAAGGAGTTCAAAGAGAGTTAATAATTTTGAGGGAGACTGGAAAAAAAAGAGGACCTTAAAACTCAGCTGGCCATACTAAATGAAGACATAAAGAAATGTAAGGATGAACTCCAAGAATCATCAAGAAAATAAGAAAATGATGTGAAAAGGGAGCTTGACAGAGCAATGGAAATGATGCATAGAAAAGTAGTAGAAAATGCAAACTTAATTGAACGAGTCCAAAACTCTCTAGAGGCTCTCAAGAATAGAGTCAGTGAAGTGGAGGATAGAAACACTGATCTGGAAGACAAGATGGAAGAAACAGTTCAAGAGTACAAAGACTTCAGTAAGTTCAAAAGTTCCTGTGAACAGAACATGAGGGAATTGTGGGATACACTTAAATGTCCTAATATCAGAATCATTGGAAGACCAGAAGGAGAAGAATTTCAGACTAAAGGTATGGAGAAATTATTTAACAAAATAGTTGAAGAAAACTTTCCCAGTCTCTTAAAAGAAAGGCCCATCAAGATACAAGAAGCCAACAAAACTCCAAACAGACTGGACCAAAGCAGAAAATCCCCAAGACATATTATCATTAAGACTCTAAACATTGACACCAAAGAGAGAATCCTAAAAGCACCTAGGGAAAAACAGCACACCACTTTCAAAGGTAATCCCATCAGAATTACTTCAGACTTTACAATGGAAACCCTGAAAGCTAGAAGGGCCTGGAATGAAACACTCCAAAGTCTAAGAACCTATGGCTTCCAACCCAAACTACTCTACCTGGCAAAAGTATCCCACATAATAGATTGTGACTGAAAAACTTTCCATGACAAAACTCAGCTTTACAATTATATGAACACAAAACCAAACCTACAGAGAGTATGTCAGGAAATTCTCCACAGAGAAGAAATAAATAACCAAACACAAATGCCTACAAGAAGCAGATCACAAAAACCAAACTCAGAGTATGCACAAAATACTTCAAAGCCCATGAAAACACCAACACACATCTACCATCACAATATGACAGGGATCAAATCAAATCTCACAGTCAGTACCCTAAATATTAATGGCCTTAATTCACCCATCAAGAGACACAAGCTAACAGGATGGATCAAAAAATTAGACCCCTCAATCTGTTGCCTTCAAGAAACCCACCTCACCACTAAAGACAGACACCTTCTCAGGGTGAAAGGGTGGAAAACAATATTCCAAGCAAACGGGAAAAAGAAACAAGCAGGTGTAGCTATATTAATATCAGATAAAATAGACTTTAAACCAAAAATACTCAAAAAAGACAAAGAAGGCCACTCCCTACTTATCAAGGGAATGATCCATCAAGAGGATATTACAATCATAAATCTGTATGAACCAAATACAGGGACACCACAGTGCATAAAACAAAACCTACTTCACAATAAAACAGAAATAACCACCAACACTATTGTAGCTGGGGACTTCAATACACCATTATAAGTAATAGATCATCCAAACAGAAACTCAACAGGGAAGTAAGAGAGCTCAACAAAACCATAGATCACTTAGACCTAATGGACATCTACAGAACTTTCCACCCCAAATCCACAGAATACACATTCTTCTCAGCAGCCCATGGAACATTCTCTAAAATAGACCATATACTGGGTCACAAAGACTGCCTCCACATATTTAGGAAAATTAACATAATACCCTGCATGATATCAGATCACAATAATATATTGCTAGAAATCAACAACAAAAGACCCACCAAGAATCCCAAAATCACCTGGAAACTGAACAGAACACTCTTAAACAATTAATGGATAGTGAATGAAATAAAAAATAAAATTGCTAAATTCATGGAATTGAATGACAATGAGAACACATCGTACCAAAGCTTACGGGACACAATGAAGGTGGTCCTCAGGGGAAAATCCATAGCACTCAATGCCTTCATAAAAAAGACAGAAAGATCCCAAATCAACAACCTAACCATCCACCTAAAGGCACTGTAAAAACAAGAAAAATCCAACTCAAGAGCACCAGAAGGAAGGAAATAATTAAAATCAGAGCAGAAATTAATGAATTGGAAGCCAAGGAAACAGTTAAGACAATTGACAAAACAAAGAGCTGGTTCTTTGAAAAAAAAAAATAAACAAGATTGGCAAACCTCTCACCAATTTGATCAAGCAAAAAAAGAAAGAGGCTTCAAATTAACAAAATTCAAAATGAAAAAGGAGAGATCACAACAGACATAAGTGAAATTGGGAGAATCATCAGGACTTATTTCAAAAACCTCTACTCCACAAAACTGGAAAATGTGGAGGAGATGGATAAATTCCTGGATATATACCATCTATCAAAGCTAACCTCAGAGCAGATTAATCACCTCAATGAACCCATCACACTCATTGAGATTGAAAAAGTAATAAAACTTTTTAACACTAAAAACTAAATATGAACAGATTTCCTCAGAAAACACTCAGTTCTGCTCAGCTAATTCTTTTAGTTGTCAGTTTTCTTTCCGAATGGATAACTTTCATCTTTTAACTATTTAGTGAGTTATCCTTGCCTATATTGTTAGTGAGGGTGTCTGTTTGTGTATCTGTGCTTACAGTTTATTTGTTGTGTGTTCTTTTCATTGAGGCCATGTTAACATGTATTTGTGCCATTGATGTATAACAAGTTATCCCCAAGTTAATGACCTAAAACCACACAAACTTATTCCCTCAGTGTCTATGGGGCAGGAATCTAGGCATGACTTACCAGAATTCTCTGTTCCTCTCATATCCCTGGGCTGCAGCTAAGGTGATGAAAGGAACTGAACTCTCATCTAAAGCTTGACTGGTGACATGTCTACTTCCAGACCCATGTGTGGTCAATGCAAACTTTTAATTTCTGCAATCTGACTTCCTGTGACTGAGGTTTCAGTTTCCTACTATCAGCTGTAGTCTCCCTCCTTGCAAACTATACTGAGCTCTTTGAATCTTTTATTTCTTTCTATAGTATTTAAATATACATGTCTTATTAGATTCATGCTTACATTACAATTTTTCTTTATTTATACTTTAGCATACAGAGAAAAAGGCTTTTATAAGGCATCTCATACATATTTAATTTTGGTTACTATTTCTCTCCCTCTGTACATCTTCCCATCTCTCTGTTCCCTGTCTGCACTTGTCCCCTTCCACATCCAGTATTCCTCCTCCCTCATACTATATGTGTTCTATTACTCTCTCTATGCCTCTTCCCTAAAGCCTATTTGCCCTCTCATAGGCCACTTTCTAGTTTTCTGGCCTCTCCATGTATGCATCCTCACATAATACATTTATATAAAAATTAGAAGCTATGATCTGCATATAAGAGAGAAAATGTGGTGTTACTCTTTGAGTATGAGTTACCTAAAATTAATATAATATTGACCAGTTTTGTTTGTCTTCTTGAAAATAATAATTTCAGTGTTTATTGATTTTCAAGATAGGTTCTCACTCTAGTTCAGGGTGATGTATGAATTAGTCTGTAGCCTCAGGTTGGCCTCAAATCCACAGTGACCTTCCTATCAGACTCCATAGTGCTTTCATTAAAGTCACATCACAACTGGCATATAATTCCACTTTTTAAAATAGGTGAGTAAAATTCGATGGTATATATGTACTACATTTTCATTGTTCAATCATCTGCTGATAACTGTCCAGAATAGTTCCATTTCCTAGATTCTGTGAACAGAGTAGCATTGAACATGAATGTCCATCCTTGTGGTGGGATAGAAAGGCTTTCCACCACCCAGGAGTGATATATCTGAGTAGTTTTACATGAAGTTCTAATATTTTAGTTTTTTGAAAATACCCTCAGATTTCCATACTGGCTGCAATACTTTACACTTTCACCAATGGCGAGTAAGAGCACTTCTTTCCCCATGTCGTCATCAATAGTTATTGTTAACATATTGTCTTGATGATAGCTAGCCTGACTGGGCTAAGATGGAATCTCAAGGCAGTGTTTTTTTTTATTTTAATTTTTTATTAGTTTTCTATTCAGCAAATACAGGCAGTCTGGTACCATTATTAGGCTCATCCGTGACCTACTCACTCCCCATTGGCCCCTCCTTGTTGATGTATATGGGTCATGCATTGTGGAGTTATCCCACAGTTATGGGTAAGATAAATGTCTCTGCATATCATGACCCAACATGTGGCTCTGAAATACTTTCTGCCCCCTCTTCCACAAAATTGCCCTGAGCAATGTTGGGTTCATTTTTGGTCTGCTTCAGTGATGAGGTGTTGGGGGCCTCTGAAGCTCTGGCTTTCTGACTTGGTAGGAGTTGAGTTTTCTCTGTGTCAGTCTCCTTCCCCCTTGTGCTGGTATCTGGCTCATCAGGAAAACAGCACCACTCCTTTTTTTGCCAATTTTCCTTAGTTTCAGCTGGGGCTCTTTTGAGGTCTGGTGAGGTGGCTCTCTCCTTAGGATATGCAACTATCTGAAAAAGAGAATCAGATTCTCCAACGGAGAGTAAGTTAGCACCAGGACAAATGAGATAACCCTTACTTTTTAATAGAGAGTTTAATAGGTGTAGGCTCTCTTGTAGCCCACGATTGATGGTACCTTGATATTGGAGAGTGGGCTTATGTTTGGATAGGGTTCTGACTTATTTCTCAGCTCCAGCTCTGGGTCCCATACCACTGAGGGGATCACTTAGCCAAATCAAGAGCAGTTGGTTCCCCACCATGGCTGTGTGCCACTATTGCACTTGTGTGGGGATCACAACAGCTTATTTATTGCTAAGTAGGTTAGATCATGAGTTGCTTGGACAGATATTGGTCATTTCCCCAAGTCGCCCATGTAGCACCTTCTGGCACTAGAAACGCTGACTGTCTGGGGACTGACTCTCTCCTAGCTTCCAGCCATGCCATTTGATTTTATGTGTCAGCTCCATATGGTGTATTTAGCAATAGGGTCTTACCACTGACCTTTGGTGGGTCATCAAGTGCTCTGACAGAAATCTGTTATTATTTTAGGAAACCTTGTAGGTTTCTCTGATCAAAAGCTCATTGTGGATGATAGCCCCATGCTGGTACTGGGAGTTACAGGTCAGTGCCCACTAAGAAAATGAGGGAAAAGATAACTAATATACAAAAGTTAGAGAGGAAAGAGAGAGAGGGAGAGGTGGGGAGGGAAGATGAGGAAGATTTAGGTTAGACTTGATCCTACACTTTCCAGTGTCTTTTGGTTCAGGTGTTTCCTGTAAGGACCTGGTGAAGGTTTGGCCATTTGGACTGCCTTTTAAGAAGTAGAATTTTATGGTGCCATTGCTGTTTGGGTCTAAATTAGTGTTTCCCACCCCTTCGGTGCTCTCCCCTCCCTCCTCATCCATCCTAGTGTCTAGTCCATGAGATGCTGGCTGGGTATGTAAGGTATCTTAGGTAGATTCAGGTTAGGTGCTATAGATGAGTGAGACTATGTGGTGATTGTTTTTTTTTTTTTTTCTGTGATTGGGTAAGTTCACTGAGAATGATCTATTCAAGGTTCAACCATTTTTCCTCAAATTTCTTGTGACAATTTTTCTTAATGCTGTATAGAATTCCATTGTTTAGATATACCACATCTTAGTTATCCATTCTTCTAGTGATGGACATCTGGATTGATTCCAGCTCTTAGCTATTAGTAATTGAGCCACTACAAACATGATTGAGCAAATATCTCTGGCCTGTGGTTTGAAGGTTTTATGGTAGATGCCCAGAAAGGGAATAACTTGCTCTGTTAGTATCTCTATAGTCAGATTTTTCAGGAGTCTCCATATTGCTTTCCAAAGTGGTTGTACCATTCTACATTCCCACCAACAGTGGACGAGTGTTCCTACTTCTCCACATCCTCGCCAGCATTTATTTTCATTTGATTTTTTTGATGTTGGCTATCCTTATTGGGGTAAGGTGGAATATCATAATTGTTTTAATTTGCGCTTCTATGATGATTAGGGATGATGAACATTTTCTTAAGTGTGTGTTTGACATTTCTGTTTCTTCCTCTGTGAACTGCCTGTTCAGCTTTTTGCCCCACTTTGAGAGTGGGGTGTTTGACTTCTTACTGTTTAGATTTTTGAGTTCTTTGTAGATTCTAGAGATTAGGCCTCTATCAGTTGGATACCCAGCAAATATTTTCACCCATTTTGAGGGTAGTCTATTGGCTTTGCTTATTGTATGCTTGTCTGTAAAGAAACTCTTCAGCTTCATGTGATCCCATTGGTTGAGTGACTGTTGAAGATCATGAGTTACTGGGGTTTTGTTCAGGAAGTCTTTTTCCATTCCTATATCATGGAAAGTACTTCCTAAATTTTCTTCCAGTAGTATTTGAGTTTCTGGTCTTATATTGAGGTCTTTGATCCATTTGGATTTGAGTGTAGTGTATGGTGAAATGTGTGGATCAAATAACAGTTTCCTGCATGTGGTTATCCAGTTTGTCCAGCACCATTTGTTGAAGATGCTGTCTTTTTGCCAGCCTATATTATTCAGGCCTTTGTCAAATATCAAGTAGCTATAGTTGCTTGACCCAAAGTCCGGGTCCTCAAGTCCATTCCATTGGTCTATACTCCTGTTTTCATGCCAATACCATGCTGTTTTTATTACTATGGCTTTGTAATATAGCTTTAGATCAGTTATGGTGATGCCTCCAGAGGTATTTCTTTTGCTGATGATATGTTTGTATATGCAAGGCCTTCTGACTTTCCATATGAAATTTGAGATCATTTTTCTCTATCTCTGTGAAGAACACTGTAGGGATTTTCTTTGGAATTGTGTTAAATCTACATATTGCCTTTGGTAGGATTGTCATCTTCACAATGTTAATTCTGCCTATCCAGGAGAATGGCAGTTCTTTCATTTTCTCAAGTCCTGCTCAATTTCCGTTTTGAGTGTTTTTATATTTTTCTTGTATAGATCTTTCACTACCTTGGTTATCGTTATTCCAAGGTATTTTATTTATTTTGTTGCTATTGAAAATGTGACTATGTCCCTTATTTCTTACTCTGTATGTTTGTCATTTGCATATAGAAATGCAACTAATTTTTGTGCATTGATTTTGTATCCTGCTACTTTGCTATCGGAGTCAATCACCTTCAGGAGTATTGGGATGGAGTCTCTCAGGTCTCTTACATATACAATCATGTCATCAGCGAATAGAGTTAATTTAACTTCTTCCTTTCCAAATTGTATCCCTTTTATTTCCTTCTCCTCTCTTATTGCTTGAGCTAGGACTTCCAGAACTATATTGAAAAGAAGACGTGAGAGAGGACATCCCTGTCTTGTTCCTGTTCTCAATGGGAATTCCTCCAGTCTCTGTCCATTAAGTATTATTTGGGCCTTCAGAGCTTTGTATATTGCCTTTATTATGTTAAGATATGAACCAACCATGCCAATTCTCTCCAATGTTTTGATCATAAAGTGATGTTGTATTGTGTCAAAGGCCTTTTCTGCATCTATCAAAATGATCATGTGGTTTTTATGTTTAACCTTGTTTATGTGGTGTATTACATTGACAGATTTCTGTATGTTGAACCACGCATGTGTTCCTGGGATGAATACCACTTGGTCAAAGTGGATAATGCTTTTGATGTGTTGTTGGATTCAGCTTGCAAGGATATTGTTCAGGATCTTTGCATCTAAGTTCATTAGGGAAATAGGCTGTTAGTTTTCTTTTCTGGTGGCATCTCTGCCTGGTTTTGGAATTAGGAAGATACTAGCTTCATAAAAGGAGTTGGGTAGCTTTCCCTGTTCTTCAATTGAGTGACACAGTTTTAGGAAGATTGGTTTGAGTTCTTCCATGAAGTTTTGATAGAATTCTGCTGAGAAGCCATCTGGTCCTGAACTCTTCTTTTTGAGGAGGATTTTTTATTCCTTTTTCAATCTCCATGAGTGTGACAGATTCATTGAGGTGATTAATCTGCTCTGAGGTTAGCTTTGATAGAAGGTATACATCCAGGAATTTACCCATTTCCTCCATATTTTTCAGTTTTTTGGAGTAGAGGTTTTTGAAATAAGTCCTGATGATTCTCCCAATTTCACTTATGACTGTTGTGATCTCTCCGTTTTCATTTTGAATTTTGTTAATTTGAAGATTCTCCTTTTTTGCTTGGTCAAACTGGCCAGGGGTTTGTCAATCTTGTTTATTTTTTCAAAGAACCAGCTCTTTGTTTTGTCAATTGTCTTAATTGTTTCCTTGGTTTCCAATTTATTAATTTCTGCTCTGATTTTAATTATTTCCTTCCTTCTGGTGCTCTTTGGGTTGGATTTTTCTTGTTTTTCCACTGCCTTTAGGTGGATGGTTAGGTTGTTGATTTGGGATCTTTCTGTCTTTTTTATGAAGGCATTGAGTGCTATGAATTTTCCCCTGAAGACCACCTTCATTGTGTCCTGTAAGCTTTGGTATGATGCATTCTCATTGTCATTCAATTCCAGGAATTTAGCAATTTTATTTTTTATTTCATTCACTATCCATTAATTGTTTAAGAGTGTTCTGTTCAGTTTCCAGGTGCTTTTGGGATTCTTGGTGGGTCTTTTGTTGTTGATTTCTAGCAGTATATCATTGTGATCTGATATCATGCAGGGTATTATGTTAATTTTCCTAAATATGTGGAGGCAGTCTTTGTGACCCAGTATATGGTCTATTTTAGAGAATGTTCCATGGGCTGCTGAGAAGAATGTGTATTCTGTGGATTTGGGGTGGAAAGTTCTGTAGATGTCCATTAGGTCTTAGTGATCTATGGTGTTGTTGAGCTCCCTTACTTCCCTGATGAATTTCTGTTTGCATGATCTGTCTATTACAGATAATGATGTGTTGAAGTTCTCAGCTATAATGGTGTTGGTGGTTATTTCTGTTTTATTGTGAAGTAGGTTTTGTTTTATGGACTGTGTTGTCCCTGTGTTTGGTGCATATGTATTTATGATTGCAATATCCTCTCAATGGACCATTTCCTTGATAAGTAGGAAGCAGCCTTGTCTTTCTTGGTTATTTTTGGTTTGAAATTTATTTTATCTGCTATTAATATAGCTGCATCTGCTTGTTTCTTATTCCCATTTTCTTGGAATATTGTTTTCCACCCTTTCACCTTGAGGAGGTGTCTGTCTTTAGTGGTAAGGTGGGTTTCTGAATGGAACACATTGAGGGGTCTAATTTTTTGATCCATCCTGTTAGCTTGTGTCTCTTGATGGGTGAATTAAGGCCACTAATATTGAGGGTAATGACTGTGAGATTTGATTTGATTCCTGCCATATTGTGGTGGTAGATGTGTGTTGGTGTTTTCATGGGCTTTGAAGTATTTTGTGCATACTCTGAGTTTGGTTGTTGTGATCTGCTTCTTGTAGGCATTTGTGTTTGGTTATTTATTTCTTCTCTGTGGAGAATTTCCTGACATACTCTCTGTAGGTTTG
This sequence comes from Jaculus jaculus, assembly GCF_020740685.1. Taxonomy (NCBI): domain Eukaryota; kingdom Metazoa; phylum Chordata; class Mammalia; order Rodentia; family Dipodidae; genus Jaculus; species Jaculus jaculus. Next base: position 38,199,448 of record NC_059119.1, on the reverse strand, counting down.
GTTTTGTGTTCATATAATGGTAAAATTGAGTTTTGTCATGGAATGTATTTTTTTCACCATCTATTATGAGGGATACCTTTGCTGGTAGAGTAGTTTGGGTTGGAAGCCATAGGTTCTTAGACTTTGGAGTGTTTCATTCCAGGCCCTTCTAGCTTTCAGGGTTTCCATTGTGAAGTCTGAAGTAATTCTAATGGGGTTACTTTTGAAAGTGGTGTGCTGTTTTTCCCTAGCTGCTTTTAGGATTCTCTCTTTAGTGTCAATGTTTAGAGTCTTAATATGTCTTGGGGAGTTTCTCCTTTGGTCCAGTCTGTTTGGAGTTTTGTTGGCTTCTTGTATCTTGATGGGCCTTTCTTTTAAGAGACTGGGAACGTTTTGTTCAATTATTTTGTTAAATAAGTTCTTCATGCCATTGGTGTTAAGTTCTTCTCCTTCTGGTATTCCAGTGGTTCTGATATTAGGACATTTAAGTGTATCCCACCATTCCCTCTTATTCTTTTCACAGGAACTTTTGAACTTACTGAAGTCTTTGAACTCTTGAACTGTTTCTTCCATCTTGTCTTCCAGATCAGAGTTTCTATCCTCCACTTCACTGACTCTATTCTTGATTTTTGGGCTCATTCAATTAAGTTTGCATTTTCTACTGCTTGTGTATGTATAATTTCCATTGCTCTGTCAAGTTCCCTTTTCACATCATTTTCTTATTTTCTTGATGATTCTTGGAGTTCATCCTTACATTTTTTATGTCTTCATTTAGTATGGCCAGCTGAGTTTTAAGGTCCCCCTTTTTTCCCACTCTCCCTCAAAATTATTAACTCTCTTTGAACTTGCAATCTAATATCAATTTATTTTAGCTGAGTGATGGTAGCATCCACACGATTATCGGTCCTTTGTTGCTTTCCTGCATGTTTTTGCAGTAGGTTGGTCAGGGCTGTATTGGTCATAGCTTCAATTTGATGTTCTGATCCTAATGGCTCTTCTATGTTTTGGTTCGACGTATTCCCTGTAGTACTGGGTGATCTAACTGGATTTTCTTGCATTTGATTTTTTAAGTTATTTCTTTTCCACTGGGGTCTGCCCATGACAGTGTATGGGCATGTTGGTTGGTAGATCAGCCTGGGCTCTATGGCAATGGGAATCTGAGGCAGCCTGGTGCAGTTGCTAAGCAGTCCGGGCTTTGGCTCTCAGTTGCCAAAGCCGTCTATCTACTGCCTGACAGGGGCGCCAAATTTGACTGAATTCTCAAGCAGTAATGCACCAAAGCTGCCTGTGTTTGAGCTTGGAGAGGAACTGAGGTACCAAGCCTTGAAGCAGCCCAAACTCTGGATGGGAACACTGGGACCCAGAAAGTCTGTACTCCCCTCTACAGGAGAGTGGGGATGGCTGGTGGCAGACAGGTAGGGAATGGCACCTGAGCTGGTGCAAGTGAGAGACACAGTCTGGGCTTGTGTGGCATTTTCTGTGGGACTGGGCTCTCTGAACATGTAGCGGCAGGAGCTGTAATGTGGGCAAGTGTTCAGGCAGTTTAAGTTTCCACATGCAAGAATTGGTGTGCAGCGTGCTTTTGGCGCATGATCAGAGCACAGTGGCAGCTGTGGTGGGTGTGGCTGGTACACAATCAGAGTGCAGCGGCAGTAGTGGCAGGCACTGCGGCCGTGGGGTTCAAGCTGTTTTGTGGGAGGGGTGGTCTACCCACTTGGAGGGGATCCACGATTCCCTATTTCCTCCCCCTGTACCCTCCCACTAACAAGAAGACCCAGAAAACCCTTAATGTCTTGCCATGCTTTCCCCGTGTTTTGCAGTGCAGCTAGGTGGTCACCATCTTGGCCATAAGTCTGTTTTTTTAATTATTATTATTAATTAGTTTTGTACTCAGTAAATACAGTCAGGTTGGTACCACTGTTAGGCTCATCCATGTCCTACCCCCTCACCCCAGACCCCTCCTTCTTGAGGTATATGGGTCATGCATTGTGGAGTTAGCCCACAGTTATGGATAGGAGAAATGTCTCTGTGTATCATGACCTAATCTGACATTCTTTCTGCCTCCACTTCTGCAAAATTTCCCTAAGCTATATTGGGTTATGCCATTTGTCTGGTGCTAACTTTACTCTCCACTGGAGAATCTGCTTCTTTCCTTCAGATAGACGCAGATCCTAAGGACAGAACCACCCCATCATAAGTCAAAAGATCCCCAGCTGAAACTAAGAATAATTGGTGAGACAAGCAAGGGTGCTGTTTTGTTGGTTAACTGGTACCAGCACAAGGGTGAAGGAGATCAACACAGAGAACTGATGCTGCTCTTCCACAGGAATAGATTAGGAGTCTGACCTGTGTTGATCATTGCTCCTGTACTTACTGAATTATGACATACCCAAGGCTCTACCTGTGGGTCAAAGCACACTCAAATGTATTTTCTTCTGCTCACATGCCCCTTGGCCATGGCAGAAAGGGAAAGTCCTCAAATCTATAACAGTAGGCTCTACTCACCTTTCCAGAATCAGCAGGAAAGTCACAGTCCATCTTGTCTTCCAGAAGTAGTTGTACCAATTGAATTCTAGAGAAAAGGACTTGGGTATCCCCAGTAACTAAAATGTTTCATGCAGGGTTTGATGTTATGATTCTAGGTCAGGACCTAGACCACTAGAGATAAGGGTTGTCCAGCCCCTTCAGGCATCATATCCACTTATCACTACCCTTGGCACCAATGTGACACTTTTGTCTTGGTCCCTACAAAATGTGTTGCTATGATGCTTCTTAATTAAAGCTTCCCTCATACATTTGGACACACCTCTCCAACACAATTTTCAGGCAAGCAGAAATTGTTTTCTCCTGTGATCTTCATGGATGTATCTATAAAAGTTGATTTTCTTTTTCAAATTATTGAGAGAATTACAGTTGCTATTTTCTTTATCATGTGCTTTCAATGTGTGCCTTCCCAGCTGGTCAGGAGTAAGAAGCAGATAACAAGAACCTGATGACTGACATGGAGCTTCAAGATCACCATTGAAAGGTCTGCTGGTGCTCCTACCAAAGTCTCCTGTGTCCTTGGGTTTTTTACTGGGAGTAGAAAGAGACACATTCTCCTTTTTTTGTGACAGGGAGTTGGGAGGCAGTGAAGAATCTTTGAACATAGAAGGCCATTATCAAATAGGAGTCGAATAGGGAACTTCCCAGTTGCAGTGTGCATGAAAGGCTGCAGGAAAGGGGTTCATGGTGTAGTGATTCAGGAGAATATAACCACAGAGCAGAGCAGGGATAATTAGGTGGCTTATCTGGGATTTGGTAGGCTCACTGTAACCTCGGCGTCAGTAATGAGGTGACCATGTTATGAGGACTAGCCAGCTCACTGACAGGCAGAAAAAACAGTCATCTATACACTGAAACTCACTCAACACACACATTAGCAGGTGATCATGGCAGCATTCCTAATGCCTAAAGGCTACAGTCACCAATCCAGACAGATGCCATGCACCCACATCCATCCACAGAAGCTGTGGAGGTTTGCCGGGGCTCCTTCCCAGTCAGGTAGTGCCCAGGGAAGGACCAGGCCTGCTGTTTCCTCCCTAGGGGTTGAGGGGATCATGAGCATCGAAGACTCAGAAACCTCTCCTGGCCACCGGAGAAAAAACACTCTGAGTTGGGAGTCTTTTCAATGCAGGAACTCACAGAAACAACTTGCTTTATTATTCTGAGCAGTTGTCTCTATCATGTTGGGGATGAAGGAGGGGATTTTAGGATGGGAGAAGAGGTAAGGGCCAATAGTAAACTTTAACTATTGAAATGGTAATTACAATTGTCATGTGGAGGTAGCAGGCCAGAAGCCATTAGGTGTCTTGCTGAGTCCTAGCTGGCCAGAGACAGGTCGCCAAACTTTAGGTAGGCTCAGGAAGTTCTACTAGGCCTCACGCCTGGGCCTTTCAGGGTCCAACATCTCCCCCTTTTGTTTTTGTAAGAGCATTGGTTACCGTGGCCCCTGTCTTAGGTTGTCCCCCCCTGGGGACCTTACCCGTCATTGGTCACATGGAGGGCAGGGGAGGTGGCAGTGGGTCATCTGAGGAAGTTAATTCCTGAGTTCTCGACCTGATGAAGTTTTATAGTCTCTAGCTGCTGGTGAATAAATTAGGTAATTTTGTTAATTACACAAGGCCCAACAGTGAGGAGGAGAAGGGAAAGGTGGGGGGGGTCCAGGTACAGGGAGGAGGTAGGGTAAGAAGTCATGTAGGCCCAACCGCAGCAGGTTGTCCTGGGAGGTCTCGTTGCCTCCTCTCCAAGTCCTCCTGGAGTCTCTTAATCTTGTCCTGGATGATTCCCGGTTTATTGGCATAAAAGCAGCATTTTTTTCTGGAAAAACAAACATATGCCTCTCTTTTCAGCCGTTGGTAGGTCTTGTCCTCTCCTGTTTTGTAGGACTACCTCAGCCGGGGAATGTAGCTTCCAGGAATGATATCTATATCTGGGATTAAGGTGGCTGGGGCACAAAGGCCCGTCCAATTGGTGGGCAGAAAGTTATAGGCCATCTTGCCTCCACAAAAATAAGCTATTCCAGAAGACGGGCAGCATTGAGTGCGGGGCTCCTTCCCGCACAGGTAGTGCCGAGGGAAGGACCAGGCCTGCTGGTTCCTCCCTAGGGGTTGAGGGGATGATGAGCGTCGGATGACTCAGAAACCTCTCCTGGCCACCGGAGAAAAACCACACTGAGTCGGGAGTCTTTGCAATGCAGGAACAACTCGCTTTATTACTCTGAGCAGTTGCCTATATCATGTTGGGGATGAAGGCGGGGATTTTAGGGTGGGAGAAGAGGTAAGGGCCAATAGTAAACTTTAACTATTGAAATGGTAAATACAATTACCATGAGGAAGTAGCAGGCCAGAGCCCTTAGGCATCCTGCTGAGTCATAGCTGGCCAGAGACAGGTCACCAAACTTTAGCTAGGCTCATGAAGTTCCGCTAGGCCTCACGCCTAGGCCTTTCAGGGCCCAACAATTGAGAACTGGGCTCAGTTGTGTTAAAAGTACATAAGGAAGGATGAATGTATCCCACATCTATATGGGAATTATTAGGGGAAGGCAGGGCCCAAATGCCCAGAGGAAACATTGGGAAAAGCTGGACAGGGTTGGGGAAGGTGGCTGAGCAGCTTTTTAAGGTCGTATGGAAAACTGTACTGTAATTAGCCACAGAGGCAAAGCCCACAATCCTCAGGAAGGGAGGGAGTTATTTAGTTTAGCAGGGTGAAGGACCATTTTAGGAACAGTCCTCAGGGGCGGGGCACTCCCTAGAGAAGTGATTGTCAGTGTCCCCTTGTTGGAACAAATATTTTAGGTCTCTTGTTGGTACCCAAACGGGCCTTTTTCTTTTTCAATGTTTTCCCATGGACAAAAATTTTGAGCTTCACATAAGTTTCTATCAAAAAATTCCTTTCTGTTACAGAGCTTTTGTATTTTAATTACTTCTCAGTACAAAAGACTATTAAGGCCAGCCAAATGGCTTCCAACACTGAATATACATAATCTTGCTTATATGTAAGTGCTAATGTCTTGCTAAAGCCTTGCTATCAAATGGCCAGAGCTATGGATACAAGTCCAGCCAAAATGGCTCCTGACAATTCCCCCTTTTTTATTTATTATTTTTTATGAACTGGGCCCCTCCAGGCCTCAGTGCAGAAAGACTGTGTCTGTCTTAGGTTGTTCTCTACGATATTTAGGCCTTACCTGTCATTGGTACATGAATTCCGTCATTCATGCCCTGTCTTCGGTTGACCTAACTCGAGAGAATCTTACCCGTCTTTGAATACCAGCATCTGCAGGGGCTTTAAGATAATGTCTCAGGAAGCTGGGGTTGGGTCTGTAGCTGTCTCCCATGTACTTCTGTAGGGATATCCATAAAGGATCTTAAAAGGCATTTAACGAGTATGGGCAGCAGACACAGAATGAGTAAAAGACAAACACCTGTAGTAGTAAAGCTTTCTATCCAAGAAGTGAGAGAATTTTATCTAGGCAAGGCAGACTTAAAAGCAGATATTAAGTCATCAGAAACTTTAGCTGCATCAAAAATAAGCTGATTATTTTGTAAAGACAAAATCTCTGAATATAACTGAATCAGATCTAAGGAAATATTATCATTGTGCCAAATATCTCTTAAATGTATTTTCCAAATGCTGTTAACTGTTATTATATTTTTTAGAAGTAACACAAATCTATTGAAAATCTACATGACACTCCAAATGAGTTTTATCCTTTAATTTTAACATATAGAGCATCTAACAGGTGAAACTATCTAGGGTAAGGATCAAATCTAAGATGTTAAAGGGAGTTTGAACTTTCTCAGGAACTACTTTAAAGCTGTGAGTATGAAGGATAGTTAGACATTAAAAGTAGAAGCCTAAAGCCAAAAGCCACAACACATTTTAGGAACTCCTGCTAGGCACACTTTGTATATCTTTAGATTGAAATCTGAAACCCACCATCACACCTTAAGATAAACAACTGAATATATTAGGGGCCATTTATTTAAATTATCGTATTCCACCCCTGGAGCCCAATGTATTTATAACCATCACACATTATAAATTGTTAGAAACAAAATTAAAATATTTAGGGTAAATAAGGTCCTTTTTAGTTGGTCGTGTGGGGGTAAGGATTCCCCCTTTTGTTTTTGTAATTGAGACTTGAGAGTTTGATTATATCTTTTTTAAAACATATTTTTATTTATTTCTTTGAGAGCGACAGACAGAGAAAGAGGCAGATAGAGAGAGGGAGAGAGAATGGGCATGTCAGGGCCTTTATCCACTGCAAATGAATTCCAGACGTGTGTGCCACCTTGTGTATCTGGCTAACGTGGGTCCTGGGGAGTTGAGCCTTGAACCTGGGTCCTTAGGCTTCACAGGCAAGCGTTTAACTGCTAAGCCATCTCTCCAGCCTATATCTTTTAATAATAGCTTGCCCCTGGGGGTTTTATGGGATGCCTGTGGAATGTGAGATTTTCCAGGTCTGTAGAAAATCTACAGAGGCCTTGCTTATGAAGTAGGGGCCATTATTTGTTTTAATTTGATCAGGAAGCCCAAGAGTGGCTAAACATAGAAGCATATAACTAACAGCATGTTTAGATTTTTTTTTTTTTTTTCTGGCATGGGCCAATGCCCAATAGTCACAGGAAAAGGTCAGTGAGCCCAGTCACCACGAGATGGCAGGCGTCTCCCCTGTCCCCACCTGGGTCAGTCCAAGGGGACCACGTGGCAGTCTCCTAGACGGTGGATTGTCTGCCATTTCCCAGTAGGGGAGGGTCGGGCACAAGCTGCCAGGAGGGGGGCCATCTACTTAAATTACCAAATATTTTCCCTGGCTCCCAATAGATTTATAACTATCATATATTATAAATTATACTCAGTTTAATTTTAAAGGTCCCCACAGTCTTGACCAATTTAAGATATTGAGATTTGTAAAATTAAACAAGTTAAACACTTCTAATATATAAAGGCACAGAGTAAACATTTTTAACTGGTATAAGGCATAGCAAGGAGAGACTGAAACAATGTAAATTGAACCATCATAACCTAAAATTTGTCTCAGCACCTGTAATTTTAACTTGTTTGAGGTTTTTTAGCTTAAAATCTTACGTCTCAGCCAAGTGTGGTGGTGTACGCCTTTAATCTCAGCACTCAGGAGGCAGAGGTAGGAGGATTACTATGAGTTTTAGGCCACCCTGAGGCTTCATAGGGAATTCCAGGTCAGCCTGGGCTAGAGTGAAATCCTACCTCGAGAAACCAAAACAAAGAACAAACAAATCTTAAATTTTAAATTTAATATCTCTTGTTAAGTATATCAGTCTATTACAAATTTAAACTTGATTAAACTCTTTTTGGGTCTGGGCAGCAGGACGTAGCCAGCCCTAATGCCAGTAGACCAGTTCCAATGAAGTTCCCTGTAGTCTTTCTTTCCTCTTAGAAAGCTTATAAGCTAAGCCTCGAAGTTTAATGCTGTCTGTACTTAGAATTTTTAAACTTTCATCTGAATAGTCCATAAAATTTGGCTTACCACTCCAGAAGACACCTTTAGTTATAAGTATAAAGTCCATGTCTATTTTTTTTAAAGCAAAGGTTCCAAAAGATTAACATCCACATGGTCAGGTTCATCTTAGCTCATCAGACAGCTTTAGGTTTGCTGAGATAAACTTCCAGACCAGGTGCAGTTATGGAGGAAGGAATATTTATTGAAGCTTACAGATCCAGGGGAAGTTCCATAATGGCAGAAAAAGCTGGCCTGCCCTCACAGGCCCAAGCAGAGAGAGAGAGAAGCACAAGCCTTTAGAAATACAAAAGCTGCCAGTGAACCAAAGGTGAAAGAGAAAGGGAATGAAGAGATGTCGACAAATAAGTACAGGTTCTAAAAGCAAAGTTTAGTGCACTAAATATGAAGACTGCCTCATAACTCATGAGGGTACGCTCACCCACACACACCAATTACCTCCTCAACAACCGCCTCTCATGGGGTGCACTAGTCTGTTGGGGTCCCAGAGCCCCATGTTGGGTGCCAGATGCCGAGATTCCTTCCCGGTCAGGTAGAGCCAAGGGAAGGACCAGGCCTGCTGATTCCTCCCTAGGGGTTAAGCGGATGATGAGTGTCGGATGACTCAGAAACCTCTCCTGGCCACCGGAGAAAAACCACACTGAGTTGAGAGTCTTTTCAATGCAGGAACTCATAGAAACAACTCACTTTATTACTCTGAGCAGTTGTCTATATCACATTGGGGATGAAGGCGAGGATTTTAGGATGGGAGAAGAGGTAAGGGCCAATAGTAAACTTTAACTATTGAAATGGTAATTACAATTGTCACGTGGAGGTAGCAGGCCAGAAGCCATTAGGCATCTTGCTGAGTCCTAGCTGGCCAGAGACAGGTCGCCAAACTTTAGCTAGGCTCAGGAAATTCCACTAGGCCTCATGCCTGGACCTTTCAGGGCCCAACAGAGGTTCCTTATCTAAGTGGCAGTTGGTGTCTCAGTGTTCATTCCTTCTTGGCATTGCTAGTGAACCCTGTTGTTTTCTCAAGGCCTCATTCCTCATGGTCAGTGTAAAACATTCGTTAATATGCCTGTTCCTAGTCTTCCATACTCAATTTTTGGAAATAATGATATGGCCAGAGAATGACTGATGTTAGCAAGTCTCACTATTATTGTCATATCTGCATAGTAGCTCGTGTGTGTGTGTGTGTGTGTGTGTGTGTGTGTGTGTGTTTGTATGTATGTATATGTGTGTACGTATATGTGTATTCGGGTATGTGTTTATGTATGTATGTATTTGCTATAGAATTTAGCCTAGAACAAAATCACAACAATATCATAAAAGGTTGGACGAAAACAAATCTTTCTTGACTGTGCTTTAGAATGCAGTCATTGGGAGTCATTGGCATGCCTAAAGATTGTAGGTGAAAGACCTCATCACATTGAGTGGTTGAAGACATTTGTTTTTCAGAAGCTAATTATCATTCTAGGGGAAAACATGTTGTTTTGATTTGTAATCTATGCCCTCTTGTTTACTTTTGAAAGAAAGAAGATAACCAGTAGCTTTGACTGTTGTAGATAGTGCATAAATCATATATTAAGACATTTCTAGCCAAAGTTCCTATGGAAATAAAACATTTCAATGGCTGGGTCCCACCCAAGATTTCCAGTTACTTTTCTATGATCTAGGTGGATATCAGAATGCAGAAGAGTTCATTTAGAATTATGCATCCCATATTTCTAAAAGGTAGCTGTTACAAAGGTTTTGTTTCATAATAATAGACATTTCTAGGGCCAGAGAGATGGCTTAGCAGTTAAGGCACTTGCTTGCAAACCCAAGGACCTATGTTTGACTCTCCAGATCCCACATAAGCCAGATGCACAAAGGTGAGGGAAGCACAGGGTTGCACATGCCCACTAGGTAGTAAAAGCATGTGAAGTTCAATTACAGTGGCTGAGGCCCTGGTGCACCAATTATCTTTCCTCTCTCTCATTCTAATTGTCTCTAAATAATAATAAAAAATTATCTTTGGATGAATTGAGTTTGTGGGTTAGATGACACTTCTGTGCACCAGTATCTTTCCTAGTTTCAAGGTTCACCTTGCCTTAGTCAAGAGGTAGAACTACTGTGGAAGTGGAATAGCCCAGAGAAATCATCCAAGGCTGATCCACGCTGGTGAGTTTCTGATTTATCTAGTGGAGGGATGACACTGGGTTCCTATAAAGGTCTCTGGGTCTATATTCTCTATCACCAGGTTATCTGTGGAGGTTTACAAACATGTGTCTTGTCCTTCCCAGAACATGGCAAGGCTGAGTGCCTTTCATCCTTTAAAAGTAGGCTGGCAAGTGACTTGATTTGGTTATTGAAATTGGAATGGAGGTGAGATGTGCAACTTCAGTTAGAAGCTTTGATAGATGGTGGCACATCTCCATTTTCCTCTGGCCACTGTGATGGTGCTAAAATGAAGCTTTTGTTAGTGAGCACATTGAACGCTCACTACAGCAAAAGTCTCCTTGCCAAGACATGTGGCATAAACAAATCTTAACTATTCCAAATACCAAGATTTTGAAATTATTAGCACAGTGCTCATACACTATCACTGTACCAGGATCTAAACTCTGGATTTTGAAAATATTTTTTGCTCTACTGACAGAAACTCATTGAAATATGTGGTGGTAGTGGTGGTGATTCCAATACAGTTTCATATACCTAAAAGAGATCTTTGTTCATTTGTGACTCTCACCAAAGTAGTAAGTTTTTGTGGAAAGCTCTGGAAAGAGAGATATGGAGCTATAAATGTGTTCCAAAATCTTCTGATTTTGAGGCCAAGAATTATCCATTGTGTTCTAGGGTTGGTTTCCTTTTGTTTGTTTGTTTTTGTTTTTATTTTTGTATAAAATTTGGTTTTAAGTGAAAACAACCATAGAAGCCAATGGACCTGTTTGTGCATTAGTGTTCAGGGTTTGGACATCAATGATTTGGAATCAATGTCTGTAGAATATATAAGAGAAGTTTCATGAGGAGCTAATTTCCCCCTTTGTGATTTTGTTTCATCAGGTATATCATTTTTGCCAGATTATAAATTTGTGTATCTGATAGACAGCAAGTATGTGGCATTCATCTGAAACCCCAGGAACAAAATTGCATGGCAAATTAAAATGGTAAAGTTCACTTACTACACCTGCTGCCTAATGAAGACACATTGCACCATCCAAATTAAATAATGATCAGGCATTTGCTGAACCTGAGACATTGCCTTGAAAATGTTTCATTGTTTAATGAGGGACTATGTTCTTAGTTTCTGTTAAATGCCACCTTAAATGAATAATTGGCATAATTTGACTAGAATTCTGGTCATTTCAAAAGGCATTTTTTTTATGCTTGGTTCATCCACTCCAAAATAGAGAATTTGTTATGGTTTGAATGGAAAACATCCATGTACTGGAGCCTTAATCCCCTGTGCACAGAGCTGAATGATGTGACCTTCAAGAGGAGTTTGGATCATGAGAACTCTGTCTTCATAAATGAGTTAGTATTGTTTTGAAGAAGTGGGTCAAATAAACTAGGGAGAAGGCTCCTAATGAAAAGATAAATTCAACTCTACCCTTATACTGCCATCTATCTCTCACCATATAAATCCTTTCCACTATGCTGTACAACAGCAAGAAGGTCCTCGAGAAATATGGGCCTCTCAATATTGCACTATTTGAAAGAAACAAAAATATATTCTTTTTGAAACTTCAGGTATTGTGTCATAGCAGAAGAAAAGATCAAGACAGCAAAAAATCAGTGCTGCAAACATTATTGTGACAGCCACAAATATATTCCAGCTTTGCTTCTTTTCTTTCCTACTAACAACAATAAAGTACTGTTACCTTCCAGGAACAAACAAGGCCTGTCACCTTTCTAATAAATAAGTCATCTTTCTAAACAACACATCCTACTATCTTTACAATTTCATAGGCACGCATGCTAACATTAAAGGAAAAATATTCTAGATGTTATCAGGGATACTTGTGGGATTCAGTAGAGCTTAAAGAGGATTGAGATGGCAATCACTGAGCCCATGATATTGTGGGAGCAGTGTACAATACAGTGAGATCAATGTAACAACAAGGGGATGCCAGCAGCAAATGAATGGGGACTGAAATATCGGTGATGCTGCTCAACTTTGGAAACTGGCTGTGGAGGTTCACTCTGTTCTTGGTGACACCACTCACCTGTTGTTGTTCAAAGTGTCTTGAAACTCAAAAGAGAACCTTAAAGAACATTCCCAGGATTAACGTAAAAGATTTTCCTAAAGATGTTAAACATCAGCTCCTGTGTTGTTTCGCATGTGGGGCTCTTTGCTACACAGCTGCAGAGTATAAACAATGTTTTGGCTGTTCATGGACAGGTTCAATAAGACTATTTGTTGATAAAAAAAAAAGAAGCTTTTTTTTTTTTAATTTTGGAAGATACCATATGTATTTGGTGGTAGAGTAATAGATGGCTCTTTTTCGTTAGAGGCTCAGTAGAGATGGCTCATTAAGTCTAAGTAAGATTAAAATACCAGCCTGACACCAGCCCCTCTTGCCTTGCTTGATAGGGCCATTACTCAAACCAAGGAGCACCCCCTAGATGTAGTCACAAGTGAGGGCACAGAAGTGCACTTTCTTCTGCTTGTCTGCTCCCGAGAGCACCCCACTGAATCTCATGTTCTATGCATAGCACTTGACACCTGTGACAGCTCAGGATGGACACCAATGAGTAAACCAACCCAAAGACATCAGGTATACCACTCACATTGGTTTATGCACCACCTTCCTCACAGATCAGTGGGACAGGAATTAACAATAAATCCCACTCCGTGGAGCTGAAATGGGCCTATTGTATATGAAGACTTTTTTCTCTTCATATGGATTTTCTACCTCTTAACTTTATATTTTTGGGGGTTTTTTGTTTTGTATTTTATAGTATGACAGGGGTTGCCTATCTTTTCTCACAGCATAACTCATGCTGTTCTATTCTTAAAGCTCTTTGGTTTGCATTCAACAATAAAATGGGGTAGACATTGTCAACAGAAAAGGAGAGAAGGTCAAGGGCCTCCAAATTTTCTAAGAAAATATTTGTGTTCACATGCCAAGGGAACTATATAATAGCAATGTGATATCCTATGAAAAATTGTCATTTTTTTCACAGAAGTACTAAGATTTTTTATTGTTTTTTATGGTTATTAGATGGGCTTTTATTTACTTATTTTCTGTTTTAATTTTTTTTAATTTATTATTTTTTTTCTAATTAGTTTTCTAATCAGTGAATACAGTCAAGGTGGTACCATTGTTAGGCTCATCCATGTACTACCTCTCCCTGGCCCCTCCTTGGTGAGGTATATGGGTCATGCATTGTGGAAGTAGCCCACAGTTATGGGTAGGAGAAATGTCTCTGCATATCATGACGCAACCTGTGGCTCTGACATTCTTTCCATCCCCTCTTCCACAAATATTCCCTGAGCAATGTTAGGTTCATTTTGGGTCTGCTTCAGTGATGAGGTGATGGGAGCTTCTGTGTCTCTGGATACCTGATATGTAGGAGTTGATTGTTCAATGTGTTGATCTCCTTCACCCTTGTGCTGGTACCCAGTTCACCAAGAAAACAGCAGCCTTGCTTGTTTTGCCAATTATTCTTACTTTCATCTGGGGCCCTTTTGAGGTATGATATGATGATTGTCTCCTTAGGATCTGCATCTATCTGAAAAAGAGCAGCAGATTATCCAGTGGAGAGTAAAGTTAGCACCAGACAAATGGGATAATCTGTCGGGAGCCATAGAGCAAAAGCCTCTCCATTTTGCCTGGGCCTGCTTGGTCAGCAGACTGCTTAAAGAATCTTATCTTTTGCAAAAGGCCAGTTTATGGTCAGGCTTCTGGGCACTAGGCAATCAAAAGTGTCTCTATCTTGAATAATGACTCCATTTTGTGATAAGTTGTCTGGAAAGTCACAAAGCTTGCAGCTGTTAAAGTTATTAATCTTGTGGCCTTGGGCCTATGACCTTATCCTGTCAAAACAGAATTGTTGCAATACTTAAACTACTGACAAACTCCCCTGTTCTGCTGTATAAAAGGCGCCCTGAGAAAAATAAAAATTGCAGCTTGATCAGACTCCTGTCTTGCTGTCAGTTCCTTGTGTCTCTTGTCCCTTCCATTTCAGGTTCTCTAGGGTCTGTGCTCCTCTTGAAGCCCCGCTTGCCAGGACAATCATCCTTATTTTTTATAGACAATTTAATAGGTATAGGCCCACTTGTAGCCCATGATTGGTGGTAGCTTGATAATGGAGAGCGGGCTCATGTTTGGATATGGTTCTGACTTGTTTCCCACATCCAGCTATGGGTCCCATACCACTGAGGGGATCAGTTAGCCAAACCAAGAGCAGTTGGTTTCCCACCATGGCCTTGCATCACTATTGCCGTTGTGTGAGCATCACAACAGGTTATTTGCTGCTAAGTAGGTTAGACCATGAGTTGCTTGGAGAGATATTGGTCATTTTCCCCCAGTCACTGGGGGGTGATGGTTATCTTACAGTAGGTAATGAAGTACATGTGATAATGTTTCAGGGAGAATAACTGCAGTCACCTTCTGGCACTAGATGCACTGACTGTCTAGGGACTGAAACTCTTCCAGCTTATAGCCATTGCATAACATTTTACGTGTTAACCACATATGGTCTCTTCAGCAGTAGGGTCTTACCACTAGCCTTTGGTGGGTCATCAAGTACTCTGACAGAAATCTGTCTTTCTTTTAGGAAACCTTGTAGGTCTCTCTGATCAAAAGCTCACTGCAGATGAAAGCCCCATGCTGGTACTGTGAGTTACAGGTTAGTGCTCACTAAGAAAAGGAAGAAAAAGGTAACTAATATAAAAGAGTTAGAGAGACTGAAATAGAGAGGGAGAGAAGCTGTAGAAGATTAAAGTCAGTCTTCATCATACATTCTCCAGTGTCTTGTGGCTGAAGTGTTCTCTCTAAGGGCCTGGTGAAGGTTCAACCATTTGGTCTGCCTTATAGGATGTAGAATTTTATGGTACCATTGATGTTTAGGTATAGATTTGTGTCTCCCACCCTCTTCGTTGCCTTCCCCTCCCTCCCCACCCTATTGTCTAGTCCTCGAGATGCTTGCTGGATATGTCAGCATCTTGGGTAGATTCAGGTTAGGTGCTGTAGATGAGTGAGACTAGTGGTGATTTTCTTTCTGTGGTTGGGTAAGTTCACTGAGAATGATCTGTTCCAGGTTCAACCATTTTTCCTCAAATTTCATTGTGTCATTCTTTCTTACTGCTGTGTAGGATTCCATTGTGTAGATATACATTTTAATTATCCGTTCTTCTAGTGATGGACATCTGTGTTGATTCCAGCATGCTTGGGAAAGTGGGTATAAGTGGGTATAAGAGCAATAAACCACTCTTAGAAAGACACAACATGCATGTTTTCTCCAATATGTATAACCTAGATTTAAAAGTGTGTGTGAGTGTGTGTGTGTGTGTGTGTGTGTGTGTGTGTGAAGAAACTGGAAAGAGGACTGTGAGAGAAAAGGCTCATCTTATAGGAGGAGGGAAATGAGACAATAATGGAGTACATGTGATAAACTTTAATGGGGAATGACTGGGGGGTTAGGGTTATCTTACAGTAGGTAATGAAGTACATGTGATAATGTTTCAAGGAGAATAACTGCAGTAAGTTAAGAAACAAGCTGGGGGGAATAGGCCAGCAGAGGCCAGGTGACAGGGTACAAATTAGAACAAAGTATAATGACATACATATGTGGAGATGTCATGATTAAGCCTACTGCTTTGTATTCTAATCACAAATATGTAAAGATAAATAAAATAATATAATTATTTAAACAGTAATCATTTTCAACTTGGTCTTCCTTTATAGACATAAAAATCACTGAGGAATCCAGAAAATTTGCTGATGTGGATTGACTACATTAAGACAATGTATATGTCTTCTTTCCTTTTGGGTTCTTATCTAAAAAGAACAAAAAGAATCTACTTGCCTTGAGGGGTGTGGTGGTGCACATTATTAATCCCAGTACTTTGGAGGCAGAGGCAGGAGGATCACTTGAGTCTGAGGCCACCCTGATATAACAGAGTGACTTCCAGGTCAGCCTGGGATAATGTGAGACCCTACCTTGAAAACCAAAATACATAAATTAATAAATAAATAAAGGTGTGTGCCACCACACCCAGCTTAAGGAAGTCTCTTTCTCTAAATCAATGCTGCTATGATTCACTTTCCTTACTTTTTCTTCTTGTAGTTTCCTAGTGTAGGGTTTCATATTCTTTTATCCATTTCAAGTTATTTTTTGATAGACAGTAAAAGGTTTTAATAAAATTATTTTTCAGGTGACAATCTAATTTTTTCAATACCACTTAGTGAGAGACTTTCATTATCCTATTGTGTATTTATGGCTCCTTATTAGCACATTAGTTCCCTCATTAAGTATGTAGATTTATTTTTGCATTTTATGTGTTGTGTGTGCTATTATTCTAACACCATGATATTTTGCTTACTATGATTTTATTTATTTATTTATTTGAGAGCGACAGACACAGAGAGAAAGACAGAGGGAAAGAGAGAGAATGGGTGCGCCAGGGCTTCCAGCCTCTGCAAACGAACTCCAGATGCGTGCACCCCCTTGTGCATCTGGCTAACGTGGGACCTGGGGAACTGAGCCTTGAGCCGGGGTCCTTAGGCTTCACAGGCAAGCGCTTAACCGCTAAGCCATTTCTCCAGCCCGCTTACTATGATTTTGTACTCTGCCTAGAATTAGTATAATGTATGCAGCGATTGTGTCCACGAAAACATTAATATAGCTATTCAAGGTCCTTTGTATTTCCAAGTGAATTTTAGCATTTTATCTTTTTATTTTTTATTGACAATTTCCATAATTGTAGACAATAATCCATAGTAGTTCCCCCTACTCCCACTTGCCTCTTTAAACTCCACTCTCCTTCATATACCCCCACTAATATTCTCTCTTTTATTTTGATGTCATGATCTTTTCCTACTATCTATCTTGTGTAGATAATGTCAGGCACTGTGAGATTATGGATATCCAGGTCATTTTGTGTCTGGAGGAGCACGTGGTTAGGAGTCCTACCCTTCCTGTGGCTCTGATATTCTTTCTACCACTTCTTCCACCATGGACTCTAAGCCTTGAAAGATGTGATAGAGATATTTCAGTGCTGAGCACTCCTCTGTCATTTCTTCTTGGCATCATAGTGACTTAGGAGTTATCCAAAGTCAACAGCATCTGAAGAGAGAAACTTCTCTAACCAAAAGTGAAAGCAGAATTAATATATGAGTATGAACATTAAGGAAAGTGCTTACTGGGCAGTTTGGTGAACATAGTTGTAGCAGACAGCTTCAGGTTCACTGAGATGAACTTCCAGACCAGGCACAGTTATGGAGGAAGGGACATTTATTGAAGCTTACAGATCCAGGGGAAGTTCCATAAATGGCAGAAGAAGCTGGCCTGCCTTCACAGGTCCAAGGAGAGAGAGAGAGAGAGAGAGAGAGAGAGAGAGAGAGAGAGAGATGCACAAGCCAAAAGCCACACATTACAGCACACTTCAGGAACTCCTGCTTGGCACACTTTGCATATCTTTAGACTGAAATCTGAAACAAACCATCACACCTTAAGATCCACCCAGTGATACTGCCTCCAGCCAGGTGCCTGCAGATGCAAACTACAAACAAATAAACAACTGAATATATTGGGGGCCATCTATTCAAACCACCACAATAGTATATACATTTACCCAGACACCAGCAGATGTTATACCCCCTAGGACTCATGACTGCCCCTGTTGTAGGTTTTCAGTATCAAGGATGTATTTCCTCCCATGGTGCGGGCCTCCAGTTCAATCAGAGAGTAGTTGGTTTTCCATATAATAGGCATGCCACTATTGCACCAGTTGGCTCATTTGGCCTGGCTGGCCAAATTTACAAATTTTAGTGTGTACTGTTGAGTATCTCCACTGGTGATTTCTCTCTCTCTCTCTCTCTCTCTCTCTCTCTCTCTCTCTCTCTCTCCCATGGAACTGCATGCAGCATAGCTTTTTCTAGTTTTCTGTTGGCTGGTCTACATGGAGGAGGTTTTCAGCTCAGCTCCAGCAGGATTTCTCAGTGACCTTACAGCCCAAGTATGTGGAGTCTTCAGCAATAGGATCTTATCTATTCCTGGTAGAAATAAAGAGCATCAACAATGGCCAGTAATGTTTTGGGGGTGTCAGTGACATCCCTGGCCAACAACTCACAGGAAGGCATCCCAAACCTGACACTGAAAATTTTCTGGTATACCAATCTATGGCTTCTGAGTGTTCCATTGTCCAAAAGAAGTAGGTTTCCATTGACTTATTTATATCTTTTTAGGTTTTGATTAGCCCTCCCTCCACTTGTACTCAATCTCTTCCCCTGACTTCACTTAGGCCTTTTTACCCCATTAATCTATTCTTCTATTTACATATATAAAATATTATTCTATTAAGTACCCCTCCCTCCCTTTCTATTCCCTTTATATCTCCTTTCTCACCAGGCCTCAGCTGTAGAACAAAGATGATCATGTCTCCCCAGTCCTCATCTGTAACATAATGATGATCAAGTCTCCCAGGCCTCACCTGTAACAAAATCATAATTATGTCTCTCCAGACCTCATCTATAACAAGTACATGATCATGTCTCCCCAAGCCACATCTATACCACAATGATGATGAAGTCATATTGCCAGGCCTTATGTATATGACAATGGTTATCATGTTTCCACAGGGTTTACCTGTGGATCATGTCTCTCCAGGACTCACCTGTAAGCAATGATGATCATGTATCTCCAGGCCATATCTGTAACAAAATGATATCATATATACCCAGGCCCCACCTCGAACACATTGATGATTTTCTCCCACCAGGCCTCATCTGTAAGACAGTGATAATCATATCTCCCCAGGCATCATTTGTAACACAATGATCATCATGTCTTCCCAGGCCTCAAGTGAAACACAATGATGATCGTGACTCCTCAGACCTGATCTGTAGCACAATGATGATCATGTATCCCAAAGCCCCATCTGTAACACATTGATGACTTTGTTTCCCCAGGCCTCATCTATAAGTCAGTGATGATTATGTATTGCCAGGCCTCATCTGGAACAAAATGGTGATCATATATTCACAGGCCACATCTGTAAGACACAGAAGATTATGTCTCACCAGGCCTCATCTGTAAAAATGATGATCATGTCTCACCAGGCCCCATCTGTAACACAATGATGATTATGACTTCCCAAGCTTCATCTCCAAATCAATGATGATCAAGTTTTTCAAAGCCTCATCTGTATCACAATGATGATAATGCTTCTCCAGGCTTCATCTATAACAAAATGATGATTATGCCAGACTTCATTTGTAGCAAAATGATAACCTTGGCCTCATCTGTAACACAATGTTGATCAAGTCTCCCCAGGCCACATCTGTAACAAAATGATGATTGTGACACCTCAGGCTTCATTTGTAAGTCAATGATGATCATGTCCCTCAGGCTTCTTCTGTAACACAATGATGATCAATTCCCAACTTTTCCCATCTGTAACACAGCAACGATAATATTTCCTCAAAACTATCTACAACACGTAATGGTCATGTCTTTGCAGACCTCATCTGTAATACAATGATGAACATGTCTCCCCAGGCTTCATCAGCAATCTAGTGATGATCACAGCATTTCCACAGGCCTCATATGTAGCACAATGATGATCATGTCTCTCTAGGCCTCAGCTGTAGAACAATCGTGATCATATCTCTCCAGGTTTCTTCTGTAACACAAGGAAGGTCATATATCCAGGCTACTTCTGTAACACAACAAAGATCATATCTCTAGGCCTCATCTGTAACACAAAGATAATCACGTTTCCTTGGGCCTCATCTGCAACACAATCATGATCAGATCTCCACAGGCCATATCTGTAGGATATTGAGGATCATGTCGCCCCAGTCCTTATCTGAACCAAAATGATGATCATTGACCCCTAGGCCTCTTCTGCAACACAGTGTAGATCACGTCTCTACAAGCCTCATCTTTGACACAATGATGATCATGTCTTGACAGGTCTCATCTGAAACACATTAAAGATCATTCTCCCTGGCCTCATCTGTAACATAATGAACATCATATCTCCTTAGGCATCATTTGTAACACAATGATGATCATGTTTCCTCAGGCCTCATCTGTAATACAATGATGATAAAGTTTATCAAGACCTCATGTGTAACAGCAAGATGATCAAGTCTCCCCAGGCCTCATCTGCAACACAATGATGATCATATCATCTCCACAGGCCTCATCTATAACAACATGATGATCAAGTCTCCCCAGGCCTCATATTTAACACAATGATGTTCATGTCTCCCCCCAGCCTCTTCTCTAAAACATTGAAAATCATGTCTCCTCATGTCTCATCTGTAGTATAATGATAACCATGTCACCTAAAGACTCAACCATGATACAATCATGATATGACTCCCCAGGTTGTATCTGTAACACAATGATGATCCTGTCTCCCCCCCCCCCCCCGCCTCATCTGTAACAGTGAAGACCATGTATCCTCAAGCCCCATTTGTAATACAATGATGATTAAGACTCCCCAGGCATCATCTGTAACACAATGATGATCATGACTTCTCAGGCCTCATCTGTAACACAATGATGATCAATGTCCCCAGTTATCAACATTAACATAGTGAAAAACAAGTCAACCCTGGCCTTCCCGGTAATTATCATAAAGACTCCCCAGACCTCATCTGTAACACAATGATGATTAAATCATCTCTGCAGGCCTTATCTGTAAGAAAATGATGACCAAGACTTCCCAGGCCTCACCTGTAACACAATGATGTTCATGTATACCCTGACCTCTTCTCAAAAACATTGATGATCATGTCTCCTCAGGACTCATCTGTAGTACAATCATGATCAAGTCTCTTCAGGACTAATCTGTAACACAATGATGTTCATATTTCTCCTGGCCTGTTTTCTAAAACATTGATTACCATGTCTCCTCAGGTCTCATCTATAGTACAATGATGATTATGTCTCCTCAGGCAGCATTTGTAACAAAATCATGATCATGACTCTCCATGACTCATATGTACACAATGATTATCATGTCTTCTCAGGCCTCATCTGGAACATCTCCATAGGCCCATCTCCAACACAATGTTGATCACATCTCCATAGGCCTCACCTCTAACACAATGATGTTCATGACTCCCCAGTCCTCATCTGTAAAATAATGATGGTCACGTTTCCCGAGGTGTCACCTGGAATACAATAATGATAATGTCTCCCCAGACCTCATTTGTAACACAATGATGATCAAGTACCTCCAGGCCTTGTCTATAGCACAAGTATTATCATGTTACCCAGGCCACATCTGCAACACAATTATGATCAAGTCATCTCCACAGGCCTCATCTGTAAGAAAATGATAATCAAGTCTCCCCAGTGTTCATCCTGAACACAATGATGTCAATATCTACCTTTACCTTTTCTCTAAAATGCTGATGATCATGTCTCCTCAAGCCTCATCTGAAACACAATCATCATGACTCCCCAGTTCTCATCTGTAACACTGTGATGATTATGCCTCATCAGGGCTCATCTGTATCCCCATAAAGACAATGTATCCCCAGGCATTAACTGTAACATAGTGATGATCATGCCTTCCCAGGCTTCTTTGGTAACATATGATGATCATGTTTCCCCAGGCCTCATCTGTAATGCAATGATGATCGAGTCTCCCAAGGCCTCATCTGTAACACAGTGAAGATCATGTCTCCTTAGACATTATTTGTAATACTATGTTGGTAAAGTCTCCCCAGGTATAATCTGTAGCATAATGGTGATCATGACTTTTAAGGCCACATCTATAACACAATGATGATCAATCTCCCCAGGTCTCAACCTTAACAAATTGATAATAACTTCTCCCCTGGCCTCACCTCTAATACAATGATGATCAAGCCTCCCCAGACCTCATCTGTAACGCAGATCAAGTCTCCCCAGTCCTTGTTTGTGGCACAATGATGATCCCTTATCCAGACCTCATCTGCAAAACAATGATGATCAAATAACCTCCACAGGCCTTATTTGTAAGAAAATGATGATCAAGTCTCCCCAGGCTTTATCTGTAACATAGTAATTATCAGATCTCTTCAGGCCTCATCTGTAACAAAATGATGATCAAGTCACCCTAGGCCTGAATTCTAACATAATGATGATCATGTCTCCTCAGGCCCCATCTCTAACACAGTGGTGCTTAAGTCTCCCCAGACCTCATCTCTAACACATTGAAGATCATGTCTCCCCAGGTCTCATCTGCAACAAAGTGATGATCATGTCTCCCATGGCCTTGTCTCTAACACAATGATGATCAAGTGATCCCCACAGGCCTCATTTGTAAAACAATGATGATCATGTCTAGCCAGGCCACATCTCTTAACACAATAATGTTCATGACTCCCAAGGCCTCATCTGTAAAACAATGATGGTCATGTCTCCCTGGGGTCTCACCTGTAACACAATAATGATAAAGTCTCCCCAGACCTCATCTGTGACACACTGATGGTCATGTCTCCCCTGGCTTCTTCTTAAAACATTGATTATAATGTCTCCTCAGGCCTCATCTGAAAGACAATCATGATCATGACTCCCCAGGTCTTATCTATAACACAGTGATGATCATGTCTCTGCAGGCCTCATCTGTAGCACCATAAAGATCATTCACCAAGGCCTTATGTGTTACACAGTGATTATCATGTCATCACAGGATTCTTCTGTAACACAATGATCATCATGTCTCCTTAGGCATCATCTGTAACACAATAATCAATCTCCCCAGATCTCAACCTTAACATAGTGGTGATCATGCCTCCCCAGGCGTCACCTGTAATACAATGATGAAAAAGTCTCCCCAAACATCATCTATAACATAATGATGATCAACTCAACACAAGCGTTGTCTATAACACAAGGATGAACATGTTACCAAGACCTCATCTGCAACACAGTAAGGAGTAAAGTATCTCCACAGGGCTCCTCTGTAACATGATGATCAAGTCTCCCTAGGCCTCATCTCTAACACAATGACGTTCATGTCTCCCTGGCCTCTTATCTAAAACATTGATGATTATGTCTCCTCAAGCCTCATCTGTAGTACAATGATGATCAATTCTCCTCAGGATTCATCTGTACCATAATGATGTTCATAGCTCTCTTGACCTGTTCTCTAAGATATCGACCATGTCTCCTCAGGTCTCATCTGTATTATCAAAATGATCATGTATTCCCTGGCCTCATGTGTAAAGACATGATGGTCATGTCTCCTCAGGCCTCATATGTAACATGATGATGATCATGGATTCCAAGGCCTATATGAAACACAAACATGATCATGTCATCTCCAGAGGCCTCATCGATAACCAAGGATGATCATGTCTCCCCAGGCCTCATCTGTACCACAGTGATGATCATGTCACACAGGTCACATCAGTAAAATAATGATGATAATGTCTTAACATACCAATTCTGTAGCAAAATGATAATCATGTCTCTCCAGGCCACATGTGTAACATTGTGAAGATCATGTCTCTTCAGGCCTCATTTGTAACACAAAGATGATAAAGATTCCACAGGCCTCATCTGTAACACAACAGTGATTAAGTCTCCTCAGGTCTTGTCTGTCTGGAAATGATGATCATGTTACCCAGACCTCATCTGCAACATAATGATGATGAAGTCATCTCCACAGGTCTCATCTGTTACAAAATGATGATCAAGGCTCCACAGGCCTCACCTGTAAGGCAAGGATGTTGATGTTTCTACTGACCTCTTCTCTAAAACATTGATGATCATGACTCTTCAGTTCTCACCTGTATTACAATGATGATCATGTCTCCCTAGGCCTTATCTGAAATACAAAGATGACCATGTCATATCCCAAGTCCTCATGTGTAAGCCTATGACGATCATGTATCCCCTGGACTCATATGTAACACAGTGATGATCACATTGCCCAGGCAACATCTGTAAATAATGATAATAAAGTCATCTCACCATACCATTTCTATAGCACAATGATGATCAAGTCTAGGCCTCATCTCTAATACAGTGAAGATCATGTCTCTTCAGCCTCATTTATAACCCAATGATGATCAAGAATTCCTAGGCCTCACCTGTAACACAATGATGATCATGTCTCTTCAGGCCTCATTTGCAACCCAATGATGGTCATGTCTCCCCAGTGCTAAACTGTAACACAGTGATGATCATGTCCCCCAGGCCATATCTGTAAAATAATGATAAATTTGGGTCACCATACCACTTCTGTAGCAAAATAATATCTGTGGCACAGTAATGATCATGTTACATGAGCCTCATCTGTAACAAAATGATGACCATGTCTCCCCAGGCCTTATATGTAACAAAATGATGATCATGTCTCCACGGGACTCATCTGTAACACAATGCTGTTCATGTCTCCACAGCCTCTTTTCTTAAACATTAATGATCACAGGACATGGTGGTGTCCTCCTTTAATCCCAACACTTGGGAGGCAGAGGTAGGAGGATTGCTGTGACTTTGAGGACACCTTGAGATTACACAGTTAATTCCGGGTCAGCCTGAACCAGATAGAGACCCTACCTCAAAAACAAAAACAAAAACAAAAAACACCTGAAAAACAAAACAAAACACTGATGACCATGCCTCCCCAAGCCTTATCTGTTACACAGTCAAGATAGTGACTATCCAAGCCTTATCAGTAATACAATGATGATCATGTCTCCCCAGTCTTCATCTGTAACCCAATGACGATGTCTCCCCAGGCCTCGTCTTTGACACAGTGATGATCATGTCCCCCAGACCACATCTGTAAAATAATGACGATAAAGTCATCTCACCCTACGTCTGTAGCAAAATGATCATGTCCTCCCAGCCCTCATTTATTACATAGTGAAAATCATGTCTCCCCAGACCTCATTTGTAACACAATTATGATCATATCTCCCTAGGTCTCATCTATAATACAGTGAATATAAAGTCTTACCAAACCTCATCTGTTACCCAATGATGATGAAGTCTCCCAAGGCCTTGTCTGTAGCATGATGATCATGGTACCATGCCCCATCTTCAACAAAATGATGATCAATTCATCCCCACAAGCCTCATCTGTAATACATTCATGTCTCCCCTAGCCTCTACTGTAAAACAGGGATGATCACAGTGGTGGTGGCACACTCCTTTAATCCCAGCTCTGTGGAGGCAGAGGTAGGAGGATTGCTGTGAGTTTGAGAACACTATGAGACTACTTAGTTAATTTCAGGTCAGCCTGTACCAGATTGAGACCAGACCATGAAGAAAATGGAAACAAAAACAAACAAACAAACAACATAAAACACCTATGATCATGTCTCCCCAGGCCTCATCTGTAACACAGTCATGACCATAACTTTTCCGGTTTTGTGTGTAACACAGTGAGGATGATGTCTCCCAAGACCTCATCTGTAACACAGTGATGATCTTGTCTCCAAGGCCACATCTGTAGAATAATGATGATAAAGTTGTCTTACCATACCACTTCTGTAGCACAATAATGATTAAGTCTCCCCAGGCCTCATCTGTAACAACATTATGGTCTTGTCCCCCAGGGCTCATCTCTAACCAAGTGAAGACCATGTCTCCTCAGCCTCATTTGTAACCCAATGATGATGAAGTCTCCCCAGGCCTCATCTGTAACACAGATGAAGTCTCCCCAGGCCTCATCTATCACACAATGAAGACCATGTCTTCCCAGTCCTCATCTGCAACACAGTGATGATCATAGTCCCTAGGCCACATCTGTAAAATAATGAGTATAAAGTTGACTAACCATACCACTTCTGTACCACAATGATAATCATGTCTCCCCAGGCCTCATCTGTAACAAAAATATGATCAAGTCTCCCCAGTCCTCAACTCTTAACACAATGATGAGCAAGACTCCCCAGACCTCAATTCTAACAATTGATAATCATGTCTCCCCAGGCCTCAACTGTAACAACATGATGGCCATGTCTCCCTGGGCCTCCTCTGAAACACAAAGATGATCATGTCATCCCCTCAGGCCTCATCTGTAGCCTAGTGATGGTAATATCCCCCCAGGCCTCATCTGTGACCAAATGATAGTCATCTTTCCCCAGGACTCATTTGTAACACAGTGATAATCATGTCCTGTAGGCCACTGTTGTGGTTTGATTCAGGTTTCCCCCATAAACTTAGGTGTTCTGAATGCTAGGTTCCCCAGCTGATTAAAATTAAAGCATACTGAAGATTGTGTATTGTTGGAGGGTAGACTTGTGGGAGTTAAAGCCAGCTCCCCTTAGCTAGTGTCTGGCACACTCTCCTGTCCCTGTTGTCCCCCTTATGTGGGCCAGGGGGCAATGTCCACAATCTGCACATGTCATCATTTCCCCTGCCATCATGGAGCTTCCCCTCCAGCCTGTAAGCCAAAATGAACCATTTTCTTTCCCACAAGCTGCTCTTGGTCAGGTGCTTTCTACCAGCAATGTGGCCTTTCATTAGGCCATTCACTGTGAGAAGTCACGGCTTAGACTCCCACTAGAATTGCTTTGATGCCGTCCACTGTGAGGAGACACAGCCTGGGTCCTCCCTAGGAACACTTTGAAAGTATCCACTCTGAGGAGACATAGACTGGGTCCTCACTCGTACCACTATGATGTCATCCTTTGTAAGGAGGTACATCTTGCACTCTTACTAGAACAACTGTGATGTCAGGCACTGTGAGGAGACATGGCCTGGGTTCTCAGTAGAACCATTCTGATGCAATCCACTATGAGGACACACAGCTTGGGTCCTATGAGAATCACTGTGAAACTATCCATTGTGAGGAGACACAGCCTGGGTCTTTGCTAGTACCACTGTGATGCCATCCATTGTGAGGAGGCACATTTTGGGCTCTCAGTAGAACCACTGTGATGCCACACACGGAGGATACATGGCCTACTCTCTCACAAGAAACACTGTGATGCCATTCACCGTGAGGAGACATGGTCTGGGCTCTCACTAGAACCAGTGTGCTGCCATGTACTGTGAGGAAACACAGGCTGGGTCCTCCCTAGAACCACTGTGATGTGATCTACTGTGAGGAGACACATCTTTGGCTTTTACCAGAACCAATGTAATGCCATCTATTGTGAGGAGACATGACTTGGGCATTCACTAGACTGTCTGTGATACCATGCACTCTGAGGAGATACGGCCTGGGCTCTCACTAGAACCTGTCTGATGCCATGCACTATGAAGAGACTGGGTTGGACCTGACTCTAGAACCATTATGATGCCATCCACAGTGTGAAGACATGCCCTGGGCTATCAATGGAGCCATTGTCATGCCATGTACTCTAAGGAGACATTGCCCTGGTCATCTCTAGATCCACTGTCATGCCATCACTGTGAGGAGACACTGACTGGGCTCTCAATAATACCACTGTGAATCATTGCATTGTGAGGAGACAGGGCCCAGCCTTTCACTAGAAATGCTATAATGTCTTCCAATGTGAGGAGACATAATGGGCCCTCACTAGAACCACAGTGATGCCATCCACTTTGAGGAGATACAGCCCGGACTCACTGCAACCACAGTGATGCCATTCATTGTGAAGAGACAGGGTCAGGCCTGTCACTAAAACCACTGTGATGCCATTCATGAGGAAACCCGGCCTGGGCTCTCAATAGAACCCCTGTAATGAAATGCACTGTGAGGAAGCAGGGCTAGACCTGTCACTAAATCCATCGTAATGCCATCCATTGTGAGGAGACACAGCCCAGGCTCTCAATAATGCCATTGTGATGCCATACATTGTGAGGAGACATGACTGGGTCCTCACTAGAACCACTGTGATGCCATGAACTTAAGGAGACAGGGCCTGGCCTCTCATTATAACCAATGTGATAGTATCCACTGTGCGGAGACACGACCTAGACTCTCACTAAAACAACTGTGATGGCATTAAGTGTGAGGAAACATGGCCTGGGTTCTCACTAGAATCACTCTGATGCCATCCACTTTGAGGAGACATGGCCTAGGCTCTCATTAAAACAAATGTGATGCTATTCACTCTTACCAGACATGGCCTAGGTTCTCACAAGAACCACAGTGATGTCATTCACTGTGAGGTGACATGAACTGGGATCTCACTACATCTATTCTGATGTCATACACTATGAGGAGACACATATTGTGTCCTCCATAGAATAAGTGTGAAACTGTCCTCTGTGAGGAGACACAGCCTGGATCATTACTAGTACCACTGTGATGCCATCCATTGTGAGGAGGTGCAACTTGGGCTCTCACTAGAACCACTGTGATTCCATGCTCTGTGAGGAGACAGGGCCAGGCTTGTCACTAGAACCAGTGAGATATCATCCACAGTGAGGAGACAACCTGGGCTCTCATAAGAACCACAGTGATGCCATTCACTGGGAGGAGACATGAGCTGGACTCTCACTACATCTATTCCGAGGCCATATACTATGAGAAGACACATCCTGGGTTCTCCCTAGAACAACTGTAAAATTATCCACTGTGAGGAGACACAGCCTGGGCCTCCATTAGTATTATTGTGATGCCATCAATTGTGAGAAAGCACATCTTGGGTTCTCACTAGAACCACTGTGAGGAAACAGGGCTGGGCCTGTAACGAGAACCAGTTTGATGCCATCCCCTGTGAGAAGATATGGCCTGCTCTCTCACTAGAAGCCCTGTGCTGCCATTCACTGTGAGAAGACATGGCCTGAGTTCCCACTACAACCAGTGTGATGCAATGAACTGTGAGGAGACACAGCCTGGGTCCTCACTATTACCACTGTGATGGCATCTCAAGCAATGTGAGGAGACAGGGCCACACCTGTCACTAGAACCACTGTGATACTATCCACTGTGAGGAGACATGGCCTGCTGTCTCACTAGAAACACTGCAATGCCATCAAGTGTGAAGAGACATGGCCTGGGCTCTCATTAGAATCACTGTGAGGCAATCCACTTTGAGGAGATACAGCCTGGACACCCAAGGCAACCACTGTGATATCATCCACTGTGAGGAGACAAGGCCTAGGCTCTTAGTAGAACTAATGTCGTGCTATCCACTGTGAGGAGATATGGCCTGGGCTCTACTATAACCACTGTGATGCCATCAACTGTGAGGTCACACGACTTGGGCTCTCACAGGAACCACTGTGTTGCCATTCACAGTGAGGAGACACAGACTGGGATCTCAGTACAAACACTGATACCATAAACTGAGAGGAAGCACAGCCTGGGTCCTCCCTAGAACAACTGTGAAACTATCCTCTGTGAAGAGACACAGCCTGGCTCATCACTAATCATCACTGCGATGCCATCCATTGTGAGGAGGAATATATTGGGCTCTCACTAGAACCACTGTGATCCCATGCTCTGTGAGGAGATGAGGTCATGCTTGTCACTAGGACCACTGTGATGCCATCCACTGTGAGTAGACATGGTCTGTGCTCTCACTAGAAACACTGTGATGCAATTAACAGTCAGGAGACCTGGCCTAGGAATTCCCTGGATCCGCTCTGATGCCATCCACTGTGAGGAGACACAGCCTGGGTCCTCACTAGTACCACTTTGATGCCATCCATTGTGAGGAGGCACATCTTAGGCTCTCACTAGAACCACTGTGAGGAAACAGGGCTGGGCCTGTAACTAGAACCAATTTGATGCCATTCCCTGTGAGAAGATATGGCCTGCTCTCTCACTAGAAGTCCTGTGCTGCCATTCACTGTGAGGAGACATGGCCTGGGCTCCCACTAGAACCAGTGTGATGCAATGCACTGTGAGGAGACACAGCCTGGGTCCTCACTATTACCACTGTGATGGCATCTCTTGTGAGGAAACATGGCCCTGGCATTCACTAGAGCCTCAGTGATGCCATACATTTTGAGGGGATAGGACTGGCTTCTCAATATAACCAATGTTTTAGAAACTGCTATCAGGAGACAGGGCCTGTCTTCCAACAAAAAGTACTGGGATACCATCCACGGTGAAGGGGCATGGCCTGAGTTCTCACTAGAACCACTGTGATGCTATGCACTGTGAGGAGACAGAGATGGGCCTGTCACTAGAACCATTTTGATGCCATTCACTGTGATGAGACATGGCCTGGGCGCTCACTAGAACCACAATGATGCCATCCACTTTGAGGTGATATAACCTGGGCTCTTACTGAAACCACAGTGACGTCATCCACTGTGAGGAGATACGTCCTGGTCTCTCACTTGAATCAACTATGAGGACACATGTTTTGGGCTCTCACAAGAACCACAGTGATGCCATTCACTGTTAGGACACACAGCCTGGGTCCTCACTAGTACCACTCTGATACCATCCATTGTTGTGAGGAGGCACATCTTAGGCTCTCAATAGAACCACTGTGAGGAGACAGGGCCTGTCACTAGAACCAATTTGATTCCATCCCCTGTGAGGAGATATGGCCTGCTCTCTCACTAGATGTCCTGTGCTGCTATTCACTGTGAGGAGACATGGCCCGGACTCCCACTAGAACCAGTGTGATGCAATGCCCTGTGAGGAGACACAGCCTGGGTCCCACTAGTACCACTGCGATGGCATCTATTGTGAGGAAACATGACCCTGGCGTTCACTAGAGCCTCAGTGATGCCATGCATTCCGAGGGGACAGGACCGGCCTCTCAATATAACCAATGTTCTTTCTACTGCTATAAGAAGACAGGGCTAAAAAAGAAAAAAAAATTTAAAAGCCGGGCGTGGTGGCACACGCCTTTAATCCCAGCACTAGGGAGGCAGAGGTAGGAGGATCACCGAGAGTTCGAGGCCACCCTGAGACTCCATGGAGAATTCCAGGTCAGCCTGAGCCAGAGTGAGACCCTACCTTGAAAAACCAAAAAAAAAAAAAAAAAAAAAAAAGACAGGGCTTTTGCTCCAACTAGAAACACTGGGATGCTATCCCCTGTGAGGGGACATGGCTTGGACTCTCACTAAAAGCACTGTGATGTCATGCACTGTGAAGAGACAGAGACGGGCCTGTCACTGGAACCACTTTGATGCCATTAACTGTCAGGAGACAGGCCTGGGCTCTCACTAGAACTACAGTGATACCATCCACTTTGAGGAGACATGGTATGTATTCTCACTATTACAACTGTGATGCCATCCACTTTGAGTGCAACTGGGCAACTCAGGTAACCATTCTGATGTCATCCACGGTGAAGAGACAAGGCCTGGGCTCATAGGCCATTCAATGTGAGGAGACATGTCTTGGGTTCTCACTAGAATCACTCTGATCCTATCAACAGTATGGAGACACAGCCTGGGTCCTTCCTAGGACCACTGTGAAACTATCCAGTGTGAAGAGACACAGACTTGGTCGGCATTGTTATGCCATACATTGTGAGGAGGCACATCTTGAGCTCTTACTGGAATCACAGTGATGCTGTACACTGTGAGCAGGCAGGGCCTGGCCTGTCACTAGAACCACTGTGGATGCCTGACTGTGAAGAGACACAGCCTGGTCCTCACTAGTACCACTGTGATGTGTTCTAGTGTGAGAAGAAACATCTTAGACTCTCCTGAAGGCACTATGATGCCATCTATTGTGAGGAGACATAACCTGGGCATTCACTAGAGCCTCTGTAAGGCCAGGCACTCTGAGGAAACAGGGCTGGGCCTCTCAATATAACTAATGTCTTAGCAACCACTATGAGGATATGAGGATACAGGGTCTGGGCTCCCACTAGAACCACTGTGATGCCATGCACTGCAAGGGGACATGGCCTAGAGTCACACTAGAGCCACTGTGATGCTATCCATTGTGAGAAGACATGGCCTGGGCTCTCACTAGAACCACTGTGATGTCTTCCACTGTGAGGAGACACAGTCTAGGCTCTTAGGAGAATGGTTATGATGCTCTCCACTGTTAGGAGAACATCATGGGCTCTCACAATAACCACAGTGGTGCAATTCACAGTGAGGAGACATGGCCTGGGCTCTCATTACAACCACTCTGATGCCATCCACTGTGAGGAGACACAGCCTGGGTCCTCACTAGTGCAACTGTGAGGCCATTAATTGTAATGAGGCATATCTTGGGTTGTTACTAGAACCACTGTGATGCCATCTACTTTGAGGAGATACAGTCTGGTCTCTCACTGTAAGCACAGTGATACCATTCACTGTGAAGAGACAAGGCAGAGTTTATCACACAACCCACTGTGATGTCATTCACTGTGTGGAGGCCTGGCCTGGGCTCGTACATAAATCACAGTGATGCCATTCACTGTGAAGAAACATGGCCTGGATTCTCACTAGTACCCTTGTGATGCCATGCACTTTGATGAGATACAGTTGGGCAACCAGGGAAACCTCTGTGATGTCATCCACTATGAGGAGAGAGGGCCTAGGATCACAGTAGAACCAGTGTTATTTTATCCACTGTTAGGAGACATGGCCTGGGCTCTCACTGGAACAACAGTGATGCCATTGACTCTTAGGTAACCCAGCCTGTTTCTTATCTAGAAGCACTGTGAAACTATCCAGTGTGAGGAGACACAGCGTAGGCCCTCACTAATACCACTGTGATGCGATCTAGTAAGAGGAGCCACATCTTGAGCTCTCACTAGAACCGCTGTGATGACATCTATTGTGAGGAAACATGGACTGGGTATTCACTAGTGCTTCTGTGATGCCATGCCCTCTGAGGAGACAGGGCTGGGCCTCTTACTGTAAACAATGTGACAGCAACCTTTATGAGTCCAGGCCTGGGCTCCAACTAGAACCACTGTAATTATATCCACTGTGAGGAAACACCAGCTAGTCTCTCACTAAAACAACTGTAATGCCATTCACTGTGAGGAGACATGGCCTGGCTTCCTACTGGAATCAATGTGATGCCAACCACTTTGAGGAGATACAGCCCAGTAAACCAAGGCAACCACTGTGATGGCATCCACTGTGAGGAAAGATGCCTATGCTCTCAGTAGAACCACTGTAATAATGCTATCCACTGTAAGCAGAAAAGGTCTGGGCTCTAACTAGAACCACTGTGATGGAATCAACTGTGAGGAGAAACATCTTTGGCAAAGACAAAAACTATTGTGATGCCATTCACTGTGAGGAGACATGGACTTGGCTATCACTGCAACAAGTTATGTCATCCACTGTGAGGAGACATGGCCTGGGCTCTCACATGAATCACAGTGATGCCATACAGTGGGTTCCCACTAGTACCATTGTGTTGCCATCCACTTTGAAGAGATACAGTCCAGGCAACCAAGGCAACCAATGTAATGTCATCCACTGTGAAGAAACAAGGCATAGTCTCTCATTAGAGCCAGTGTGATGCTATCCACTGTGAAGAGACATGATCTGGACTCCTAATAGAACTATGGGGATGACATCCACTGTGAGAAGACACAGTATGGGTCCTCCCTTGTACCACTGCGATGCCATCCATTGTGAGGAGGCACAACTTTGGATCTCACTAGAACTACTGTGTGGAGACAGTGCCATCCACTGTGAGGGGACATGGCCTGGACCCTCACTAGAACCACTGTGATGTGATGCACTGTGAGGAGACAGAGATGGGCCTGACACTAGCACCACTTTAATGCCATTCACTGTGAGGAGACACAGCCTAGGCTCTCACTTGAACCACAGTGATGCCGTCCACTTTGAGGAGATACAACCTGTGCTCTGACTGCAACCACAATGACATCATCCACTGTGAGGAGATATGGCCTGGGCTCTCATTTGAATCACAGTGATGCCCTTCACTGTGAGGAGACATGGTCTGTGTTCTCACTATTACCACTATGATGCCATCCACTTTGAGGAGATACAGCCTGGGCAACCAAGGTAACCACTCTGATGTCATCCACTGTGAGGAGACAAGGCCTAGGTTCTCACTAGAACCACAGTGAGGCTATGCAATGTGAGGAGACATGTCCTGGGCCTTCACTAGAACCACTCTTATCCCATCCACTGTGAGGATACATAAGCCTAGGTCCTCCCTAGAACCACAGTCAAACAATCCAGTGTGAGGAGACACAGACTTGGTCTGCATTAGTACCACTGTTATGCCATGCATTGTAAGGAGGCACATCTTTGGCTCTTACTAAAACCACTATGATGCTGCACATTGTGAGATGGCAGGGCCTGGCCTGTCACTAGGTCCACTGTGATGCTTGACTGTTAGGAGACACAGCCTGGCTACTCATTAGTACCACTGTGAGAAGGCACAGCCTGGCTACTCACTAGTACCACTGTGATGCAATTTAGTGTGAGAAGAAACATCTTGGGCTTTCTCTATCCAGTGTGAAGAGCCATTGTGATGCCATTCACTGTGAGGAGACATGGCCTGGACTCTCACTAGAACTAGTGTAATGCCATGTACTGTGAGGAGACACAGACTAGGTCTTCCCTAGCACCACTGTGATGTGATCTAGTTTGAAGAGACACACCTTTGGCTCTTACCAGAACCAATGTGATGCCATCTATTGTAAGAACCTATGACCTGGACATTCACTAGAGCCTGTGATGTCATGCAATATGAGGAGACATGACATGGACTCTCACTACAATCACTCTGATGCCATCCACTGGGAGGACACACAGCCTGGGTCCTCCCTAGAACTACTGTGAAACTATCCATTGTGAGAAGACACAATCTGGTTCCTCTCTAGTACCCCTGTAATGCCATCAATTGTGAAGAGACACATGCTCTGACTGGAACCACTGTGACTACATGCAATGTGAGGAGACATGGCCTGTGCTCCAACTAGAACCACTGTGATGCCATCCACTGTGAGGTGACACAGCCTTAGGTCTCAAAAGAACCACTGTGATGCCATGCAATGTGTGGAGATAGGGCCAGGCCTGTCATTAGAACCATTGTGATACTACCCACTGTGAGGAGACATGGCCTGAGCTCTCAAAAGAGCCATTGCGATGTCACACACTCTGAGGAGACATTGTCTGAGTCCTCCTTAGATCCATTGTCATGCTATCACTGTGAGGAGACACTGACTGGGTTCTCCATAATACCACTGTGAATCATTGCACGGTGAGAAGACAGGGCTCAACCTCTCAGTAGAAATACTGTGATGTTATCCACTGTGAGGAGACATGACCTGGGCTCTCACTAGAACCACAGTGATGTCATCAACTTTGAGGAGACACAGCCCAATCTCTCACAGCAACCATTGTGATGCCATTCAATATGAGGAGACAGGGTCAGGCTTGTCACTCAAACCATTGTGATGCCTTCCACTGTGAGGAGACATGGCCTGAGCTCTCAATGGAGTCATTGTGATGTCATGCACTCTGAGGAGACATTGCCTGGGTCCTCACTAGATCCACTGTAATGCCATCACTGTGAGGAGACACTAACTGGGCTCTCACAAATACCACTGTGAATCAATGTACTGTGAGGAGACAGGGTCTAGCCTCTCAGTAGACACACTGTGATGTCATCCACATGGCCTGGGCTCTCACTAGAACTACAGTGAAGTTATCCACTGTGGGGGATATGGCCAGAGCTCTCACTAGAATCACAGTTATACCATTCAGTGTGGGGAGACATGGCATTGGTTCTTACCAGTACTACTGTGATGCCATCCACTTTGAGGAGATAGAGCTGGGCACCAAAGACAACCACTGGGATGTCATTCATTGTGAGGAAACAAGGCCTAGGTTCTCAGTAGAACCATTGTGATGCTATCTACTGTGAGGAGACATGTCCTGGCCTCTTACAAGAATCACAGTGAGTCATTCGCTGTGAAGAGACACAGCCTGGGTCCTCCCTATGATAACTGTGAAACTATCCTCTGTGAAGAGACACAGCCTGGGTCCTTACTAGTACCTCTGTGATTCCATCTCACTGTGGTGAGACAGGGCTGGCACTGTCACTAGAATCACTTTGTAGCTATCAACTGTGATAAGATATGGCCTGCTTTATCAGTAGAAACACTGTGATGCCATTCATCATGAGGAAACATGGCCTGGGCTCAAACTAGAACCAGGGTGATTCCATGTCCCGTGAGGAGACACAGCCTGGGTCCTCCCTAGAACCACTGAGAAACTGTCCAATGTGAGGAGATACAACCTGGGTCATCAATAGTATCACTGTGATGCGAACTAGTGTGAGAAGACACATCTTGGGCTCTCAATAGAACTACTGTGATGCCATCTATTGTGAGGAGACATGGCCTGGGCATTCACTAGAGTCTTTGTGATGCCAAGCACTCTGAGGAGACAGGGCCAGGCCTCTCACTATAACCACTGTGTTAACAACAGAGCATGGGCTCCAAGTAGAACCACCATGATGTCATCCACGGTGGGGGGACATGGTTTGGGCTTGGACTACAGCCACTATTATGCCATCCACTGTGAGGCAACATGGCCTCGGCACTCACAAGAGCCACTGTGATGCCATGCACTATAAGGAGACCGGGCCCAACCTGTCAAAAAAAAAAGAAAAGAAAAGAAAAAAAGAAACACTGTGATGTCATTCACTTGAGACATGACCTGGGCTCTCAGTAGAACCAGAGTGATGGTATGAAATTTGAGGAGATACAAACCAGGCTCTCACTGCAACTGCCAGGCTCCCCCGGCAGGTAGTGCTGAGGAAGGACCAGGTCCACTGGTTCCACCCAAGGGGTTGAGGAGGAGGGTGATTGTCGACAGCCAGGAACAAACCACTGAGCCAGGAATCTTGCCAAAGGAGGAACTCACTTTATTGTTTAGTTTTGGGAACAAGGGTGGGGATTCTAGGATGGGGGAGGAGGTAAGGGCCAATAGTGTACCGCGACTTTTGAAATAATTGGTTTGAAGTGCATGCGCACAGGAATTCCAACTCCTATGCTGAAGTAACAGCCCAGAGGCCATTAGGTGTCTTGATAGTCATAGCTGGCCAGAGGCAGATCACCAAACTTTAGCTAGGCTCAGGAAATTCCACTAGGCCACACATCCGGCCTTTCACAGCCCAACATGCAACCACTTTGATGTCATCCACTGTGAGGAGACATGACCTGGGCTCTCACATGAATCACAGTGATGACATTCACTCAGCAACCAAGGAAACCACTATGATGTCATCCACTCTGAGGAGACAAGGCCTAGGCTCTCTGTAGAACAACTGTGATGCCTTTCACTATGAGGAGACACATCCTGGGCTCTCACTAGAACCACTCTGATGCCATCGACTGTTATGTGACACAGCCTAGGTTCTACCTAGAACCACTGTAAAACTATCCACTATGTGAAGACACAGCGTAGGTCCTCATTAGTACCACTGTGATGCGATCTAGTGAGAGGAGCCACATCTTGAGCTCTCACTAGAACCACTGTGATGCATGTATTGTGAGGAGACATAGGGCATTCACTAGACCTTCTGTGATGCCATGCCCTCTGAGAAGACAGGCCTGGGCTTCTCACTATAACCAGTGTGATAGCAACTGCTATGAGGAGTCTGGGCCTGGGCTCTAACCAAAACCACTGTGATGCTATCTACTGTGAGGAGATATGGCCTTGGCTTGCACTAGAGCCACTGTGATGCCATCCCCTGTGAGGACCCACAGCCTAGGCTCTCAATAGAACCACTGTAATGTAATAACCTGTGAGGAGACAGCTCTGGGCCTGTCACTCAAACCACTGTGATGCCATGCACTTTGAGGAGACAGGACACGGCCTCTCAATATAAACAATTTGATAGCATCCTCTGAAAGGAGACATGTCCTAGTCTCTCACTAAAACAACTGTGATTCCATTCACGAGGAGCTATGGCCTGGGTTCTCACTAGAATCACTGTGATTCCATACACTTTGAGGAGATACAGCCCAGGCACTGAAAGCAACCACTGTGATGTCATCCAGTGTGAAGAGACATGGCCTATGGTCTCAGTAGAACCACTGTGATGGTATCCACTATTAGTTGACATGGCCTGGGCTCTCAGGCTCTCATTACAACCACTCTGATGCCATAAAATGTGAGGAAACACAGCCTAAGTCCTCACTAGTACCACTGTCATACCCTCTAGTGTGAGGAGACACATCTTGGGCTCTCACCAGAACAACTATGATGCCATGTATTGTGAGGACACGTGGCCTGGGCATTAACTAGAGCCTCTGTGATGCCATGCACCCTGAGGAGACAGGGTAGTGTCTCTCACTATAACCAATAGGATAGCAACCACTATGAGGAGACAGGGCCTGGGATCCAACTAGAACCACTGTGATGCCATCCACTGTGTGGAGACATGGCCTTGGCTGGCATTAGAGCCACTCTGATGACATCCACTGTGAGGAGACATGGCCTGGCCTCTCTTGGACCACTGTGATGCTTTGCACTGTGAGGAGACAGGACCAGGCCTATCTCTAGAACCACTTTGATACAATTCACTGTGAGCAGACAGAGCCTGAGCTCTCACTAGAACCACTTGGATGTCCTGCACTGTGAGGAGACAGAGCCAAGCCTCAAACTAGAACCATTACGATGCCATCCTCTGTGAGGGGATGTGTCCTGAGCTCTCAGTAGAGCCATTATGATGTCATGCACTCTGAGAAGATATTTCCTGGGTCCTCCCTAGATCCACTGTCATGACATCATTGTGAGGAAACACTGACTGGGCTCTCACTAATACCACTGTGAAGCAATGCACTGTAAGGAGACAGGTTCTGGCCTCTCACCTGAAACACTGTGATGTCACCCACTGTGAGGAGACACTGTAATGGCTCTCACTAGAAGCACTCTGATGCCATCCACTGTGAGGAGACACAGCCTGTGTCCTCCCTATAACCACTATGAAACTATCCACCGTGAGGAGACACAGCCTGGGTCCTAATTAGTACCACTGTTATCCCATCCATTGTGAGGAGGCACATCTTGGGCTATCATTAGAATCACTATGATGCTACCCACTGTGAGGAAACAGGGTCTGGTCTGTAACTAGAACCACTGTGGTGCCATGCACTGTGAGGAAACACAGTCTGGGTCCTCCCTAGAACCACTGTGAAACTATCCACTGTGAAGAGACACAGCCTGGGTCCTCACTAGTAATACTGTGATGCAGTCTAGTGTAAGGAGACACATTTTGGGCTCTCACTAAAACCACTGTGATGTCATCTATTGTGAGGAGACATGGCCTTAGCATTCACTAGAGTCTCTGTGATGCCATGCACTCTGAGGAGGCAGGGCTAGGACTCTCACTATAACCATTGTGATAGGAACTGCTATGAGGAGACCGGGCCTGATGTCAACTAGAGTCACTGTGATGCCATACACTGTGAGGAGACATGACCTGGGCTCTTACTATAACCACTGTGATGACATACACTGAGGAGACAGGACTGGCTGGACACCCAAACCACTGTGATGTCATTCACTGTCAGGAGTCCTTGCTTGGGCTCTCACTTGAACTACTGTCATTGACATGCACTGTGAGGAGACAGGGCTGGACCTGTCACTAAATCCATTGGGATGCTACTCACTGTGAAGAGACATGGCCTGGCCTCTCAGTAGAGCCATTATGATGCCATGCACTGTGAGGACACAGAGTCTGTGTCCTCAACAGATCTATTGTCATGCCATTCACTGTGTGGAGGTACTAGAACCACTGTGGTCTTATGCACTGTGAGGAGACAGGGCACAGCCTCTCACTACAACAAATGTGACAATGTGATAGCATCTACTGTGAGGAGACACGGCCTAGTCTCTCACTTAAATAACTGCAATGCCATTCACAGTGAGGAGGCAGGGCATGGATTCTCACTAGAATCATTGTATTGCCATCTACTTTGGAGAGATAGAGCCCAGGCATGCAAAGAAAACACTGTTATACAATCTACTGTGAGGAGACATGCACAAGGTTCTCAGTGGAACCGCTATGGTGTTATCCACTGCTAGGAGACACAGACTCAGCTCTCACTAGAAACATTGTGATGCCATGCATTGTGAGGAGACAGGGCCCAGCCTCTCACTATAACCAATGTCATAGCATCCACTGTGAGGAGATACAGTCTAGACTCTCAGTAGAACCACTGTGATTCTATCCACTTGAAGAGTCATGGCCTGGGCGCTCAAAAGAACCAAGATGATGCCTTCCACTGTTAGGAGACACGTCCTGGACTCACACTAGAAACACTCTAATGCCATCCACTGTGAGAAGACACAGCCTGGGTCCTCCCTAGAACCACTGTGAAACTATCCACTATGAGGAGACATAGCCTGGGTCCTTATTAGTACTACTGTTATGACATCTATTGTGAGGAGGCACATCTTGGGTTCTCACTAGAACCACTGTGATGCAATCTAGTGTGAGGAGACACATATTGGGCTCTCACTACAACCAGTGTAATGCCATCAATTTTCAGGAGACATGGCCTGGGCATTCAGAAGAGCCTCTGGGATGCAATGCACTATGAGAAGACAGGGCCTGGCCTCTCACTATAACCAATGTGATAGGAACCATTATGAGGAGACCTGGTCTGGGCTCCAACTAGAATCACTGTGATGCCATCCACTGTGAGAAGACACAGTCTGGGCAATCAATACAGCAACTGTGAAGCAATGCACTGTGAGGTGACGGCCCAGCCTCTCACTAGAATTACAGTAATGCCATTGACTGTGAAGAGACATGGCCTGAGATCTCACTAGTACCACTGTGATGCCATCCATTTTGAAGAGACACAGTCTGGACACCCAAGGCAATGGCTATGATGTCATCCACTGTGAGGGAAAAGTTCCAGGCTCTCACTAGAACCACTGTGAGGACACACAGCCTGGGTCCTCCCTAGGAACACTGTAAAAATATCTGCTGTGAGGAGACATAGCTTGGTATAGGCTAGTACCACTATAATGCCATCCCTTGTGAGGAGGCACATCTTGGGCTCTCACTAGAAACACTGATGCCACATACTGTGAGGAGAGAGGGCCTGACCTGTCAATACAACTACTGTGATGCCATTTGCTGTGAGGAGACACTAGTCCTCAATAGTATCACTGTGATACCATCCATTGTGAGGAGGCACATCATGTGCTCTCACTAGGACCACTGTGATGCCACAGTTATGCACTGTGGGGAGACAGGGCCTGGCCTGTCACTAGAAACACTGTGATGTGAGAAGACATGGTCTGAGCTCTCAATAGAGTCCTTGTGATGCCATGCACTGTGAGTAGACATAACCTGTGTCCTCACTAGGTCCACTGTCATGCAATTCACTATACAGAGGCACAGACTGGGATCTCACTAGAATGACTGTGATGACATGTACTATGAGGAGACAGGACCTGGCCTCTCACTATAACCAATGTGATAGCATCCACTGTGAGGAGACATGGTCTAGTCTCTCACTAAAACAACTGTGAAGCCATTCACTGTGAGGAGACATGGCCTTGGTCCTCACTAGAATCACTGTGACGTCAGCCACTTTGGGGAGATACAGCCCATGTACCCATGGCAACTACTGTGTCTTCCACTATGAAGATACTTGGCCTAGGCTCTCAGTAGAACCACTGCGATGCTATCTACTGTTAAAGACAATGCCTGGGCTCTCATTAGAACCACTGGGATGCCATTCATTTTGTATAGACACTTCCTGGGTTCTCACCAGAACCACAGTGAAGCCAATCACTGTGAGGAGACATGGACTGGGCTCTTACTACAATGACCCTGATCACACTGTGAGGAGACACAGCATGGGCCCTCCCTAGAACTATGAAACTATCCACTCTGAGGGGAAACAGCCTGGGTCCTTAGTATGACTGTGATGACATCAATTGTGAGGAGGCACATCTTGGGCTCTCACTATATCAACTGTGATCCCACGTACTATGAGGAGACAGGGCAGGGCCTGTCAGTAGAACCACTGTGATGCCATCCACTATGAAAAGAGATAGCCTACTCTCTCACTAGAACCACTGGGATGCCATGCACTGTGAGGAGACAGAGCCAGGCCTGTCACTACAACCACTGTGATGCCATTCACTATGAGGAGACTTGGGCTGGTCTCTCAATAGAACCACTGTGATGCCATACACTGTGAGGAGACAGGACCAGGCCTATTACTACAACCATTATGATGACATCCACTGTGAGGATACATGGCCTGAGCTCTCAATGGACCAATAGTGTTGTAATGGACTGTGAGAAGACATTGCGAGTCCTCATTAGATCCACTGTCATGTCATCACTGTGACTTGATACTAACTGGGCCCTCATGAATACCACTGTGAAGCAATGCACTGTGAGGAGACAGGGAAAAGCCTGTCAATACTATCACTGTGATGTCATCCACAGTGAGGAGACATAGCCTGTGCTCTCACTAGAACCACATTGATGCCATCTCCTTTGAGGAGATACAACCCAGGCTCTCACTGCAACTATATTAATGCCATCCACTGTGAGGAGACATAATCTGGGTTCTCACTAGTTTCACTGTGATGCCATATATTTTGAGGAGATACAGCCAAGCACCAAAGACAATGACTGTGATGTCATCCACTGTGAGGAGACATGGCCTGGGAACATTTAAATTCAAGGCCAGCCTGGTCTAGAGTGGGTGTCCCTTTCTCAAAAAACAGAAACAATAGCCAAAATTAGACAAGCTAATTGAAAAGGCAGTGGAATAGAAGCAGAGATGTCTTCTTCCCTTCTTTTCCTCATTTCCTCTCAGGATGGCCAATGTCATGGTGATCTGATGAACAGCGTGTTCAGGAACAAAGCATTCCCCCTGCAAATGGCCCATAGAGGGATATTCTCCTGAAAATGCAAACCCATCTACAAGGTGAATGCAACATCCCAGGATGCCTGAACATTTCCCCATTGCTTCATAATTTTTTTTAAATATTTTTTATTTATTTGATATGAACAGAGAAAGATGGAGAGAGAGAGAGAGAAGCCAGTCACTGTAAATGAACTCCAAACACATGTGCTACCATGTGAATGTGACTTATGAAGAATGTGGGGAATCAAACCTGGGTGATTAGGCTTCTTAGGCAAGCACCTTAGATGGTAATCCATCTCTCCAGCCCTCGTTTCATATATATAATTATAATTTATTTTTTGTAACAGAGCGAACGGGTATGTCAGGGCCTCCAGCCACTGCAAACAAACTCAAAATGCATGCATCACCATGTGCATCTTGCTATAAAGGGGTGCTGGGGAATGGAACCTAGGTCCTTTGGCTTTGCAGGCAATCACCTTAACTGCTAAGGAATTGCTCTAGCTCCCCATAGCTTCATTATTGCACCCCTGAATTACAGATAGCAACAAGAGGGTAGAAGAGTAAGGGAGAGCAACAGGAAGGAAAGGAAGAAGGGGTAAAGGAAAAAAGAAAGAAAAGGAGGGACGAATGAATGGAGATAAAGAGGGACAGAGGAAGGAAGGAAGAAGAAGCAAGGAAGAAGGGATTAAAAGAAGGGATTAAAAGATAGTGGCTGGGCATGGTGGTTCATGCCTTTAGTCCCAGCACTCAGGAGGCCAAAGTAGGAGGATTATCATGAGTTCAAGGCCAGCCTGGGCTAGAGATAGATCCTACCTCAAAAAACAAACAAACAAACAAAACAGTTATATTCAGGGTTGGTGAGATGACTCAAGGGTTAAGGTGCTTGCATGCAAAGCCTACGGACCGGGTTCCATTCCCTTGTACCCACATTAGCCAGATGCACAAGGTGGCAAATGTGTCTGGAGTTAGTTTTCCACTTTCTCTCTCTCTAATAAAAAATAATTAAAATATTTTTTGAAAGATATGATGATTGAAAGGCAGGAAGAAAGGGAGAAAGACATGAAGGAATGAAGAAAGAGAAGGAATGGAGGAGGAAGGTGCAAAATTTCTTGAGCCTGACAGTGAGCTCTAACAACACCATGTCAAGAATATAACATTTTGTAAAAATGTGAATTCAGGGTAAGGACCAGGCTTCAATTCCACAGGGCCCACGTAAGCCAGATGCACAAAGTGGCAAATATGTCTGGAGTTTGTTTGCAGTGGTTGAAGGCCCTGAGACACCCATTCTTTATCTATATCTGCCTCTCTGTCATACACACAAGCCAGGCATGGTCACACATGCCTTTTATCCAAGCACTGAAGAGGCACAGAGGGGGGGATCATTATGCATTTGAGGGCACCCTGAAATTACATGGTGATTTCAGGTCAGCCTGGGATAGAGTGAGACTCTACCTAGAAAAACCAAATACACACACACACACACACACACACACATGTGAATAGAGAATTTGAAATGTTTGCCTGCCTGAGCATTTCAATTAAAATAACTGTA
Organism: Jaculus jaculus; assembly: GCF_020740685.1. Classification (NCBI taxonomy): domain Eukaryota; kingdom Metazoa; phylum Chordata; class Mammalia; order Rodentia; family Dipodidae; genus Jaculus; species Jaculus jaculus. Next base: position 38,155,044 of record NC_059119.1, on the reverse strand, counting down.
CAACACAGAGACAATAAAGAAATAAAACATCATATCTTCCCATGACCTAACATTATAGAATCAAATTCTCAGTCAGTTGGTATTGATCCATAGAGACTTCTAGAAACGTGCTACTTTTTTTTTTCTAAATGTGGCACAAATGTCTGGAGTTCAAAATAAAAATAAAATAAATAAAAATAAAAATGTGGCAGCTGAAGGACTTTGTGCACCCATTCTCTCTTTTCTCTCTCAAACAAATAAAATAAAATAAAAGTTTCAAAAACCAAAGAAAAATGGAAGAGGAACAGGAAAAGATTAGAGCAAAATCAAGAAAAGGTAAGGTAAGGAAAGGAGGGTCAACTTGGGATATACTGAGACGGTACCTTGAATAAAACAAATAAAATAAAAATAAAAAGAATGTAGATATTTAAGGTAAGAACACAGATGCTGCTGTGAGGGGGTTAGATCTCATTCAGATACTCAGAAAGATGAGGATAGATGACTGACCATCAGCTGCATTTGAAACAACCAGAAAGTCCCGGAGAACAACAACCACACCTTTTATAGCTTCAGCATGAACAAATAGCATGCACCAAACTTCCCAGTATCCTCTCATGTTCTTCCACTCCTTCTCCCAATAACACACAGAATTCCTTTAAAAAATGTTTATGTAAGTCAGATGCACATGCATTTGGAGTTCCTTTGCAGTGTCTGGAGACACTGGAGTGCCCATTGTCTCCCTCTCACTCCTTCCCCCATCTCTGTCTTTTTCTCTCTCTTTCTCTCTCTCTCTGACTCTATCACTGCCTCTCCTGTAAAAACAATTTTAATGGAAAAATTAATTCAATGAGGCAGTTGTGTACTATTATATTCAAGCCCACAGTAACATCCATGTGTTTACATTCATATAAAGAATGACTAAAATGATAAATAAAAACTTAATATAATTATTGTCTATTTTCAACTATCTATCCATAAAATAATTCCTGCTCCTCTCCTCCACCTGCTTCATAGTGTAGCTTATGATAGATAGTCAAAGAGAAACTATGGCCCAGCCTTGTGGCACACACCTTTAATGGTAATTTTTAAATGTTTATTCATTTATTTATTAATATGAGAGAGAGAGAGAGAGAAAACTAGACAATGCCACAGAGAGATGTTGTGATACCTAGTGTATACCCCCAAAAGTTATAGAGGTGTGAGAATATCACACTCAGCCTTCAGCCCCATTACTATAGAATTCATAGACAATTAATGTCTGTTCATTGAATCATTAAAATAAACTGAAAAGTGAAAAAAAACAGGATTGGAGAGATGGCTTAGTAGTTAAGGCACTTGCGTGCATAGCCTAAGGACCCATGTTCAACTCTCCAGATCCTATGTAAGCCAGATGCACAAATGTCAGGCAAGTGTAAGATTGTACATGTCCACTGGGTGGTGGAAGTACCCAGAGTTTGATTGCAGTAGCTGAGGCCCTAGTGTGCCAATTCTCTTTCTCTCTCTCTCTCTCTCTCTCTCAATATAAAAATAAAATTAAATATTTTTAAATAACTTCAGAAAGAGATATGGGAGGCCTGGTAACAGGGTGAAATTTTATTTCCTGCTTTTCCCCTAGTTCCCCAGTCATAAAGATCATGAAATTGATTTAGTCTGAGTGCAACAACAAAGAAACAACAATAACAAAAACTTAGTTACAAGGAAAGGAAGGAAGGAAGAAAGCAAGCAATGAAGGAAGGAAAGAAGGAAGGGAAGGGTGTCGATATAAGGAAGGGATGGAGGGAGAGAGGAAGAGAGGGAAGAAGGAAGGGAGAGAGAGGAGGAAAGGAGAAATAGGGAATAAGTAGAGAGGGAGAGATGAAGGAAAGAAGGAAGGAAGGAAAAGCAAGAGAGGGAAGGAGGGAGAGAGGGAGGAAAGAGAGACAGGGAGGAAGGAGAAAGAGGGAAGACGGAGAGAGGGAGAGAGGGAGAGAGGAAGCAAAGAAGGAAGGAAAGAAGGAAGGAAGAAAAAACAAGAGAGGGAAGGAGGAAGAGATAAAGGAAGAAAGCAAAGAAGGAAGGGAGAGAGGAAGAAAGAAAGGAAGACAGGGGGAGAGAGGGAAGAAGAGAGAAAGCAAAGAATAAAAGAAATAAAGGTAAGGTGGAAGGAAGGAAAGAGAAAGGTAGGGGGAAGGAAGAGAGAAAAAAGAGGAAAGTCAAAGAGAAGAAAATAGGTTTGGAAAATTAAAATATAAATATAATTTTCAAATTATATCATTAATATACCAGGGCACTGTCCAAATAACATTAAATATGAGTAGCGTCCTGAATTTCCATACACTTTAAAAAATAATTTTATTGATTCCCGGTTAAGATGGTGGCATAGATACCACACTAAAGCAGCCTAGGTGAGGGGGGAAGCAAAAAAAAAAAAAAAAAAAAAAAAAAAAAAAAAAAAAAAAAAACCTCAGCAAAATACACACTTTTACTAAAAAGTGAGGTGTATAGGAAATTGAAACAGCAGCGGAGAAGTAGGAGATATCCAGAGCCCACACAGGCAAGCAGAAGCAGCTCCAGCAGGTCTGCTGACTGTGGCGGTGGCTATGGTGCACCAGAAAGCCATCAGGCTCAGCATGAGCTGCAGAAAAAGCCAGGTGAGGGGAGCTTCCACTCACATCGGAGCTCTCCACAAACTCAAGAAACGTGAAGGGAGAGCAGCAGTGAACACAGAGGATCAGATCACAAGGTAGAAGAACACGTGGAACAGCGAGAGAATTAGAGCAGCATCGGCAGCCTCCCCTCCACCACCAACAGTGTCCAGACCCAGCAAACAGAGCAGCGGCCCAGGGACCCAGCCACGCCAACTTGAACCGACAGCGGTACCCAAGCAGGAGCAGAGGTAACTGGGATTACACCAGGGAAGGGTCTCACCTGGTCACAAGCTGACTTGGAACCCTCAAAAGATCAGAAGTCTTAACCCCCTTGTTGTCAGAATTAAGGGTGTTGGTGGGGCACCATATACCCTAAGAGAAAGTTAGAGGATCTGGTTGTCATAATACCTACTCCTGGATAAATACTCTGAGATGTTTTTCCTTGAACATGTACATTGTTCAGTTAAATTTTAGAATCTGCCTGTATTTTGTTCCACTCAGCCTACTTGAGTACTCTCATAGAAGGAAACGCAACACATAGGGTCACTTTTGTAGATACTCTGAGAGTCTTGAGAGCCACACCTAATGCCTTAAGCTCTTACCCTGAAGTTATATAACATCAGAATGTCTGATACGTCTAATAATAATCCAATCATTAAAAATCCAATCATTAAATACTCCAGAATGCAAAAATATATACATTATAACACAAGACACACCAAAAATCAAGACAAAATAAATCCACCAAAAAAGTATTAATGCATCAGAAATGACCTCCAGGGAGAATAAGTTAGAGGAAATGCCTGATAAAGATTTCAAAAGAATGATTGTAAATATGTTCAAAGAAGTCAAAGAAGAAATCAAAGGAATGAAAGAGGAAATCAAAGGAATCATAGAAAACACAGGACACCAATTTAATGAATAAAGAAGTCAATACTAGACATAAATAAGGAAATAGAAATAATAAAGAAAAACCAGTCAGAATTACTAGCAATGAAGAACACAGTTAATGAAATTAAAAAACTCGGTAGAAAATCTCACCAGTAGAATGGATGAAGTAGAGGACAGAATATCTAAGCTAGAAGACCAGGTGGCAGATCTAATACAGTCCAACAAAGAGAAAGACAAACTAATAGAAAAGTATGAGTGGGAATTTCAAGATATTAGGGACACTATGAAAAGATCAAACAAAAGAATTCAGGGCATAGAGGAAGGAGAAGAATTTCACTACAAAGGCATAGTAGGTGTCTTCAACAAAATCACAGAAGAAAAGTTCCCTCAAATTGGGAAAGAGGAGCCAATGCAGATACAGGAATCCTTTAGAACACCAATCAGACAAAACCTGGAAGGAACCTGTCCTTGCCATATTATAACCAAACTACTAAACACACAAATCAAAGAAAAAAAAATATCAAAAGCAGTCAGAGAGAAAAATCAAGTTACCTACAAAGGTAAACCTATCAAGATTCCAGCAGATTACTCAACAAAGACTTTAAAAGCCCGAAGTGCTTGGAGTGATGTATTCCAAGTCCTGAAAGATAACAATTGTCAACCAAGGTTACTTTATCTTGCAAAACTATCCATCCAAATAGACAGAGAAATAAGGACAAAAGCAAGCTAAAGGAGTATTTGAACACAAAACCAGCTCTACAGAAAATACTTGAAAGAATCCCCCATGCTGAATAAAAAGAAAAGCACACATATAAGGAATCAGGAAAAAACAAACAATACTCAACTACTAGATAACACAAGAGAGCAAAGGTAAAACCAGAAGAACCACACAAAAATGGCTAAAATGAATACACAACTTTCAATATTATTTCTTAATATCAACGGCCTCAATGCCCCAACCAAAAGGCATAGGTTTGCAGACTGGGTTAAAAAACAGGATCCTTCAATTTGTTGCCTCCAAGAAACCCACCTTTCTACACAGTATGGACACTATCTTAGGGTGAAACATTGGAAAACAGTGTTCCAAGAAAATGGACCTAGAAAACAAGCAGAGTTTGCTATCCTAATATATGACAAGGTAGACTTCAGACCAACATTAGTTAAGAAGCATAAGGAAGGTCACTTTATACTTAATAAAGGTACCCTCCAACAGGAGAACATTAAAATCCTAAACATATATGCACCTAACATGGGGGCCCCCAAATTCATCAAACAAATGCTATAAGAACTAACAAATAACAGATAATAGTGGTAGTGGCTGACTTCAACACCCCACACTCATCAATTGACAGGTCATCCAGGGAAAAAAATAAACAGAGAAGCATTTGGAATAATGAGGTCATGGAAGGAATAGACCTAATAGATATCTACAGGACATTTCATACAAATGCTGCAGAATACACATTCTTTGCAGCAGCACATGGAACATTCTCTAAAATAGACCATATATTAGGACACAAAGCAAATCTTAACAAATACAGGAAAATTGAAATAATTCCTTGCATTCTGACTACAATGGAATCAAACTACAAATCAATAGCAAGAAAGGCTATAGAATATACACAAACTCATGGAAATTAACAACACACTACTAAATGATGAATGGGTCAATGAAGTAATCAAGAAGGAAATCAAAAAATTTATAGAGTCAAGCGATAATGAGAATACAACATATCAAAATCTCTGGGACACAATGAAGGCAGTTCTAAGAGGTAATTTTATAGCCTTAAGTGCCTATATTAAGAAATTAGGGACTTCCGGTCAAGATGGCGACCGCCTAGCAGCACTACAGACAAGAAGGAAAACAAAGGCAAGTATTCAAGGGAAATTAGAAATTTTTTGCAAGAGGGAGGGCACAGATTAGGGTAAAAGAGGGAACCACACACCCCCGTGACCCACGCCCCAGCCCGCCAGGACCTGATGCATCAGGCGTGGCCTGGCGCCCTGGCGGCCCCGCGTGCACCAAGCCCCATGTGCCCCGGTGGCCCCGTGGGCCCCACAACCCCGTGCCCAACGCCCGCGCACCCCCTGCCCATCACGCCCCACGTGCCCCTCCCCCCGCGTGCCCCACCCTCCCTATCCACAGGCAGCAGGTGCACACAGAGCGCCCTGTGGCTTCCTGCGCCCCGGGCGCCCAGGCGTGCCCCGCGCCCCCGCACCCCGGAGACCCCTGTGCCCCACACCCGTGTGGCTCGAACCACCCCCCGCGCACTGCGCCACCCCCCGCGCGCCCCACCCTCCCTATCCACTCACGACAGGCACACCCCGAGCGACCCGCGGCATCCCGCGCCCCAGGCACCCAGGTGTGCCCCGTGCCCCCAAGCCCCCCGCGCGCCCCACCCCCGGGCTCCTCGAGCCCAACCCTGCGCGCCCCGCTCCCCCTCCTGCACATCCAGGGCGCCCTGAGGCGTCCCGGCGTCCTGCGCCCCTTCTTACCTCAGCGTGCTCCGCGCCCCCTGCGCGACCTGTGACCCCCTCCACCACGCAAACCGCCCCCGGCCCCCCTCCGTGAGTCCAGAGCACCCGCGGCGTCCCGCAGCGTCCCGCGCCCCCCGCATCCACCCGAGCGCCCCGCCCCCCCACTCCATGCTCCTAGCCGCCCCACTGTGCACCACCACCCTGCGCGCCCCACGCCCCCACCCCCATGCGCCCCAGGGCATCCAGCACCCCCGAGCCCCTTGCGCCCCGTGGTGTGCCCTGCCCCCTGCGCCCTGCCCTGGCGCCTCTCGCCCCCCCACTCTGCGCGCCCCTCGTCCCCCCGCCAAACACAGCCCGCGCGCCCCCACGTGTCCTGAGCGCACCCCTGTGTGACCAGGCGTGCCCTGCGACCCCTGCACCACACCCCGCGTGCCTTGCGCCCCTCCCAGCGCCCCGCCCCCCCCGCACATCTTGAGCCCCAGTGTGCCTCAGCATGCCCCGGCCCCTCCACGCCCCGCGACCCCCGCGCGACCCACGCAACCCCTCCCTGCGCGCCCCGCCCCCATCCGGGTGTACCCCATGCCCCCTCCCCCCTGCGCACCCCGCAACCCCCCACGTGACCTGTGCCCATAGCCCCCCCGCGCACTGCGGCATCCCACGCATCCCAAGCCTCCCGCACGCTCCCCCGCGCCCCCCTGCATGCCCCGTGGACCCCCGCGTGCCCCACACACCCCGCGCCCCCCCAGGAGCCCGCGCCCCCACCACGCCCCACACAGCCCCCGTGCACGCAGGCACCGCCGCAACCACGGCATGCCCCTCGCCCCCCCAGACCGACCAGAGCACCCCAAGCCCCCCGTCCCTCCAGGGCACCCCACCCCGTGGCCCCTGAGCCCTGCTGCCTCCTGCACGCCCCACCCTGATTGCCTGGTGCCCAGACGCGCCCCGTGCCGCCCCGCCGCATGCCCCACTCGCTCAATACACCCCGTCGCACCCCGCGCCCCCCGTCCACTCACCCGCCCATGCACCCTCCTCACATCCTGCATGGCTGTGCTCTGATCGGGCACCCACCAGTCACACCTGCCAGCCTGCTGCACTGAAGCTGAGACCTCCTACCTCGTCCTTGTTCTCTGATCCTGCAAGTAGACAAGCCACATGGTGCTCGGTTCGCAGGCCTATGGGGGCCACCCCTGCCGTGAATAGGTGGCTGTCAGATCCCCTGCTGCTGTGCCCACATCACTTGCCGCGGGTCAGCCTCTGCTGTGTCTTGATTCCGTACCCACATCATCTGCATCTCCACTACAATTGCACGTGCAGCGGGCCCACTCCAACAGCAAGAGCCACACAAGTCCACACTGAGTCACTAGTGCCAGCGCAGGTGCCATCCTCTACCTGTACATCGCCATCCATCCCCCACTCCCCTGAGGCGGGAGAACACAGATTGTTTACCGACCCCAGTGTACCCAGCCAGAGTCTGGGCACCTTCAGGGCTTGCTACCTCAGTCCCCTTTCAAGCTGAAAGGCAGGCAGCTTAGGTGCATTACTGGGTGAGAATTTAGGCAACTTTGGTACCCCTGTCAGGCTATAGATAGTCGGCTTTGCCAAGAGTTAGCAAAAACCCAGGCTGCTTGCAACTGCCCCAGGCTGCTTTGGATTTGCATTAAGCTAGATCCCAGGCTGCTCCACCGACCTACCTGCCCATACACTGACATGGGTAGACCACAGCGCAAAAGATATAACACAAAAAATAAAATGGAAGAAAACCAAGACAGATCACTCAGTCCAACAAGGATCACAACTAACCAAAACATAGAACAGTGTTTAGGATCAGAAAATTAAGTGGAAACAGTGAACAATGCAACCCTGACCAAACTACTGCTAGAACTGACAGGAAAGCTACAAAGGATAGATAATCGTATGGATGCTACCAACACTAAGCTAGAGCAATATGATAAGACACTGGAAGGAATTCAAAGAGAGCTAAGAGAGTTGAGGGAGAGTGAAAAAAAAGAGGACCTTAAAAATCAGCTAGCCATACTATATGAAAATATAAAGAAACGCAAGGATGATTTCCAAGAATCATCAAGAAAATCAGAAAATGAGACAAAAAGGGAGCTGGACAAAGCGATGGAAGTGATACATAGGAAAGTAGTAGAAAATGCAAACTTAATTGAACAAGTCCAAAATTCACTAGAGCCCCTCAAGAATAGAGTCAGCGAAGTGGAAGATAGAAATTCTGATTTGGAAGACAGGATGGAAGTAACAGTTCGAGAGTCCAAAAATTTCAGTAAGTTCAAAAGTTCCTGTGAACAGAACATGAGAGAATTGTGGGATACACTTAAACGTCCTAATATCAGAATCATTGGAATACCAGAAGGAGAAGAATTTCAGACCAAAGGCATGGAGAACCTATTTAACACAATAATTGAAGAAAACTTCCCCCGTCTCTTAAAAGAAAGGCCCATCAAGATACAAGAAGCAAACAGAACTCCTAACCGACTAGACCAAAGGAGAAACTCCCCAAGACATATTATCATTAAGACTCTAAACATTGACACCAAGGAAAAAATCCTAAAAGCACCTAGGGAATAACAGCACACCCCTTTCAAAGGAAACCCCATCAGAATTACTTCAGACTTCTCAATGGAAACCCTGAAAGCTAGAAGGGCCTGGAATGAAACTCTCCAAACTCTAAGAAATTATGGCTTCCAACCCAAACTACTCTACCCTGCAAAAGTCTCCCATATAATAGATGGTGAAAGGAAAACTTTCCATGACAAAACTCAGCTTTACAATTATATGAACACAAAACCAAACCTACAAAAAGTACTCCAGGAAATTCTCCACAGAAAAGAAACAAATAACCAAACACAAATGCCTACAAGAAGCAGATCACAGCAACCAAACCCAGAGTAGATAGAAAAAAAAAAAAATTAAATTCCATGGAAATGCCAACACACCTCTACCACCACAACAAGACAGGGATCAAATCAAATCTCACAGTCATCACCCTAAACATTAATGGCCTCAATTCACCCATCAAGAGACACAGGCTAACAGGGTGGATCAAAAAATTAGACCCCTCAATCTGCTGCCTTCAAGAAACCCACCTTACCACTAAAGATAGAAACCTCCTCAGGGCGAAAGGGTGGAAAACAATATTCCAGGCAAATGGGAATAAGAAACAAGCAGGTGTAGCTATATTAATACCAGATAAAGTTGACTTCAAACCAAAAACAATCAAAAAAGACAAAGAAGGCTACTTCCTACTTATAAAGGGAACAATCCATCAAGAGGATATTACAATCATAAATCTGTATGCACCAAACACAGGGGCACCACAGTTCATAAAACAAAACCTACTTGACAATAAAACAGAAATAACCACCAACACCATCATAGCTGGGGACTTCAACACACCATTATCAGTAATAGACAGATCATCCAAACAGAAGCTCAACAGGGAAGTAAGAGAGCTCAACAAAACCACAGAGCACTTAGACCTAACAGACATATACAGAACTTCCCATCCCAAATCCACAGACTACACATTCTTCTCAGCAGCCCATGGAACATTCTCTAAAATAGACCATATACTGGGTCACAAAGATAGCCTCCACATATTTAGGAAAATTGACATAATTCCCTGCATGTTATCAGATCATAATGCTATATTCCTAGAAATCAACAACAAAAAAACCAACAAGAACCCCAACGGCAACTGGAAACTGAATAGCACACTCTTAAACAATAAATGGCTAGTGGATGAAATAAAAAATGAAATTGCAAAATTCCTGGAAATGAATGACAATGAGAACACATCATACCAAAACTTATGGGACACAATGAAGGCAGTCCTCAAGGGAAAATTCATAGCACTCAATGCCTTCATAAAAAAGACAGAAAGATCCCAAATCAATAGCCTAACCATCCACCTAAAGGCATTGGAAAAACAAGAAAAATCCAACCCAAAGAGCTCCAGAAGGAAAGAAATAATTAAAATCAGAGCAGAAATTAATGAATTGGAAACCAAGGAAACAATTAACGCAATTGACAAAACAAAGAGCTGGTTCTTTGAAAAAATAAACAAGATTGACAAACATCTGGCCAATTTGATCAAGCAAAAGAAGGAGAGACTCCAAATTAACAAAATTCAAAATGAAAAAGGAGAGATCACAACAGACATCAGTGAAATTGGCAGAATCATCAGGACTTATTTCAAAAACCTCTACTCCACAAAACTGGAAAATGTGGAGGAGATGGATAAATTCCTGGATGCATATCATCTACCAAAGCTAAACTCAGAGCAGATCAATCACCTCAATGAACCCATCACACTCATGGAGATTGAAAAAGTAATAAAAAAACCTCCCAAAAAAGAAGAGTCCAGGACCAGATGGATTCCCAGCCGAATTTTATCAAACCTTCATGGAAGAACTCAAACCAATCTTCCTAAAACTGTGCCACACAATTGAAGAACAGGGAAAGCTACCCAACTCCTTCTATGAAGCAAGTATCACCCTAATCCCAAAACCAGGCAGAGATGCCACAAGAAAAGAAAACTATCGGCCTATTTCCCTAATGAACATAGACACAAAGATCCTCAACAAAATTCTCGCAAACCGAATCCAACAACACATCAAAAGCATTATCTACCTTGACCAAGTGGGATTTATCCCAGGAACACAAGGGTGGTTCAACATATGTAAATCTGTCAATGTAATACACCATATAAACAAGCTTAAACATAAAAATCACATGATCATTTCGATAGATGCAGAAAAGGCCTTTGACAAGATACAACATCACTTCATGATCAAAACATTGGAGAGAATCGACATGACAGGTTCACATCTTAACATAATAAAGGCAATATACAAAGCTCCAAAGGCCCAAATAATACTTAATGGAGAGAGACTGGAGGAATTCCCATTGAGATCAGGAACAAGACAGGGATGTCCTCTCTCACCTCTGCTTTTCAATATAGTTCTGGAAGTCCTAGCCCAAGCAATAAGGCAGGAGAAGGAAATAAAAGAGATACAATTTGGAAAGAAAGAAGTTAAGTTAGCTCTATTCACTGATGACATGATTGTATATGTAAGAGACCCGAGAGACTCCATCCCAAAACTCCTGAAGGTGATTAACTCCCTATAGCAAAGTAGCAGGATACAAAATCAATGCACAAAAATCGGTAGCATTTCTATATGCAAATGACAAAGACACAGAAAAAGAAATAAAGGACATAGTCCCATTTTCAATAGCAACAAAAAAAATAAAATACCTTGGAATAATGTTAACCAAGGAAGTAAAAGATCTATACAATGAAAATATAAAAACTCTCAAAAAAGAAATTGAGGAGGACTTGAAAAGATGGAAAGACCTCCCATGCTCCTGGATAGGCAGAATTAACATTGTGAAGATGACAATCCTACCAAAGGCAATATATAGATTTAACGCAATTCCAATTAAAATCCCTACAGTGGTCTTCACAGAGATAGAAAAAATGATCTCAAATTTCATATGGAAAGGCAGAAGGCCTCGCATATCCAAACATATCCTCAGCAAAAGAAATACCTCTGGTGGCATCACCATACCCGATATATATCACACAGCCATAGTAATAAAAACAGCATGGTACTGGCATAAAAACAGGACTATAGACCAATGGAATAGACTTGAGCACCCGGATTTTGGGTCAAGCAACTATAGCTACTTGATATTCGACAAAGGCCCAAACAATATAGACTGGAAAAAAGATAGCATCTTCAACAAATGGTGCTGGACAAACTGGATAACAACATGCAGGAAACTAAAACTTGATCCACACATTTCACCATGCACAACACTCAAATCCATATGGATCAAAGACCTCAACATAAGACCAGAAACTCGAAAACTACTGGAAGAAAATTTAGGAAGTACTTTCCATGATATAGGAATGGAAAAAGACTTCCTGAATAAAACCCCAGTGGCTCAAGTTCTTAAACAGTCACTCAACCATTGGGATCATATGAAGCTGAAGAGTTTCTTTACAGACAAGCATATAATAAGCAAAGCCAATAGAATACCCACAGAATGGGAGAAAATATTTGCAGGTAATCCAACTGATAGAGGCCTTATCTCTAGAATTTACAAAGAACTCAAAAGTCTAAACAATAAGAAGACAAATACCCCACTCACAAAATGGGGCACAGAGTTAAACAGGCAATTCACAGAGGAAGAGATACAAATGGCAAACACACACCCAAGAAAATGTTCATCATCCCTAATCATCAGAGAAATGCAAATTAAAACAACTATGAGATTCCACCTTACCCCAATAAGGATAGCCAACATCAAAAGGTCAAATGAAAATAAATGCTGGTGAGGATGTGGAGAAGCAGGGACACTCATTCGCTGTTGGTGGAAATGCATGATGATACAACCACTTTGGAAGGCAATATGGAGACTCCTGAAAAAGCTGACTATAGAAATACCAACAGACCCAGTTATACCATTACTGGGCATCTACCCTAAAACCTTCAAACCAAAAGCCAGAGAGATTTGCTCAACCATGTTTGGAGCGGCTCAATTCATAATAGCTAAAAGCTGGAACCAACCCAGATGTCCATCATTAGAAGAATGGATAACAAAGATGTGGTATATCTACACAATGGAATTCTATACAGCAGTAAGAAAAAACGACATAAAGAAATTTGAGGAAAAATGGTTGAACCTGGAACAGATCATTCTCAGCGAACTTACCCAATCACAGAAAAAAAATCGACACATAGTCTCACTCATCTGCAACACCTAACCTGAATCTGCCCAAGATGCCTTACATACCCAGCAAGCGCCTCATGGACTAGACAATAAGATGGATGGGAAGGCGGGGAGGGAATCAAAGGGTGCAAACAGTAATCTGGACACAAACGGCAATGGTACCATAAAATTCTACTTCCTAAAAGACAGACCAAATGGCTGAACCTTCACTAGACCCTTACAGGAAACACCTGAACTACAAGACACTGGAGAGGGTAGGATCAAAACTGACCTAAATCTTCTACATCTTCCCTCCCTCCCTCTCCCCCTCTCCCCTCTATCTCTCTCCTCTCTACCTCTTGTATATTAGTTATGTTTTTCCTCAATTTCTTAGTGGGCACTGACCTGTAACCCCCACTTCCAGCTTGGGCCTACCATCCACAATGAGCTTTTGATCAGAGAAACCTACAAGGTTTCCCAAAACAATGACAGACTTCTGTCAGAGTACTTGATGACCCACCAAAGGCCAGTGGTGAGACCCTATTGCTGAAGACTCCATACGCCGCTGATGTGTAAAATGGAATGACATGGCCGGAAGCCAGGAGAGAGTCAGTCCCCAGACAGTCAGCGTGTCTAATGCCAGAAGGCGCTACATAGGCGACTGGGGGAAATGACCATGATCTGTCCAAGCAACACATTGTTTAACCTAATTAGCAACAAATAACCGGATGTGATGCCCACACAAGTGCAATAGTGGTACACAGCCATGGTGAGGAATCAATTGCTCTTGATTTGGCTAACTGATCCACTCAGTGGTACTAGACCCATAGCTGGAGCTGGGAAACAAGTCAGAACCATACCCAAACACAAGCCCACTCTTCAATATCAAGCTACCATCAATCACGGGGTATAAGAGGGCCTAAATCTACCATACTGTCTATCAAAAAAGTAAGTCTTATCTCAATTTTCCGGGTGCTAACTTACTCTCTGTTGGAAAATCTGCTTCTCTTTTCCATATAGATGCAGATCCTAAGAAGAGAGCTGCCCCAACATACCTCAGAAGGGGCCCAACTGAAACTAAGGACAACTGGTGAAATAAGCAAGCGTGATGTTTTCCTGTGAACCGGATACCAGCACAAAGGGGAAGGAGATCAATGCAGAGAAAAATTAACTCCTACCAAAGCAGACAGCCAGAGCCTCAGAGGCCCCCAACACCTCAGCACTGAAGCAGACCAAAAATGAACCCAACATGGCTCAGGGAAATTTTGCAGAAGAGGTGGCGGGAAGAATGTCAGAGTCACATGTTGGGTCATGATTTGCAGAGACATTTATCATACCAATAACTGGGGGCTAACTCCACAATGCACAACCCATTTTCATTAACAAGGAGGGTCTAATGGGAAGGGGTAGATCATAGATGAGCCTAAATAATGGTACCAAACTGCCTGTATTTACTGAAAAGAAAACTAATAAATTAAATTTAAAAAAAAAAGAAATTAGAAAGGTTGCAAGTAAACGACCTAATGCTTCAGCTTAAAGCCTTGGAAAAAGAAGAACAAGGCAAACCAAAAATCAGTAGACGGGAAGAAATAATAAAGATTAGGGCAGAAATTAATGAAATAGAAACAACAACAAAAAAAAACCAATCCAAAGAATCAATGAAACTAAGAGTTGGTTCTTTGAAAGGATAAACAAAATTGATAAACCCTTAGCAAATCTGAACAAAAGAAAGAGAGAAGAAACACAAATTAATAAAATTAGAGTTGAAAAAGGAAACATCACAACATATTCCAGAGAAATTCAAAAAACCATAGTGACATACTATAAAAGCATATCTTCCACAAACTATGAAAATCTGAAAGAAATGGATGATTTCCTTGATTTATATGACCTACCTAAATTAAATCAAAATGAGATTAATCACTTAAATAGACCTATAACAAGACTGGTGATCTGAGCAGTTATCAAAAAATCTCCCAATTAAAAAAGCCCAGGCCCAGATGGATTCAATGCTGAATTTTACCAGACCTTCAGGGAAGAACTAATGCCATTGCTTCTTATGCTTTTCCATAAAATAGAAAAAGAAGAAATCTTTCCAAATTCCTTCTATGAATATAGCATCACCCTGATACCAAAACCAGGCAAAGACAGAACAAAAAAAGAAAATTGCAGACGAATCTCCCTCATGAACATAGATGCAAAAATTCTTAACAAAATACTGGCAAACAGAATACAAGAATATATCAGAAAGATCATTCATCCTGACCAAGTAAGCTTTATCCCAGAGATGCAGGGATGGGTCAGCATACACAAATCAAAATATGAAATATATTATATAAATGGACTGAAGGACAATAATCCTATGATCATCTCATTAGACACAAAGCATCTGACAAAATCCAGTATCCCTTCATGATAAAGTCCTACAGAGTCTTGGAATAGAAGGAACATATCTCAATATAATAAAGGCTATTTATGACAAGCCTACAGCCAACATATTACTAGATGGGGAAAACCTGGAAGCATTTCCACTAAATCTGGAACAAGACAAGGGTGTCCACTGTCCCCACTTTTATTTAATAAAGTACTGGAAGTCTTAGCCAAGGCCATAAGGCAAGAGATACACATAAAAGAGATACAAATTGGAAAGGAAGAAATCAAGTTATCATTATTTGCAGATGGCATGATTCTATATGTAAAGGACCCTAAAGACTCTACCAGCAAACTGTTGGAGCTAATAAACACCTACAGCGAGGTAGCAGGATACAAAATAAATACACAGAAATCAGTAGCATTCCTATATACTAACAACAAACACACAGAGGATGAAATCAGAGAATTACTCCCATTCACAATTGCATCAAAGAAAATAAAGTACCTCAGAACAAACCTAATCAAGGAAGTAAAGGATCTCTACAATGAAAACTATACTCGAGAAATTACAGAAAACACTAGGAAATGGAAAAATATCCCTTGATCCTGGATTGGAAGAATCAATATTGGCAAAATGGCAATCTTACCAAAAGCAATCTACATATTTAATGCAATCCCCATTAACATTACAAAGACATTCTTCATGGAAATAGAAAAAACAATCCAAAAATTCATTTGGAATTTCAAAAAACCCTCGAATATCTAAAATAATACTGAGCAACAAAAATAAGCCTGGTGGTATCACCATACCTGATTTCAACCTATACTATGGAGCCATAGTAACAAAAACAGCATGGTACTAGAACAAAAGCAGATACATAGACCAATGGAACAGAATAGAGGACCCAGATATTAGTCCAGGTAGCTATAGCTACCTGACATTGGATTAAAATGCCAAAAGTACTCATTGGAGAAAAGACAGCCTCTTCAGGAAATGGTGTTGAAAAACTGGATATGTATCTGTAGAAGGATGGAAATAGATTCTTTTCTCTCTCCATGCACAAGAAATAAATCCAAATGGACTAAGGACCTTAACATCAGACCAGAAACTCTGAAAATGCTAGAGGAAAAAGTAGGGGAAACCCTTCAACATATTGGTCTTGGCAAAGACTTTCTGAATATAACCCCAATTGCTTAGGCAATAAAACCATGGATCAACCATTGGGACCTCATGAAATCACAAAGATTTTGTACTGCAAAGGACACTGTGAATAAAGCAAAGAGGCAACCTACAAAATAGGAAAAATCTTTGCCAGCTATATATCTGATAGAGGATTAATACCTAGGATATACAAAGAACTCAAAAAGTTAAATAATAAGCAATCAAATAAGCCAATTATAAATGGGCTATGGAGCTAAATAGAGAGTTCTCAGAAGAAGAAATATGGATGGCATATAAGCATCTAAAACAATGTTCTACATCCCTAGTCATCAGGGAAATGCAGATTAAAACTACATTGAGATTCCATCTCACTCTTTTTCAGATTGGCTACTATCATGAAAACAAATGATCATAAATGCTGGCGGGGATGTGGAAAAAGAGAAACCCTTCTACACTACTGGTGGGAATGCAATCTGGTCTAGCCATTGTGGAAATCACTGTGGAGGTTCCCAAGACAACTAAAAATCGATCTACCATATGACTTAGCTATAGCACTCCTAGGCACATATCCTAGGAACTCATCCCATTTCCTTAGAAGTACATGCTAAACCATGTTTATTGCTGTTCAATTTATAATAGCTGGTAAATGGAACCAGCCTAGATGTTGTTCAACTGATGAGTGGATAATGAAGATGTGGCACATTTATACAATGGAGTTCTACTCAGCAGTAAAGAAAAATGAAGTTATGTAATTTGCAGGAAAATGGATGGATCTGGAAAGTATTATGCTAAGTGAGGTAACCCAGGCCCAGAAAACCAAGTGCCATATGTTCTCCTTCATATGTGAATCCTAGCTACAGATGATTTGGCTTCTGTGTGAGAAGGAAAAAACTCAGTAGCAGAGACCAGTAAGTTAAAAAGGAGATATAAAGGAAAGAGAAAGGAAGGGAGTAGGGTACTTAATAGGTTGGTATTGTACATATGTAAGTAGAAGAATAGATTAAAGGGATGAAAAGGCCCAGAGTGAGTCAGGGGAAAAGATTGAGTAAAGGAAAGGTGGAGGGAGGGCTAATCAAAATCTAAGAGGAGGGCTGCAGAGATTGCTTAGTGGTTAAGTCCTTGCCTATGTAGCCTATGGACACTGGGTCAAGGCTCGATTCCCCAGGACCCATATTAGCCAGATGCACAAGGAGGTGCATGCATCTGGAGTTCATTTGCAGTGGCTGGAAGCCCTGGCGTGTCCATTCTCTCTCTCTCTCTCTCTCTCCCCCCCCCCTTTTTCCCTCCTTCTCTCTGTTGCTTCAAAAAAATAAATAAAAATAAACAAAAAAATCTAAGAGGATGCAAATAAATCATATGGAATCCTCTGGTTTGAGACAATGGAACACTCAGGAAAATTTTCAGTGCCAGGGATGGGATACCTACAGTGAGTTATTGGCCACAGAGGTCCCTGATGCCCCAAAACATTATAGGCCATTACCGAGGCCCTTGGCTTCCCACCAGAAATCGATGGTAAGACCCTATTGCTGAAGACGCCACTACTTGGGCTGCAAGTACACTGAGAAATCCTGCTGGAACTGAGCTGATAACCTCCTCCACATAGACCAGCTGACAGAAAGCTGGAAGACGACATTCTACATGTAGTTCTCACCAGTGGACACTGCAAGCCTCATACTTGGTCAGCCAGGCCAAAAGAGCCAATGGGTGCAATAGAGGCACATCTGTCATGGTGAAAACCAACTGCCCTCCCATTGGACTGGAGGCCCTCTCCATGGGGCAGAATACACCCCTGATACTGAAAACTTAAAACAGGGATAGTCATGAGCCCTAGGGGTGTAACATCTGCTGATGTCTGGATACATGTATGTATTATGCTTATCAAACTGCCCAGTTAGCACTTCTCTTAATATCCATACCCTTATATTAATGCTACTCTCACTTTGGGTAGATAATCTTCTCTTTTCAGATGGCAGTGACCTTGGGATGACTCAGAAGGTATCATAGTGCTGGAAAGAAGTGACTGGAGTACTGAGTAACATTTCAATCACACCTTCCAAGGCTCAGGGTCTAATGTGGAAGAGGTGGCGGAAAGAATGTAAGAGCCAAATGAAGGGTAGGACTCCTTACAACATGCTCCTCCAGACACGAAATGGCCTGCATATCCATGACTTCACCATGCCTGGCACTGCCTACACAAGACCATCATAAGAAGAGGAAAAGATCATGACATTTTATTTATTTATTTGCAAGCAGAGAGAAAGCAACAGTGAGAAGAGATACAGACAGAGAAAATGGGTGGGACTGGGACTCCAGATGCTGCAAACAAACTCCAGAAACATGTGCCACTTTGTGCAACTGACTTTATGCGGGTCCTGATAAATCAAACTCTGGTCATTAGGCATTGCAAGCAAGCATCTCAAACCATTGAACAATCTATTCAGCCCCTTCAATACAAGGTTATGCTCCCAAATCCAGACTGGGTAACAATACAAGCATGAGACTGATAATATGACTCTTATACTGAAGGGTATCTATATTCTACTAAAAATGAGCTAAAAATTCATTCAAAATCACTACAAAAGCATTTAGGCTCCCAACACAGAGCAGTGGTAAATGTCAGAATGCACAAGGGTGTTATTTACACAGATTTAGCCATTACACATCACATATTAGTATCAGATTATCTCAGTATACTACATGTATGTAAAAATTGGTTCATAGGTGCTGTGTATACAGCTCAGAGGTTAAGGTACTTGCCTCTGAAGACTAAGGCCCCAGGTTTGAATCTCCAGGACTCACATAAGCCAGATGCACAAGGTGACACACACGTCTGGAGTTCATTTGCAGTGACTGGAGGCTCTGGAGCACCTATTTTCTCTCCTTATAAATTGAAAGAGAAAAAATGGAAATTTGTTCAAAGAGTAGATGTAACACTAAAATAAATAGAAAAACCCAGAAGCACAAGTCCAGCAGAGACTCCTGGAATCAGGCTTGTCTTGTCAACCTTGCATAAATATAACTAGGACATTTGAATAATAAACAAAATTTGAACATGTTGCATCATTGAACAAAGGATTTGTTTTCTTTACTGCCTTGATTTTAGAAAATTACTACAGGCAGTTCCATTGAGCTACTCTGGGGAGAAAGGGGTTGCCAGGAGAGTCAAAAGGAATGAAGCACATACACCCTGACACCCAGATTTTTACGTGGGTGCCAAGTATTCAAACTTGGGATCTCATGCTTATGTGACAACAGCTTTACCCCCTGAGCATTTCCCAAGTCTACATTTCAACTTTTTTTGGATAGGGGGATGTGAGGTAGGGTCTTGTTCTAGCCCAGGCTGACCTGGAATATACTACATATACTCAGCCTGGCCTAGAACTCACAGAGATCCACCTACATGTATCTCCTGAGTGCTGGTATTACAGGCATGTGCCACCATGATTGGCTATATTTGAAATTTTTTGTGGATACTATTATGCCATACAATTGTGCTTCTTAATTAAAAAGTGAGTCATTTGGGCTGGAGATATGGCTTAGCACTTAAGGCACTTTCTTACAAAGTCTGAGGCCCTATGTTTGACTCTCCAGGTCCCACATAAACCAGATGCACAAGGCGATGCAATTACACCAGGTCACACATGCGCACAAGGTGTGCATGCATCTGGAGCTCAATTACAGTGGCTGGAGGCCCTGGTGCAACAATCCTCTTCTTTCTCTCTCTCTCTCACTCCTGCTCATAAAAATGGATGGGCAGTCATTTGGGCTTGCTGCAAAACCAAATGAGTCATTCATATATATATATGTGTGTGTGTATATGTGTGTGTGTGTGTGTGTGTGATGTCAAGATACCTATCTATGAATACATAACACACTTATGTATAAAATCAAGATATATGTTAGGCTGAGCATTGTGGCACATGCCTTTAATCCCAGTACTTGGCAGAAAGCAGAGGTAGGAGGATCATTGTGAGTTTGAGACCAGCCTGAGACTACATAGTGAAGGCCAGAATTCCAGGTCAGCCTGGGGTAGAGTGAGACCCTACCTTGAAAAATTAAAAAGAAAATTTGAGTCATTTATATATACCTAAATATGTGAATATATAACTTAGATATATTTATATATTTATCAAGATACATGCACACACACACATATATATATATACATATATGTGTACACAGATGTGCACACACACACACACACATATATGTATGACATATGTATAAAATCAGGATATATGTTGGGCCAGCACTTGGGAGGAAGAAGCAGGAGGATCACTGTGGGTTCAAGGCTACCCTGAGACTACATAGTGAATTCCAGATCAGTCTGAACTAGAGCAACACCCTATTTCAAAAAGATACATATTGAGCATTCAAAGAAATAAATAATTCTTCATTGACTTGGATATAAGTAAAATAAATCAGGCACATTTGGGGAAGGATAGACTGTAATTGGCATAGGCCATCCATCTGATATAACTCTGGGACATGGTATGGCATTTCAATACAGATGATCATCACATCCAACTAATAGGCATTTCCATCACTTCAAACACACATCATGTCATCGTGTTGGGGACATTGAAAATTCTCTCTGCTGGCTATCTGGGGGAAATATTATTTGGTCAGTGAAATTGTCACTGCAGATGGATCATCACAAGCATGACCACACTCTTTCTTTCCTAATTTCTTTCTATTTATTTACTTCTTTATATATGAGAACAAGAGAGATAATGGGAGTGCCAGGGCCTCTATCCACTGCAGCCAAAGTGCAGAAGACTGTCCCACCTGCTGCATTTGGCTTTATATGGGTACTGGGGAATTCAACATGGGTCCTTAGACTTCACAGGCACGCTCCTTAACCACTTAGCCCACATGAAAACATTTCAAATGCTTTTACTTTCTTCTGTAATTACTGGATTTATTCTAAAAAACACAGAAGCTTGCCTTCATTTTCCTTACCATCTCACATTTCATAAGAAAGAGATTAAGCCTCTTTCTCACCACTCCCCAAACACCAACACAGTGAGAATGAGAATATGATTTTTGAGCAAGTTCATTTGTTCATCAGGATAATCATATTGTTCCATTTTTAGTGCTTCCTCCTTTTTATGCTAGTACAAAATGCGGGGGGGGGAGGGAGTATAGGAAAGAAACAATTCAGTGTTCTCC
This sequence comes from Jaculus jaculus, assembly GCF_020740685.1. Classification (NCBI taxonomy): domain Eukaryota; kingdom Metazoa; phylum Chordata; class Mammalia; order Rodentia; family Dipodidae; genus Jaculus; species Jaculus jaculus. The sequence goes on along the minus strand of NC_059119.1, from coordinate 38,133,624 downwards.
ACAACCTCGCTTCCTGAATTCTCAACAAATGTAAGAATAAATAAATCAAGTGGGAAAATATAAAACTGTGAGCTCATTTCACTGATAATTTTGGCAATTTAAGCAGTTTTTCTCATGTCCGAAATATATTTACTTGCCAGAGAGAGACAGAGAATGTGGGTGTGCCAGGACCTCCAGCCAATGCAAAGTAACTCCAGATGCATTTACTAAATTAACTGCCTGACTGTGTGTGGGGACTGAGGAATTGAACCCTGGGCTAATAGGCTTTCTCCAAGCAAGTACCTTTAGCCACTGAGGTATCTGTCTGGCTGTTTTCACATATGTGGGGCAAATGCAAGGTCGCACATGCCCACCAAATGGTGCAAGCATCTGGCTTTTGATTGTGGTGGCTGAGTCCCTGGCATGCCAATTCTCTCTCTCTCTCTCTCTGTCTCTCTCTCTCTCTCTCTCTTTCTCTCTCAATTTTTTTAAATGAAATTGAAAAGAAAAGAATTTCTAGAAAAAGTGACCACATAATATATGCTGCAAATGTATAAACTTTGCCTCGTCCATATGCTCTGGTCATGGTTGTGTAATGAGCCAGAAACTTATAGAAAAAATGGGGTGTGATGGTAGGGAGAGTACTCAGTGGTGAAGGTGTATGCAAAGCCTAAGAACCCATGTCCAGTCCCATAGTAACCATGTAAAGCCAGATATACAAAGTGGCTCATTCATCCAGAATTTATTCGCAGCAGCTAGAAGCCCTGGTGAGCCCTTTCTGTACCCCCTCACCTTGAAAATATAAACATAAAATGGGCTGTAGAGACAGTTCAGTGGTTAAGGTGCTTGCTTTCAAAGCCAAAGGACCCAGGTTTGATTCTCTAGGATGTGCGTACAGTCTCATGCACAAGATGGTGCATCTGGATTTTGTTCACAGCACCTGGAGACCCTGGTGCATCTACTTGTACTTGCTCTCTCTCTCTCTCTTTATCTCTCCCTCCCCCCTCTCTTGTCTAATAAATTAATTAAATTAAAAAAAAGATGTGCACAATGGATTTTTACTCTGTGGTGAAGAAAAATGAGAGTGAAATTTGTAAGAAAATGGATGGAGTTGTAAAAAGATCATTCTAAGTAAGGACACACACACACACACACACACACACACACACACACACAGAAAGACAAACACTAAATATACTCCTTCATCTGTGGTTTCTAACTGGGATCAGTTTGAGATGAGTGCAAATGGCAGCCAGCACCAGGAATGTTGGCATAAAACTAGAATGAGACAAGGAGAGAGAAGAAATTGGGAGTGAGGAGAGGAAGCATGACTTGGAGTGGTAGGGGGTAGAAAGGGTGGGGAGGGAACTATACCAAAGTTAAACCAGCATGAATCAATCCCATAGAAAGAGGTTAGCATTATATAAGAGATAACCATCAATAAAGATGGAGGGGAGCCACTCTGGACAAAGGCAGAAAATTCTTAACCTGAAAACCATGGACTCAGCCAGTGAATCAGAGGCCAAGAATATGGTTGCCCCCCACAGAGAGCTGTTGGCCAGGGATACCCATGAAGTCCACCAAACAATGTAGACAATTGTCAAAGCACATGATTACCTGCCAGACTAAAAAGTAAGACCCAGCTGATGAAGATACTATAGACGGTGGTCACAGAACATTGGAAACCCCTGCTAGAATGGAAATGGAAACCACCTTCCTCCTGGCTAGTCCTCATGTGCTTGAAAGCCCTATGGAGCTACTGGAGGAAAATGGCCACCAGAAGCATAATTAAGCAGGACACCCTGCAGATGTATACACTTGTGCAATAGTGGCATGTAGCCTCTATGGGGAACCAACAGTTCTTTTGACTGGATATGTGCCCCGCTCAGTGGGACAAAACTCATATATGGCACTGGAAACCAAGTCAGAATCCTTTGGTCAGAAAATTCAAATCTCACAAAGAAGCCATCACTGCTCACTGGAGAAGAGTAAGCTTGAACACCAAATAATAATAATAATAAAATTAAAAGATCTCAAATAACTACAAACCCCATTTATCCCAAGCTGTTCTTACTCATGAGTGGACAACTTGATTTTATAGATTACATAGAAAAGAGAGGAGAAACAAGATACATTGATGAAACAAGAATATAGCTGACTGCCCCATGAAGCATTACATCTATACCACATCTGCACAGGCTAAGGAGAAATTGTAGAGGAAGCGACAAGAATATTGCTGTTGCTGCTGGCCTGACAACTAGCTCCAGGGTGATGGTGACAGACAAGGTGATCATATCAAAGCATAAACCCACAGGCTACAGAAAACTCAGTCATAAATTGGACTGCCAACAGGACTGCCATACCTCAAGGAACATTGCACATGAGGGGGATGAACGATTGTAAAATCCACAGAGTGGGTAGAAATATCTTGATGCATTGCCCCTCCCATCTCACCCCACAGGGACTGACTGATGCCTTCATAATCCACAGTGAATACCATAACCCCATTAAGGAGTTTCACCAGGATAATTAGAGCAGCGAAAATGGGATGAAATAGCTGTTTTATTTAAAAGTTTCTATATTACATATTAAATTTAAAAAGTGAAAATATCGCAGGCATCAAATTTGACATGATCATAAATGTCCTTCATAAATCAACAGAATGGTGGCACACACCTTTAATGTCAGCACTTGGGATGCAGAAGTAGGAGCACTGACATGAGTTTGAGGCTACCCTGAGACTACATTGTGAATTTCAGGAAAGCCTGAGCTATAGTGAAACACTACCTCAAAAAAACAAACAAACAAAAAAATAGAAATGGAAAGTAGAACAGTGGTTGCCAAGAATAGAAAGGGAGGGTGCACACAAGAAGCTATTCAATAAACAAAGATATTCAGTTCAGAATGAAAAAAATGTTCTGTAGATGTATATTAGCAATGGTTACACACAATGTTAATTCAGTTAATGTCAGTGAATGATATACTTAAAATTTTAAATGTAATTTTGTGCTATGTATATTTTATCATAATTGTTAAATGACATTTAATGATGCTTATTTAACTTGTTTCTTACAAATTCTATAATTTTCAGTTTTAAATCACCGTAGTCATTTCAGTTATATGTCATAATGGGAAATCTCAGTTAAACAAAGTTATACACTAAAATGATAATAAAAATGTTTTTTAAATGTACCATTGTAAAAATGGAATAAAATTAATTAACATTGTATGGGTAATTTTTATGCCATTCACTAAAAATTTAAGGCTGGAACCAGGAAGATGGCTCACCAGTTAAATATGTTTATTTACAAAGCACAGTGGCTTGGGTTTGATTCCCCAGTACTCACATAAAGGCAGATGTACAAAGAGGTGCATACATTTGGAATTCATTTCTCTCTCCCTTCTCCCCTCCTCAGTTCAATATTTAAAATATATATTTTAGCCGGGTGTGGTGGCACATGCCTTTAATCCCAGCACTTGGGAGGCAGAGGGGTACAAGGATCAGTGAGTCAAGGCCACCCTGAGACTACAGAGTGAAGTCTAGAGTGAGACCCTACCTCAAAAAAAGAAAACAAAACAACATAAATATAAATATAAATATAAATTTCTTTTTTTTAAAGAGGATTCCAAGGCTGAGGATCTGGCTAAGTAACTAAGAGCATTTGCTACATAAACATGAGGACCGAGGTTTGATCCCAAGTGCCCACAAAAGTCAGATGTGGCCACAAATGTCTGTAACTTCAGAGGGGCAGAGAGAGGAGAATTTCTAGGACTATCTGATCAGCCAGACTGACCTAAAAAGGGAAGCTGTCAGCTCAGTGAAACACTCCATTTCCATGAAGTAAACTGAAAGTGTGATAGAGGAGGATAGCAGCTGTTCTCTGGCCTCTGCACACTACACAAGCAACACACACACACAAATTCATAAGACTCTTACAGTGTTTTGTCTTACATAAAATATGTAAATTACAGAATTCCCTCCACAGGAAATGGTGACACACAACTGTAAACTCAACACTTGAGGATACAGAATGTAAAATAATCTTCAGCTATGTAATTGTAGGCCAGCTTGGGATGCCTGAGACCTTTTCTCAAAACAAACAATAAAAACGACTATCAAGTATAGTGGCACCCATTCCTTCATCACAACATTCAACATTTGGAAGGTTGAGTCAGAAATATCTGAGTTCAAGCCTAGTCTAAGCTATACAACAAAACCCTGTTGGGTGGGGGAAAAAAAAAACGCTTAAAGTGATAATACATTTATTCCTATAGCCAAATGTTGTGTTTAGTTAAATTAGTTAATTAGTCAATAAGCTCTTATCACATTTATAAAGAGTTCCTTTAATCTGTTTTTCTACAATTTACCCACAGCCTTCTGTACTTTTGAATGTTCTAAATGTGTACTGTTATTGGTTGCCCCTGGGAAGAATAGTGCTACTACAGCAGAGTAGATCAAAAAATGTTTTAAAAATTCTAAGTCATTTCACCATTCTCAAGATTTTTCTAAAACAATGTTCTACATCCCTAGTCATCAGGGAAATGCAGATTAAAACTATATTGAGATTCCATCTCACTCTTTTTCAGATTGGCTACCATCATGAAAACAAATGATCATAAATGTTGGCGGGGATGTGGAAAAAGAGGAACCCTTCTACACTGCTGGTGGGAATGCAATCTGGTCCAGCCATTGTGGAAATCAGTGTGGAGGTTCCTAAAATAACTAAAGACTGATCTACCATATGACCCAGCTATAGCACTCCTAGGCATATATCCAAAGGACTCATTTCATTTCCTTAGAAATACATGCTCTACCATGTTTATTGCTGCTCAATTTATAATAGCTGGGAAATGGAACCAGCCTAGATGCCCCTCAACTGATGAGTGGATAATGAAGATGTGGCATATTTATACAATGGAGTTCTACTCAGCGGTAAAGAAAAATGAAGTTATGAAATTTGCAGAAAAATGGATGGACCTGGAAAGGATTATACTAAGTGAGATAACCCAGGCCCAGAAAGCCAAGTGCCACATGTTCTCTCTCATATGTGAATCCTAGCTACAGATGATTGGGCTTCTGCGTGAGAAGGAAAATACTTGATAGCAGAGGCCAGTAAGTTAAAAAGGAGACATAAAGGGAAGAGAAAGGAAGGGAGGAGGATACTTAATAGGTTGATATTGTACATATGTAAGTACAATGATTGTAATGGGGAGGTAATATGATGGAGAATGTAATTTCAAAGGGGAAAGTGTGGGGGTGGGGAGGGAGGGAAGTACCATGGGATATTTTTTTTATAATCATGGAAAATGTTAATAAAAATTTAAAAATTAAAAAAAAATAAAAATAAAAATTCTAAGTCATTTCACCATTCTCAAGATTTTGTTTTTTTTTTTTTTTTTTTTTTTTTTTTGGCTTTTCAAGGTAGGTTTTGTGTAGGCACCTGGAATTCATTATGAAGACCCACTGAAGCCTTGAACTCACAGTGATCCTCCTATGTCTGCCTCTCCAGTGCTGGGATTAAAGGCATGCACCATCACACCTGGCTTGAGATCATTTTTTAAGCAGCTTAATTTATTTATTATTTATTTATTTATTTGAGAGGGAGAGACAGACAGACACTGGGCATACCAGGGCATTTAGCCACTGCAAACAAACTCCAAGGGCATATGCCACTGTAGCAGACAGCTTCAGGTTTGCTGAGATAAACTTCCAGACCAGGCACAGTTATGAAGGAAGGGATATTTATTGAAGCTTACAGATCTAGGGGATGTTCCATGATGGCAGAAGAAGCTGGCCTGCCTTCACAGGACCAAGCAGAGAGAGAGAAGTAGAAACCTAAAAGTCAAAAGCCACAGTATACTTCAGTAATTCCAGCTAGGCACACTTTGCATATCTTTAGATTGAAATCTGAAACCCACCACCACACCTAAAGATCCACTCAGTGACACTGCCTCCATCCAAGTGGCTGCAGATGCAAACTACAACAAATGAAAAACTGAATATATTGGGGGCCATCTATTCAAACCACCACAGCCACCTTCTGCATCTGGCTTATGTAGGTCCTGGAGAATCAAACCTGGGTTCTTTGGCTTTGCAGACAAGTACATTAAATGCTAATCTATCTCTCCAGCACAAAATCACTTTTTTAACCAATGAAGTGTGAGATGTGTTCCTCTCTATAATGAAATTTGTTGTAACTCTTAGAATTTTATGCATTTATGTTTATAAATGAAGGAATGAAGATAATTATTTTGATATTTCTTACATATGTAATGCCTAATTATTACTGAACACCAAGTTATTAAAGGGAGATTCTGTCTCTTATGAAAAATCTATATTCCATAGCATGCAAAGTCCTGGATGGCTGATAGCTAAAACAGGTGGATCTAAGTCTGCCCAGGCCAAGGAAACAAACAGAGCAGCTCTAAAGCATGCTCTTTCTCAGAGCAATGATGCAGTCTTCAGAAGAAAACTGGAAGTAAGTCACTATGGCAGGGTTTAATTGTACACGCTTTTAATTCCAGCACTTGCAGGACAGAGGTAAGAGGATCACTATCAGTTCAAGGTCAGCCTGAGTCTACATAATGAATATCAGGTCTTTCTGGGGTAGAGTGAGACCCTACTTCAATCCTCATCCAAAAAAGGGAAGTCACTATCAATTAGGCAGCAAACAAAAACAATTGGCTACAATAATGAACATTGCTTAAAACAAAACAGTAGAAACCTACACGCCCTTCAATAGTTTTAACAAAAATACCATACTTTTTGAGTGTGAAGCCCCTTGAAAAGTGGAAGATCAGGAATTCAGCATCATCCTTGATGACATAGAAAGTTTAAGGCCCACCTGGGCTACATAAGGCCTTGTATTCCATCCTAAGGGAGAGAGGGATGGGTCAGTGCTTACCAGCATTTTCCACATAGGCACAAGGGTTAGAGAAGACCTGAGAGACCACTCGTATTTGAATCCCATGATCCATATAAACAGCTAGGACTGGGACACACACAACTATAACCCTAATCTAGCAGGGACACAAATTCAAGACTCACCAGAGCACAGGAAAAATGATGTAAGAGACTCTGGCTCAAATAAGAACAAGCACATGGAGAAGAACACCCAACATTTTCTGGCATCTGCAGGCTCGTGCACTCCACCACAGTCGAAAAAAATAAGACACCACAAAGGCACATCCACATGCATACACCACATACAGACACCCCACCACACATGCACAGAAAAACGAAAATCACTGTGTTTTCCTTCATAAATGAATTCTAGTTTGTGTGTGTGTGTGTGTGTGTGTGTAGGTCATTAATGTAGAATGGGGGAAAAGACAAGGGAATATTTTTGACATGAAAACAGAAAGGACTAGTTGGGTAGAGGAAGAGAATCAGAAAATGGGGTTCAAGGGAATAGAAGATAATGAAGGAAGAGGATGAATAAAAATAAAAGAAAAATAAACTGCAGAAAGGAAAAATTAAATTTGTTCACTAAATTTCACTTAATGAAACATTAAAAATGCATGTTAATGGCTTTAATAATGTAAAACTTCTGTAGCATAAAGGGTATAGAATGCCAGAATCAATTTTATATGCACAGCACAATCACCATTATATGACAGGAAACACAGAAACATGGCACTTGTTTTCTTATTAGTTTATATTATTGTACAAATATTTTATTTTGTTATGGCATTCTCATGCATGTATATAATGTACTTTGATCATATTCTCTCTCTCACACACACACAGACCTCTCTTGACCTCATCTTCATGATGATCCCCTTCTTTTTCCAAAACACCCTTCCCTTTTACTTTTTTTTTTTAATTTATTTATTTGAGAGCGACAGACACAGAAAGACAGAGGGAGAGAGAGAGAATGGGCGCGCCAGGGCTTCCAGCCTCTGCAAACGAACTCCAGACGCGTGCGACCCCTTGTGCATCTGGCTAACGTGGGACCTGGGGAAGCGAGCCTCGAACCGGGGTCCTTAGGCTTCACAGGCAAGCGCTTAACCGCTAAGCCATCTCTCCAGCCTTTTACTTTTTTTTTTTTTTTAATTTATGTATTTATTTGCAAGGGGGACAGGGAGAGAGAGAACGGGCAAGTAGGGCCTCTTGCCACTGCAAACATATTCAGACACATGTGTCACTATGTGCATTTGGCTTATGTGGGTACTGGGGAAGCAAACCCAGGCCATCAAGCCTTGCAAGCAAGTGCCTTAACTTCTGAGCCATTTGTCCAGTGACCTCTTTACATCTATTCATTTAATATCTGGAAAGTTTACATATCTCATGATTCCAGACCATGGGTGTGTGGAGGGGATTTTTTTCCCCACTGGAGTAAGCTGCGCCTTCCATTTAATTTGGAAAAAAAAATATTAACCCTTCACTGGAGAACAGAGCAGCCATCCCGTGGGTCTGCATCGATCCTGAGTCCTGCTTCTCTTCCTCCTTCTGCCAATGATTGACTGAGTCTACCAGAGAAAAGAGGGAAATCGTTCATCAAATGGACCGCAAAGACACAGAGCAGGACAGGGAAGTGACTTCTGTTTCTCCAGTGGCCGAAGAGCTGAGTCTGAGAAGTAAGGACCAGGAAGGTAGGAGTGCAAACCCTTGGGACCCAGTGCACCCTGTCAGAGTCCCCGGCCCACCCACGCTCCCGCTCTGGGGCGGAGCGGTTTCATGTACCTTGATGATTCCTCGTCTGGGGGTCGCTTCGAGCGTCTTCCACGATGCCGGCTTCACTATCTGCCTGCCCTGGCCAGGGCCACCCCGCTCTGCCAGGCCCTCATCCAACCCCGGGGCTACCGCGACCACATCGCCGCCTGGAGCATCGGGCGACGCAGGACCGTCCCTGCCGGCCTCGCCCTGGGCCATGGCCTGGCGCGAATTGGCTCTGGTCCGCGCGGCGGACCCAGGGCTGGCGGGGAGGAGCGCGGGACAGCGGGAGGCGGCCGCGCCAAGTGGGTTCTCCGCCCTGGCCGCAGCTTTCTGGAGGGGCGCCGCCGCTCGGGCGGAGACACCTTAGAGCGCCGGTCGGGAGGTCAGCAGTCGGGCGGTGGCGGTGGCGGTGGCGGGGTGGGCGGCGGTGAGCTGCGAAGAGTCGGCGAAAAGGAGTGGGTGTTATGTGAACGGAGCTGCCGGCGCCCGCTCTGACCCACACAAAAGGCGCCCGGCGCCGGGGCAGGCGGCCTCCGAGCCAGCGGGCGCGCGCAGAGGGGCCGGAGCCCTTGACTGCGGGCGCGCGCACCGGCCACCGCTCGTGGCCCCGGGCCGCCCGCAAGTGCGGCGGCGCTGGCCTCACTCCTCGGTCGTGACAGGGAGGGAGACTGATTTCTGACAGCCCCGGGGGATGCGCAGGCCTCTGGGCCGCTCAAAAGCCTCGCCTGGAGGAGAGGGCTAGGCGGACCAACACCTGACGGGGCGGGGTGTGGCCGGCGAGGAAGGGTGCGCGTCCTGAAGCCCGGCGGTGCGGCCTGGGTCGCCCGGTGGTGGGGAGGGTGCGCGTCCGCAGGCGCCCCGCAAACAGCTGGGGGTTCAGGTGAGCGAAACCAGCCTGAAGACGGAACGAAGCGGGAGGAGAGGAAAGGAAGAATGGAAACTGTCTGCCAAACAAAGCAATCTGGAAGAATGGCGCTGTTGAGTCTTAATACCAAAGTGTTCAGGCGTCCTTGAAGCTTGGCAAGGTCAGGTATTAATTGCAGACTCTAAAGACAGTCCTTACAAGTCCAGTCCATGAGCCCTAAAGTAGGGTTCACTGGCTCCCTGGAGTTCTGTATTTCAGGCTGAATGGATGAAATCCGAAAAACATGACAAGGAAGAGTGCTTAAAGGTGACATATGCCTAAATGGATGAATGCTGTGGAATGGAATCTATTCTACCCTGAAAGCATTCCTATTTGGCAAGGTTCCACCTCTTCTCTTCACATAATTCTATGCAAATACATTTTGCTCATTTCAGTCCAAAGACCAACTAAGAGGAGAGATCTTTGAAAGGAGCTTAAATCAATGAAATTAAACACAAAATGCTTGGATGCAGATAATGGCTCTAAGATCCCTGATGGATAGAAGACACTTCAAACGATTTAGGATACTGGTGTCTGTAATGTTAAATTTAATTATTAGCAATTTAATAAGATTTTCCTTCTTCCTTAAACAGGTAAAAGCACAAGAAATTCTTCAGACTTTAGACCCAGAATTATGTTAGAATTTTAAATACAGGTTATCCTGTATTTCTCAGATGAGATGAAGGCACAGGGAGCCTTGTCAGTTCAGGCGCTGGAATTAGAACATGCCACCAACCTCCTTCCCTATAGCTTCACTTTTGCATCTATCTTTTCTGGGGCTACAACAGCCAGATTTGGATGAGGCCTGGGCAGAACTCAGACTTGACATTTACCATCTTCCAGGGAAGACTGACAGGGCTTGACTACACCTTTTCTTTAAATGTAAATGCAGGCCAGAAATTAATGTACTGTACATGAACAACAACCTCTGGTTTTATAACCAACACCACCCTATAGTGAGACTTTTGAGAATCACATCCAAAAGAGCATATGCATCCCTTGACATGCACAAGACCACAAGGGAAGCTGAACCAGTCTCCTTGACAGCCCATCTATTTTAGCAACAACCGGAGAAAGGAAGTAAAAGGATGCACAGATTTTGAAAATGTCATACTAGTCCTTCACTTCCTTCAGGTCAAAGAATCCCCCCCCCCCCACGTTAATCAGAAATAGTCTTACTTTACTACCCTCACAAATATAACCTACTTGTGGTATTTTTAATATTCAGATATTACTGTATTTGAATTTTTTACAGTTGTTGACAGTACCATCTTATTCTTTATTACACTAATAAAATTTTCATTGATGAATTGTTGTTTAAGAACTGTAAAACTGAGAAGATGGCGACTGCCTAGCTGCGCTGCAGATACCAGGGAAAGAAAGGCAAGAAATTAAGGGTTATCAGGGTCTTCTTGCCAGTGGGAAGGCACAGAGTGGGGAAAAACAGGGAAGCACGCATCCCCCCTGGGGTGAGTAGTCTACTCCCACACATACAGCCACTGCGCCCCACACCCCTTGCCCCGCACCCCGCGCCTCGAACCACGCGCCATGCCCACCAGCCCGTTGCGCTGACGGTCCCCTCCACCTTTGTGCTCTGATTGTGCGCATTGGCCAACCACACTGTGCTCGGTTCGCACGCCCGCGGGGGCCACCTCTGCCTTGATTAGGTGGCTGTCAGACCCCCTGCTGCTGTGCTCCAATCGCTTGCCCATCGGCCAGCCTCTGCTGTGTCCTGATCCCATGCCCGCATCAGCTGACTCTGCACTACAGTTGCACGTGCAGTGGGCCCAATCCCACAGCAAGGGCCACACAAGACCACACTGAGTCACTAGCACCAGCTCAGGTACCATCCTCTACCTGTCTGTTGCCACCCATCCCCCACACCCCTGAGGCAGGAGAGTGCAGACTGTTTGCAGGTCACAGAGTTCTCAGCCAGAGTTTGGGCAGCTTCAGGGCTTGCTATCTTAGTCGTTTTCAAACTCAAAGGCAGGCAGCTTTGGTGCCTTACTGGGTGAGAATTCAGGCAACTTTGGCATCCCTGTCAGGCAATAGATAGGCGGCTTTGGCAAGAGAGAGCAAAAACCCAGGCTGCTTGCAACTGCCCCAGGCTGCCTTGGATTCTCATTGAGCTAGATCCCAGGCTCCTCCACCCACCAACCTACCCATACACTGATATGGGTAGACCACAGCGCAAAAGAAATAACATGAAAAATAAAATGCAAGGAAATCCAGACAGATCACCCAGTCCAACAAGGATTACATCTAACCAAAACATAGAAGAGTGTTTAGAATCAGAACATCAAGTGGAAGCTATGAGCAATGCAACCGTGACCAAACTACTGCTAGAACTTGCAGGAAAGCTACAAAGGACAGATAATCATGTGGATGCTACCATCACTAAGCTAGAGCAATATGATAAGACACTGGAAGGAATTCAAAGAGACCTAAGAGAGTTGAGGGAGAGTGAACAAAAAGAGGACCTTAAAAATCAGCTGGCCACACTAAATGAAAACATAAAGAAATGCAAGGATGAATTCCAAGAATTATCAAGAAAATCTAAAATGAGCTGAAAAGGGAGCTGGACAGAGTGATGGAAGTGATACATAGGAAAGTAGTAGAAAATGCAAACTTAATTGAACAAGTCCAAAACTCGCTAGAGGCCCTCAAGAATAGAGTCAGTGAACTGTAAGATAGAAACTCTGATCTGGAAGACAGGATGGAAGAAACAGTTCGAGAGTCCAAAAATTTCATTAAGTTCAAAAGTTCCTGTGAACAGAACATCAGGGAATTGTTGGATATACTTAAACATCCTAATATCAGAATCATTGGAATACCAGAAGAAGAATTTCACACCAAAGGCATGGAGAACTTATTCAACACAATAATTGAAGCAAACTTTCCCCGTCTCTTAAAAGAAAGGCCCATCAAGATACAAGAAACAAACAGAACTCCTAACAAACTACACCAAAGGAGAAATGCCCCAAGACATATTATCATTAAGACTCTAAACATTGACACCAAAGAGAAAATCCTAAAAGCACCTAGGGAAAAACAGCACACCCCTTTCAAAGGAAACCCCATCAGAATTACTTCAGACTTCTCAATGGAAACCCTGAAAGCTAGAAGGGCCTGGAATGAAACTCTCCAAATGCTAAGAAACTTGGCTTCCAACCCAAACTACTCTACTGGGCAAAAGTCTCCCTTATAATATATGGTGAAAGGAAAACTTTCCATGACAAAACTCACCTTTACAATAATATAAACACAAAACCAAACCTACAGAAAGTATTCCAGGAAAATCTCCACAGAGAAGAAACAAATAACCAAACACAAATGCCTACAAGAAGCAGATCACAGCAACCAAACCCAGAGTAGATAGAAAAAAAAAAAAAATTAAATTCCATGGAAATGCCAACACACCTCTACCACCACAACATGACAGGGATCAAATCAAATCTCACAGTCATCACCCTAAACATTAATGGCCTCAATTCACCCATCAAGAGACACAGGCTAACAGGGTGGATCAAAAAATTAGACCCCTCAATCTGCTGCCTTCAAGAAACCCACCTTACCACTAAAGACAGAAACCTCCTCAGGGTGAAAGGGTGGAAAACAATATTCCAGGCAAATGGGAATAAGAAACAAGCAGGTGTAGCTATATTAATATCAGATAAAGTTGACTTCAAACCAAAAACAATCAAAAAAGACAAAGAAGGCTACTTCCTACTTATAAAGGGAACAATCCATCAAGAGGATATTACAATCATAAATCTGTATGCACCAAACACAGGGGCACCACAGTTCATAAAACAAAACCTACTTGACAATAAAACAGAAATAACCACCAACACCATCATAGCTGGGGACTTCAACACACCATTATCAGTAATAGACAGATCATCCAAACAGAAGCTCAACAGGGAAGTAAGAGAGCTCAACAAAACCATAGAGCACTTAGACCTAACAGACATCTACAGAACTTTCCATCCCAAATCCACAGACTACACATTCTTCTCAGCAGCCCATGGAACATTCTCTAAAATAGACCATATACTGGGTCACAAAGACTGCCTCCACATATTTAGGAAAATTGACATAATTCCCTGCATGTTATCAGATCATAATGCTATATTCCTAGAAATCAACAACAATAAAACCAACAAGAATTCTTCCAAAAATAGATATGTAGAATAGGGAAAATGTTTTAATATTCTTAGCATAAAACAGTTTTAAACTTCCATGACTCATATTCCTATGAAGCTAAGTACTATTGGGAAGCACAGTACTAAAAGTGAAGTAAATGTGGCAGTGGCTTCATTTGTATGCAAAGAAATACATACAAATCTAGGGAGAAATAAAATCCAACTCATCTCTTTAGTGACATATCATCCATAAATGAAATTAATTAAAGCATTAACATTTAAAAAAAAAACCAACAAGAACCCCAACGGCAACTGGAAACTGAATAGCACACTCTTAAACAATAAATGGATAGTGGATGAAATAAAAAATGAAATTGCAAAATTCCTGGAATTGAATGACATTGAGAACACATCATACCAAAACTTATGGGACACAATGAAGGCAGTCCTCAAGGGAAAATTCATAGCACTCAATGCCTTCATAAAAAAGACAGAAAGATCCCAAATCAATAGCCTAACCATCCACGTAAAGGCATTGGAAAAACAGGAAAAATCCAACCCAAAGAGCTCCAGAAGGAAAGAAATAATTAAAATCAGAGCAGAAATTAATGAGTTGGAAATAAAGGAAATAATTAAGGCAATTGACAAAACAAAAACCTGGTTCTTTGAAAAAATAAACAAGATTGACAAACATCTGGCCAATTTGATCAAGCAAAAGAAGGAGAGACTCCAAATTAACAAAATTCAAAATGAAAAAGGAGAGATCATAACAGACATAAGTGAAATCGGCAGAATCATCAGGACTTATTTCAAAAACCTCTACTCCACAAAACTGGAAAATGTGGAGGAGATGGATAAATTCCTGGATGCATATCATCTACCAAAGCTAAACTCAGAGCAGATCAATCACCTCAATGAACCCATCACACTCATGGAGATTGAAAAAGTAATAAAAAACCTTCCAAAAAAGAAGAGTCCAGGACCAGATGGATTCCCAGCCGAATTTTAACAAACCTTCATGGAAGAACTCAAACCAATCTTCCTAACTGTGCCACACAACTGGAGAACAGGGAAAGCTACCCAACTCCTTCTATGAAGCTAGTATCACCCTAATCCCAAAACCAGGCAGAGGTGCCACAAGAAAAGAAAACTATCAGCCTATTTCCCTAGTGAACATAGATGCAAATATCCTGAACAAAATACTTGCAAACCGAATCCAACAACACATCAAAAGCATTATCCACCTTGACCAAGTTGGATTTATCCCAGGAACACAAGGGTGGTTCAACATACGAAAATCTGTCAATGTAATACACCACATAAACAAGCTTAAACATAAAAACCACATGATCATTTCAATAGATGCAGAAAAGGCCTTTGACAAGATATAACATCACTTCATGATCAAAACATTGGAGAGAATCAGCATGGCCGGTTCACAACTTAACACAATACAGGCAATATACAAAGCAACAAGGCCCAAATTGTACTTAATAATACTTAATGGAGAGAGACTGGAGGAATTCCCATTGAGAACAGGAACAAGACAGGCATGTCCTCTCTCACCTCTGCTTTTCAATATAGTTCTGGGAGTCCTAGCCCAAGCAATAAGACAGGAGAAGGAAATAAAAATAATAGAAATTGGAAAGGAAGAAGTTAAGTTAGCTCTATTCGCTGATGACATGATTGTATCTGTAAGAGACCCAAGAGACTCCATCCCAAAACTCCTGAAGGTAATTAACTCCTATAGCAAAGTAGCAGGATCCAAAATTTGTAGCATTTCTGTATGCAAATGACAAAGATACAGAAAAAGAAATAAAGGACATAGTCCCATTTTCAATAGCAACAACAAAAAAATAAAATACCTTGGAATAATGTTAACCAAGGAAGTAAAAGATATATACAATGAAAATACAAAAACTCTCAAAAAAGAAATTGAAGAGGACTTCAGAAGATGGAAAGACCTCCCATGCTCCTGGATAGGCAGAATTAACATTGTGAAGATGACAATCCTACCAAAGGCAATATATAGATTTAACGCAATTCCAATTAAAATCCCTACAGTGGTCTTCACAGAAATAGAAAATGATCTCAAATTTCATATGGAAAGGCAGAAGGCCTCGCATATCCAAACATATCCTCAGCAAAAGAAATACCTCTGGTGGCATCACCATACCTGATCTAAAGCTATACTACAAAGCCATAGTAATAAAAACAGCATGGTACTGGCATAAAAACAGGAGTATAGACCAATGGAATAGACTTGAGGACCCAGATTTTGGTCAAGCAACTATAGCTACTTTATATTTGACAAAGGCCTGAACAATATAGGCTGGAAAAAAGATAGCATTTTCAACAAATGGTGCTGGACAAACTGGATAACCACATGCAGGAAACTAAAACTTGATCCACACATTTCACCATGCACTGCACTCAAATCCAAATGGATCAAAGACCTCAACATGAGACCAGAAACTCGAATACTACTGGATAAAAATTTAGGAAGTACTTTCCATGATATAGGAATGGAAAAAGACTTCCTGAACAAAACCACAGTGGCTCAAGTTCTTAAACAGTCACTCAATCAATGGGATCATATGAAGCTGAAGAGTTTCTTTACAGACAAGCATATAATAAGCAAAGCCAATAGAATACCCACAGAATGGGAGAAAATATTTGCAGGTAATCCAACTGTTAGAGGCCTTATCTCTAGAATTTACAAAGAACTCAAAAGTCTAAACAGTAAGAAGTCAAACACCCCACTCACAAAATGGGGCACAGAGTTGAACAGTCAATTCACAGAGGAAGATATACAAATGGCAAACACACACTTAAGAAAATGTTCATCAACCCTAACCATCAGAGAAATGCAAATTAAAACAACTATGAGATTGCACCTTACCCCAATAAGGATAGCCAACATCAAAAAATCAAATGAAAATAAATGCTGGCGAGGATGTGGAGAAGCAGGGACACTCATTCACTGTTGGTGGGAATGCAGGATGGTACAACCACTTTGGAAAGCAACATGGAGACTCCTGAAAAACCTGACTATAGAAATACCAACATGTCCTGACCCGCGGGACCTCGTTATTCGTGGGGGCGAGGAGGACCCTAACCTGAAATAAGATGGGCGAGAGAGAGGAAGAGACTCAAGCAAATGTACGCTTGTCAAGAGTCCAATTTTATTGAGCCACAGCGGCCTTTTTAAGGGTTAGGGTTAGGGTCTTGGGTGAGGGGGGGGGGGGCTGGAGGAGGCAGGTGGTGGAAAGTTACAGAATCTTCTTGGCCTTTGGCCTAGGACAGTTTGCAGTTATTCCAAGAATTCACAGTATAGTTCTCACGTCTCTGCAGTCACCATGCAGGATGTTAATTAGTTAGGTGTGCCGGGGTGAGGGGATGGAATCAGTTAGGTATGGCAGGGTGGGGGGATGAGGAAAGGTCGGAAGTTGCTCAGGGCAGAAGTTATCTCAGGACAGAGGTTATCTCAGGGCAAAGGTCTGTTCAGGGCTCATCTCCTCATCTCCAACACCAACAGACCCAGTTATACCCTTACTGGGCATCTACCCTAAAACCTTCAAACCACAGGCCAGAGAGATTTGCTCAACCATGTTTGTAGCGGCTCAATTCGTAATAGCTAAAAGCTGGAATCAACCCAGATGTCCATCATTAGAAGAATGGATAACAAAGATGTGGTATATCTACACAGTGGAATTCTATACAGCAGTAAGAAAAAACGACACAATGAAATTTGAGGAAAAATGGTTGAACCTGGAACAGATCATTCTCAGTGAACTTACCCAATCACAGAAAAAAAAATCGACACATAGTCTCACTCATCTACAACACCTAACCTGAATCTACCCATGATACCTTACATATCCAGCAAGCACCTCATGGACTAGACAATAGGATGGATGGGGAGGGTGGGGAGGGCATTGAAGGGTGGAAAACAGTAAACTGGTCCCAACCGGCAATGGTACCATAAAATTCTACTTCCTAAAAGACAGACCAAATGGCTGAACTTTCACTAGACCCTTACAGGAAACACCTGAACCACAAGACACTGGAGAGGGTAGGATCAAGACTAACCTAAATCTCTACATCTTCCCTCCATCCCTCTCCCCCTCTCCCCTCTACCTCTCTCCTCTCTAACTCTTGCATATTAGTTATGTTTTTCCTCAATTTCTTAGTGGGCACTGACCTGTAACCCCCACTTCCAGCTTGGGGCCACCATCCACAATGAGCTTTTGATCAGAGAAACCTACAAGGTTTCCCAAAACAATGACAGACTTCTGTCAGAGTACTTGATGACCCACCAAAGGCCAGTGGTAAGACCCTATTGCTGAAGACTCCATATGCAGCTGTCATGTAAAATGGAATGACATGGCTGGAAGCCAGGAGAGAGTCAGTCCCCAGACCATCAGCATGTCTAGTATCAGAAGGTGCTACGTGGGCGACTGGGGGAAATGACCAATATCTGTCCAAGCAACTCATTGTCTAAGCTAATTAGCAACAAATAACCTGATGTGATGCCCACACAAGTGCAATAGTGGCACACAGCCATGGTGGGGAACCAACTGCTCTTGATTTGACTAACTGATCCCCTCAGTGGTACTAGACCCATAGCTGGATCTCGGAAACAAGTCAAAACCATACCCAAACACAAGCCCACTCTCCAGTATCAAGCTACCATCAATCATGTGGTACAAAAGGGCCTACACCTATCAAACTCTCTATCACAAAAGTAAGTGTTATCTCAATTTTCCGGGTGCTAACTTACTCTTCGTTGGAGAATCTGCTTCTCTTTTTCAGATAGATGAAGATCATAAGGAGAGAGCTGCCCCAACATACCTCAAAAGGGGCCTAACTGAAACTAAGGACAATTGGCGAAACAAACAAGGGTGATGTTTTCCTGTGAACCAGATACCAGCACAAAGGAAAGGAGACCAACACAGAGAAAAATCAACTCCTACCAAATCAGAGAGCCAGAGCCTCAGAAGCCCCCAACACCTCAGCACTGAAGCTGACCAAAAATGAACCCAACATGGCTCAGGGAAATTTTGTGGAAGAGGCGGCGGAAAGAATGTCAGAGTCACATGTTGGGTCATGATTTGCAGAGACATTTATCATACCAATGACTGTGGGCTAAGTTCTCAATGCACGACCCATTTACATCAACAAGGAGGGTCCAATAGGAGGGGGTAGATCATAGATGAGCCTAAACAATGGTACCAAACTGCCTGTATTTGCTGAAAAAAAAATAATAATAAATTAAATTTTAAAAAAAGAACTGTAAAACTATAGTTATATTACTCATTCCTTTATTATGTGATACAAATAGTATTGGCCAGCATTTCCTGGCCTAACGGTTTATATATCATTATGGTATACTTTTAAAAGTATTGAAAGTAGTGTCATCAAACACTTGAGTCATGAATTTCAAATTAGGAGCAGCCAGAAAGTACAACATACAGTTTGTAAATTGTTTTGTTTCACCTGAGTAATGTCCAATTGCACCTTACCTCTTCCCTCCTGAGCACGTGTCCTAGTCCCCTTTCTGTAAAGAGAAACACACACACTACTGAAGATGGAGATGAGCATCTATGCCAACAGCTTGTCAAAAAAACCCTGCCTTGAGAAAATAATTGAATTGTGTCTTCTACCATAAACTCAGAAGTCTTCTCATGCCTGAAATTTAAATTTTAAATTTAGGACTGGAGAGATGGCTTAGCAATTAAGGTGTTTGCCTGAAAAGCCAAAGGACCCAAGTAAGCCAGATGTACAATATGGTACATGGGTCTGGAGTTTGTTTGCAGGGCTGAAGGCCTCTCTCTCTCTATCTGCTTCGTTCTCTCTCTCTCTCTCTCTCTCAAATAAATGAATACAACATTATTTTAAAAATTAATGTAAACATCCTTCTGTATACCTAGTCACCTACCCAGGGATATCTCTGATATTTTCCATGACTTTAAAGGATAAGAGAAGTAATCTGTTCCTCTAGGCCAGCAGTTAAGACTCCAGTCCTACCCCTACATACAGTCCCCTTTCCCAAATTATTTTCAAAACCCATGCTTCCTTTTCTTTTCTTTTAATCATACTTGTAATCACTGAATTGGCAGACTGGAAGATCAGATTATGCTGGTGTGGAAGAGGTGGCAAATGGATAGAAGAATAAATAGGCAACTCACATGTCACCACTTCAGAGAGATGTCTGACCACAAATCTCATGTTGTGACTATGACTCCCCATCCCCTGCATAGCTTACACCACTCATATCATTCTGCTCTTTTGTATTTGCACAATTTTATTTCCTCAGTAGACTATCATTAACAACCTTCATTAGTGATCACAGGAAACATTTGATAAACTCTGTTGTATAACAGAAAGTCATACTTCAAAAGGAGATGTTCACTGATCATCTTTAAGAAAGGTTATATATCTTCTTCCCACAGACAGCAGACTCAGCCATGTGGCCTTGCTTTCACTAATAAAAGATGTGTAGTTCTATGCAACACTTCTATTTATTTCTTTATTTACTTATTTATTTATTTGTTTGTTTATTTATTTATGTTTGATTTATTTTACATTTTTCAAGGTAGAGTCTCACTGTAGCTCAAACTAACCTTCAACTCATTCTGTCAGTTCAGGTTGGCCTCCAACTCACAGTGATCTTCCTACCTAGGCTCCTGAATGCTGGAATTAAAAGCATGGGCCATCATACCAAGCATTAAAATATTTTTATTTGTGTGTGGGGGTGAGTGAAAGACAGAGAAGGAGAGAGAAAGAGAGAGGGAGAAGCAGACAGAGAGGGAATGGACACCAGGACCTTCTTCCACTGCAAATGAACTCCAGACACTAGGTGCCACTTTGTGCATCTAGCTTACCTGGGTACTGAGGAATCAAACGGGGTCATCAGGCTTTGCAAGAAAGCACCTTTAACCATTTAATTATTTCTCTCTCTCTCTCTCTCTCTCTTTTTTTTTTTTTTTTTTTTTTTACTTTTATTAGATATACACATGTTTCTACCATCCTTTCCCTCCTCCTTGCGCTTTACTGAAGAGGTCTTTATCATTGGGGATGCAGTTCAACCCCATGGGGATTATGGGTCATGCATTATGAGGGCAGGGGAGGCAATGTGTCTGTGCAGAATTTCCAAACTTGTGGCTCTAACAATCTTTCAGCCCCCTCTTCTGCAAATTTTCCTGAGCCATGCTGGGAGCACTTAAGTCTACTTCAGTGATGGACACTTAGGAGCCTCTGGATCCCTGGTTTGGTAGGTGTTGAGTGTCCTCAGTATCTATCTCCATCACCCTTGTGATGATACCAGATTCTGTATAAAATCAGCTCTTCTGCTTTAATTGCCATTTCCTCTATGGTTTCAGCCAGGGCCATGATGGAGTGCACTGGGTAGACTATTTCCTCTGGTCCAACTCCCATTGAAAAAGAGAAGCATATTTTCCAATGGAGAATGAAGTTAGCACTATTTAAATGGGATATCTATTATTAGTTTAGAGAGAATTAAAAGGGTCTAGACTCTCTGATTGTCTAAAGTTAATGGGAGCTTGGCAGTGGAAAGCAGAATCATTATCTGGATTCCTTATATGGATTCCTTTCCACTGAGCAGATCAATTAGCCAATCCAATAACACTTGGTTACCCACCATGGCTGTCTGCCACTAATGCACTTGAGTGAGCATCACCTCAGATTGTTTGCTTCTGAATCACTTAGACTTTGAGTTTCTTGGACAGATGTTGGCCACTTTCGCCTGGAAGCTCATTTAGCACCTTCCATCACTAGATGGGCTAATTGGGGACTGTCTCTCCTCCAGATTCAAACCAGATTGCTCCATCATCTGTGCCAATATCATGTGGTGTCTTCAGCAGTAGGAACTTACCATTCACCCCTGGTGGGTAAACAAATAATCTGTTAGAAGTCTGTCTTGTTTGTTTTGGGAGATCTAGTAGGTTTTTCCGATCAACATCTCATTGTGGATGTACACCACATCCTGATACAGGGAATTATAGGCCAGCACTAAGGGAAAAGAAAAAACAATAAAAGACAGAGAAGAAGAATTAGGAGAAATGTGACATTATGTTTTGTCTCACCCTCTCCAGGACCCTTTGATACAGGTGCTACTCCTAAGGTCCTGTTGAGGTTCCACCTTTTAGTGTGCCTTCCAGGATATAGGACTCTATGGTACCAGTTCAATTTGAGTTCCATTTTGTGTTCCCCATCCACCACCCTTTCCCTTTCCCCAAGCCCTACCCTCCCTATTGTCCAAGCCTTCAGATGTTATTCAGATATGTTATCAACTTGGGCTGATCCAAGTTAGGAACTACAGATGAATAAAATCATGCAATGGTTGTCTTTCTGTGATTATGTGAGTTCATTTAGAATGATCTGTTCCAAGTCTGACTATTTTTCTACAAAGTTCAATGTGCCAGTTTTACTTTCTGCTGAGTAGAATTCCATAGTGTAGATATACCACATCTTGGTTATCCATTCAGCCAATGATGGGCACCTGGGTTGATTTCAATTTCTACCTATTATGAATTGAGCAGCTTATAAATATGGTTGGGAAAATATCTCTGAACTGTGATGTAGGGGTTTTATAGTAAATGCCCAATAAGGGAATAACAAGATTTATTGGCAACTCTATTTTTATCCTTTTCAGGAGTCTCCATATTGATTTCCACAGTGGTTGTACCAGCTTACATTCCCACCAACAATGAATGAGTGTTCCAATTTCTCCACAGCCTCCCCAACATTTGTTTTCATTTGAAGTTTTTAATGTTTTATATCCTTACTGGGGTAAGGTGGAATTTCATAGTTGTTTTAATTTGCATTTCCCTAATGGTTAGAGATGTTGAATATTTTCTTAAGTGTGTGCTAGCCATTTGTAATTCTTCCTCTGAAAAATCCCTATTTAGTTCTCTGCCCCACTTTTGGAGTGGATTGTTTGATTTTTTTTTTTATTGTTTAGGGTTTTTTTTGTTGTTGTTGTTGTTGTTGTTTTTGAGTTCTTTGTACATTCTAGATATTAGGTTTCTGTCAGTGGTATAGCTGGCAAATATTTTCTCCCATTCAGTGGGTAATCTATTGGATATGCTTATGGTAAGTTTGTGCAAAATCTTTTTAGCTTTATGAGAACCCATTTGTTGAGTGCTTGTTTAATTTCATTGGCTACTGGGGTTTTGTTCAGGAAGTCTTTTCCCAGTATGCAAAGAACCTGACATGATGCTCGCACAAGTACATTAGTGGCACACAGCCATGGTGGGTAACCAACTGATCTTGGGTTGTTTAACAGATCTGCCCAGTGGAAAGGAATCCATATATGGAATGAGAAAACCAGTCAGAATCATATCCAGATAATGCTTTCCACTGTCAAGCTCTGATTAACCTTAGACAATAGAGTCTATATCCTTTAATTCTCTCTAAATTAATAATGGTTATCCCATTTAATCAATGATGACATGACTTCATTCTACGTTGGAGAATCTGCTTCTCTTTTTAAGATGGGAGCTGGACCTGTGGAGATAGATGACCCAGAGCACTCCATCCTGGCTCCCACTGAAATCACAGAGGAATTGGTGACATTAGCAAGAGTGCAGCTTTCTTAGTAAATCTGGTATCAGCACCATGGTGACGGAGATAGATACTGAGGACACTCAACACCTACCAAACCAGAGATCCAGAGGCTCCAAAGTGTCCACCACTGAAGTAGATTTAAATCCTCCCAGCATGGCTCAGGGAAATTTGCAGTAGAGGGGGCTGAAAGATTGTTAGAGCCACAAGTTTGGAAACTCTACACAGACATATTGCCTCCCCTGCCCTCATAATGCATGACCCATAATCCCCATGGGGTTGAACTGCATCTCCAATGAGGAAGACTTCTTCAGTAAAGTGCAGGAAGGAGGGAAAGAATGGTAACAACATGTGTTGTTTACATAAAAATATATCCACATCTAAAAAAACTTAAAATATTTCTTTCCATTTTTTGCTCTGTTGCATGACTTCTAAAAAGAAGTCAGAATGCAATCACCTGTTTTCTTC
This sequence comes from Jaculus jaculus, assembly GCF_020740685.1. Lineage (NCBI taxonomy): Eukaryota > Metazoa > Chordata > Mammalia > Rodentia > Dipodidae > Jaculus > Jaculus jaculus. The sequence goes on along the minus strand of NC_059119.1, from coordinate 38,109,881 downwards.
TGTAGGTAAGGTGCCCACCTCCCCATCACCTAGATTCTTTTAAAGTTTTTTTTTTTTAAATTTTTTTATTTGAGAGCGACAGACACAGAGAGAAAGACAGATAGAGGGAGAGAGAGAGAATGGGCGTGCCAGGGCCTCCAGCCTCTGCAAACAAACTCCAGATGCATGCTCCCCCTTGTGCATCTGGCTAACGTGGCACCTGGGGAAGCGAGCCTCGAACCGGGGTCCTTAGGCTTCACAGGCAAGCGCTTAACCGCTAAGCCATCTCTCTAGCCCTCACCTAGATTCTTTTGAGATTATTTTTCTTTATCTGTACTTTTGAAGTTCAAGTATAATGTGTCTAGGTTTGGGTTTAAAAATATTGTTTGTTATTTTTCAGTACTTACACTATGGCATTCTTCATGTTCCTGGAGCTACAGTTTAGTTACATTAATGAGGAGATTTCTTAAGTCATCATTGCTTCAAACGTTGCTCCCATTACTTTCTCTTTTTCTTCCACTTCTGGGATTCCCATTAACTGTAACTCACACATTATATATAGTTGCACAGACATTCTTCAATTAATCAGTTGTTTTTTGTTCTTTAGTATTTTTCTTTAAAATTTCCATGCGTGCACTTGCTTGTTGTCTGTATTTTCCATTAAACATTTTCAACATTGTTTTTAATTTAATAATCTTATAATTTCAACATTCCTGCCATGCCTTTTTTTTCACTGATGCTTATCCTTTGCATTCCATTATCTGCCTCTTAACAGGCCTTGTACATTTTAGTGGTGGTTGTGGTTTATGGGGAGGGACAGTGCTTCCTAACTTAATGCTAGTTCACAGTGTTTTGGGGTGCCCAAAATGGTGAAATTCTCCAGTGGGACAGGAATGCCGCAATGCTGAGTGGGGCATCATCCTTCTTCTGGGAAGGTCAGGTTTTGTAGCCATAGGACTTTGAGAATAAAAGCTTAGACAGTACATCCGCCCTCTCACCCATCACCACAAGCAAGAGGAAAGATTCCCCAATGGCCATGGTGAGGCCATCGTAGAGCTCCTGTGTGAAAACTTACAAAGCACCCTGGCCCTGCATATGCACAGTATGACTGGACCCCTCTGGAGTTCTCAGCTCACACCACTTCACACCCATTCTCCAAGAATGTGTCAGTAATTCTTCCATTTTCCATCCTTGCATGGGATCATTTTTAAGGAGGCTTCTGCTGGGGGCCTTTGCTTAGGCCAGCTGTGCTTTCATAGCCTGCCTGCCTTAACTGATAGGCAGCTGTTTTCCTTTGATCAAACTGTTTTGACAGATCATAAGAAACGCGGTGTTTTTGTACTTTGCTTAATTTTTAACTTATTGCTGGGATGGGGTGCTGGGCACTGCACTCCTCACATGCCAGGCTATTTTGCAAGGTTTTAATTTTGTCTTCCAGGACATCTTCAGCACAGCAGAGGGCAGGAGGGACCTTCCAAATCAAGGCAAAACATCTGATGTAAGAACTCAAATGGAACTCTCTCTTTTTACTTAAAGGAACATTTCAAATAGTTCTAAAACTCATGTGTTTTGAAGAATACTTTCTTCCTTCTCCTCTCTAAGCTACAATGAGACACCACCTCAATAACAAAAAGAAAGAAAAGAAAAGAAAAGAAAAAGAAAGAAAGAAAGAAAGAAAGAAAGAAAGAAAGAAAGAAAGAAAGAACTAAACAAAATATTTGTCCTGGCATTGCAGTAAAGGGAATAAAGACGTCATACCTTCTGATGTTTGAAAATGGGCAACTCAAAAAGAGCCTGCTAATGGTCCCACAGTTCTGGAATATTCCAAGGTTAGTGAGGGAAATGCTGGTTCTTGTGAATATATAGTTACTTAAGAACATCATTCAACTTCTCTCTCAGACATGTGAATGAGACTTAATCACAATGACGGGAAAAAAAAAAATACTTGCTGGGCACTCAGGAGGACTGAGGTAGGATGTTCACCATATGTTCAAGACCAGCCTGGGCTACAGAGCAAGTTCCAGGTCAGGCTGAGCTAGAGTGAGACTATGCTTTGAAAAAACAAAAATAAACAAACAAAAAATCCTTCCAGGAACACTCTTCTCTGCAAACAAGTGAGAATGAAACAGCTATTTTTCCACAGAAACATAAGATATTAGTAGATGTTTCTTATTGTATTATAATTGTGCTACAAATTCATCACCTGAAGGTGAGTAAAATTTCAGTCAGGTTTGTCTTTAAGTAGAACAAATATATTCATTTTATACCACACACCAGTCAATGTAATATGTATATATTTAAATACTTTATTTATTTGCAAGCAAAGAGAGATGGGAAGGGGAGGGAAGGAATTGGCATGCCAGATTCTCCTGCCACTTAAAATGAACTCCAGATATACATGCCACTGTGTACGTTTGGCTTTATGTGGGCACTGGGGAAACTGAAAAAAAGCCATCAAGCAAGCACCTTTAACTGCTGAACCTTCTTTTCAGTACCTTTAAGATTTCTCTGTTCACACTTCAATTCACCCTTATCAGTAAAAAACCTCTTTTATTAGCAAGGATTTTTTATTAATCTTGTACATTTTGACTCATTCAAATTCTTTTTCTGCAAACAAATATATATTTTTTTATATTATGGAAAATGGAAATAGAAAGCTTTAACAAGTTCAAGCCAAGGCTTACAAACTTGTCATTTTAAGCACATACACAAGTATAAAGTAATTATTTGAAATGTTATAGATTTATGTGAAAGTATTCTGTATAGCCACAGTATTTTTTAATTTATTAATTAATTTATTTGCAAGTAGAGAGAGGGAGCGAGAAAAGAGGCAGAGAGACTTAGCATGCCAGGGCCTCCAGCCAGTATAATCAAACTCCAGATGCATGTACCACCCGGTGCATCTGCCTTTATGGAGGTACTGGGGAATTGAACCTGGGTCATTAGGCTTTGCAAGAAAATGCCTTAACTGCTGAGCTATCTTGCCAGCCCCCTATCCACAGTATTTTTAAAACCCCAAGTAATATTTAGACTATCTAAAGACATTGAGAAAAAACATGGAATATTTAAACATAAAATTTATTTGGGCTTTTTTGTTGTTTTTTTTAGGGGTTCTTGTTCTGGCCCAGACTGACCCAGAACTCACTAAGTAGTCTCAGAATGGCCTTGAACCCATGGTGGTGCACTTACCTCTGTCTCCCAAGTGCTGGGACTAAAGGCATGTACCACCACACCTGGCTGTGGAAGTTTTATTATTATTTTTAGTATAAATTTTTATGGATATATTACATGTCAGTACCATCATTTTCCTCCTCCCTGCCCCCATTCTGCCAGAGGCCTCCTCAGTGGGATTGCTGGTGTTCCCACTAGGTTTGAAGGTAATGAGATGTGACAGCATCAGTCAGTGATTGTAAGAGGAGGGCAGTGTCTCTCAATCTGTAGCTCTTAAATTCTTGTCGTTCCTTGAGAAAAGTGTAAGTACAAGGAAGTTAGAGACAAAATACACCAAATATTTAATTGCATTATTTTTTAATAAAACATTCTATAACTTTCAGATTGATTTTATGAGGGTGCATCTTCATTTATGTCAGGAAGACGTTCCTTTTATTCACTATTTTAGTGGCTACTTCATCTTCTCTCAAGATTCATGACACAAATCACAACCAAATGAATGAAGTTTTGTCTCAACTGTACTTTCAACTCTATGATTTACCTTAGAGTCTATCACAAGATAAACATTGCTGTCTTCTTCCCTGAGAAAGTGAGTGTGCATGTGCATGTGTGTGTGTATGTGTGTGTGTGTGTGTAGATGTACATATCAACACTTACCTTGCTAAGTATTTGTGGAATTATTTAAACATAAAGTGCATGTTTTTTCAATTTTAAAGCTTATAACTTTAATTCTCTCCTTTCAGTTAATATCTTACTGCTTTAAAACTCAATATATAAACATATTTTGCACATGTTATAATTTTCATTAGTTTGTGTATTTGTGACTCTAAGTAAAAAAGAAAAAAACTTTTTTCTTTACTGCATCAAGCTTATTATCACTGACATGTCAGTTTCATTCACTATAGAATTTCTCTTTCTATTATATTCAGACATGCTAAAAGCTGTGGCAGCAGTTCTCATAATCATAAGGAAAGGTCCCTCATTCCAATAACTGCTCCAATAACAAAGTACATAAGGGGATGAGGACATGGTTCAGTGGTCAAGGTTTAGTATGGTCTTGGGCTTGATTCCAGTACCTCCAAAAAATTGGGTAATCCAAGTTTCAGTGCTCAAGCAAATTAATATAACATGCAGAAAAGGATTGTGAGAGCAGGAGTCAGGACTTCTACAAATTAGAAACAGAATCCATGGGGTTGTGTCTATCTATAATAGAAACATTAAAAAAATCTCGTAACATTTTCTGTAAAGAATTCCATTGATCTGTATTCTTAAAACAACCACTTACAATGGAGTAGAAGAATCTCTGATGCCAGCATAATTGTACAATGCCCAGGGCCACTATCACATGAGTAATACCCTCCTTTCTCATAGACAACGATAATACTGTTGATGTAACTAGGCACTTTCATGAAGTTAAATTCTACTAACTGACCAACAGTTATGCCATAGTAAGTTTGTGTCCCTTGGCTTGTAGCTCAGAGAGTTTATCCAGAACAAAGTAACACTTCAAATGAAGGGTTTACTCAAGAAATTCTTTGAATATAATAGGTCTGGAGGGATGGCTTAGTGGTTAAGGCATTTGCCTCAAATCCAAAGGAACCAGGATCAATTCCCTAGGACCCACTTTAGCCAGATGCACAAGAGGATGCATGTGTCTGGAGTTCCTTTGCAGTGGCTAGAGGCCCCAGCATGCACATTCTCTCTCCCTCTCTCCCTCTCTCCCAATCTCTCTCTCTCTCTCTTCGCCCTCCCTCCCTCTTTATCTGTCAAATAAAAAAATAAATAAATTACTTAAAAGATGTATAGAACCTTATTCCATCTAATATTATGTTGAAATTTGCAAAGTTCACTTACAAGAAACTTCTATATTAAAATATTTCTGGGACTTCCAGTTAAGATGGCAGTGTAGGTACCACACCAAAGCAGCCTGGGGGGGGGGGGGAAGACAAAAAAAAAAAAAACCACTCAGCAAAATACACACTTTTACTAAAAAGCAAGGTGTATAGGAAATTGAAATGGCACTGGAGAAGCAGGAGAGATCCAGAGCATCCAGAGCACACACAGGCAGGCAGAAGTGGCCTGGCAGGTTAGCAGACAGTGGCAGCAGCGGCAGTTGTACACCACAAAGTGGCCAGGCTCAGCTTGAGCCACAGGAAAAGCCAGGTGAGGGAAGTTTCCACTCACACCAGAGCTCTTTGCAAACTCAAGAAATGTGAAGGGAGAGCAGCAGTGAACAACGGAGGAGCAGATCACAAGGTAGAAGAACACATGGAACAGCGAAAGAACTAGAGCAGCATTGGTAGCCTCTCCTCCCTCACCGCCAGTGTCCAGCTCCAGCGAACAGAGCTGCAGACCCAGGACCTGGCCACATCAACTTGAACCAACAGCAGGACCCAAGCAGGAGCAGAGGTAACTGGGATTACACCTGGGAAGGGTCTCCCCTGGTCAGAAGCTGACTTGGAAACCTCAACAGATCAGAAATCTTAGCCTCCTTGTTGTCAGGATTAAGGGTGTGGGTGAGGCACCACACACATTAAGGGACAGTTATAGGATCTTGTTGTCATATTACCTACTTTTGGATAAATAATCTGAGCTGTTTTTCACTTAAAGTGTACATTGTTTAGTTTAATTTTAGAATCTGCCTGTATTTTGTTCTACTCAGCCTACTTGAATACCCTCATAGCAAGCAAACCCAACACCTAGGATCAATTTTGTAGATACTCTGAGAGTCTTGAAAGCCACACCTCATACCGTAAGCTCCTACCCTGAAGTTATACATCAGATTGTCTGATACATCTAATAATACCCAGCTAACTAGATAATCCAATCACTAAATAATCAAGGATGCAAAAATATATACATTATAATACAAGAAGCACCAAAATTCAAGACAATATAAGTCCACCAAAAAGTATTAATGCATCAGAAAAGGACCTCCAGTGAGAATGAGTTTGAGGAAATGCCTAAGAAAGATTTCAAAAGAATGATTATACATATGTTCAAAGAAGTAAAGAAGAAATCAAAGGAATAAAAGAGGAAATCAAAGGAATCAAAGAAAACACAGAACACAAGTTTAATGAAATAAAGAGGTCAATACTAGACATAAATAAAGAAATAGAAATAACAAAGAAAAACTAGTCAGAATTACTAGCAATGAAGAGCACAGTTAATGAAACAAAAAACTCTGTAGAAAATCTCACCAATAGACTGGATGAAGGAGAAGACAGAATATCTAAGATAGAAGACCAGGTGGCAGATCTAATAAAGTCCAACAAAGAGAAAGGCAAACTAATAGAAAGGTATGAGTGGGAATTTCAAGATATTCGGTACACTACAAAAGTATCAAACATAAGAATTCAGGGCATAGTAGAAGGAGAAGAATTCCACTCCAAAGGCATAGTAGGTGTCCTCAACAAAATTATAGAAGAAAATTTCCCCCAAATTAGGAAAGAGGTGCCAATGCAGATACAGGAATCCTTTAGAACACCAGCCAGACAAAACCTGGAAAGAACCTCTCCTCACCATATAAAAATCAAACTACCAAACACATAAACCCAAGAAAAAATATTGAAAGCAGTCAGAGAGAAAAATCAAGTTACCTACAAAGGCAAGCCTATCAGGATTACAGCAGATTACTGAAAACAAACTTTAAAAGCCATAAGGGCATGGAGTGCTGTATTCCAATTCCTGAAAGATAACAACTGTCTCAAAGGTTACTTTATCCTCAAAAACTATCCATTCAAATAGACAGAGAAATAAGGACATTCCATGAAAAAAGCAAACTAACAGAGTAATTAAAGACAAAACCAGTTCTACAGAAAATAACTTGAAAGAATCCTCAATGCTGAAGAAAAAGAAAAGCACACATATAAGGAACCAGGAAAAACCAAACAATACTCAAATACAAGTTAATACAAGAGAGCAAAGGTAAAACTGGAAGAACTACAAAAAATAGCAAAAATGAATACTCAACTTTCAATATTATCTCTTAATACCAATGGCCTCAATGCCCCAACCAAATTGCATATGTTCGCAGACTGGGTTAAAAAGCAGGATGCTTCAATTTGTTGCCTCCAAGAAACCCACCTTTCTACAAAAGATGGACACTATCTTAGGGTGAAAGGTTGGAAAATGGTGTTTCAAGCAAATGGACCTAGAAAACAAGCAAGGGTTGCTATCCTAACATCTGACAAGGTAGACTTCACTCCAACATCAGTTAAGAAAGATAAGGAAGGTCACTTTATATTGATTAAAGGCACCCTCCAACAGGAGGACATTACAATCCTAAACATATATGCACCTAACATGGGGACCCCCAAATTCATCAAACAAACACTATTACAACTAAGGACACAGATAACACCAAACACAGTGGTAGTGGGGGACTTCAACAGCCAATCTCATCAATTGACAGGTCATCCTGGGAAAAAAAATAAACAAAGAGGCATCTGGAATAAATGAGGTCATAGAAGGAATGGACCTAACAGATATCTACAGGAAATTTCATCCAAATGCAGCAGAATATACATTCTTTTCAGGAGCACATGGAACATTCTCTAAAATAGACCATATATTAGGACACAAAGCAAATCTTAACAAATTCAGGAAAATTGAAATAATTCCTTGCATTCTATCTGACCACAATGGAATCAAACTACAAATCAATAGCAATAAAGGATATAGAGCATACACAAAATCATGGAACTTAAACAACACACTACTAAACGATGAATGGGTCAATGGAGAATTCAAGAAAGAAATTTACAAAGTTATAGAGTCAAACAATTAAGAGAACACAACATACCTAAATCTCTGGGACACAATGAGGGCAATCCTAAAAGGTAAATTTACAGCTTTAAGTGCTTATATTAAGAAATTAGAAAGGTCGCAAGTATACGACCTAATGCTTCACCTTAAAGCCTTGGAAAAAGAAGAACAAAGCAAACCAAAAATCAGTAGATGGGAAGAAATAATAAAGATTAGGGCAGAAATTAATGAAATAGAAACAACAACAACAAAACAAGCAATCCAAAGAGTCAATGAAACAAAGAGTTGGTTCTTTGAGAGGATAAACAAGATTGATAAACCCTTAGCAAATCTGACCAAAACAAAGAGAGAAGAAACACAAATTAATACAATTAAAGATGAAAAGGTAACATCACAACAGATGCCAGAGAAATTAAAAAAATCACAGGGACATAATATAAAAGCATATACTCCACAAAGCATGAAAATCTGAAAGAAATGGATGATTTCCTTGATTTATATCACCTATCTAAATTAAATCAATATGAGATTAATCACTTAAATAGACCTATAACAAGCATGGCGATCCGACCAGTTATCAATAATCTCCAAAGTAAAAAAAAAGCCGAGGCCCAGATGGATTCACTGCTGAATTTTAGCAGCCCTTCAAGGAAGAGCTAACACCATTGCTTCTTAAGCTTTTCCAGGAAATAGAGAAAGAAGGAATTCTACCAAACTCCTTCTATGAAGCCAACATCACCCTGATACTAAAACCAGGCAATGATAGGACAAAAAAAGAAAAGTACAGACCAATCTCCCTCATGAACATAGATGCAAAAATTCTCAACAAAACACTGGCAAACAGAATACAAGAATATATCAGAAAGATCATTCACCCAGATCAAGTAGGCTTTATCCCAGTGATGCAGGGATGGTTCAATATACACAAATTGATAAATGTAATACATTATATAAATGGATTGAAGGACAAAAGTCACATGATCATCTCATTAGACGCAGAGAAATTGTTTGAAAAAATCCAACATTTCTTCATGATAAAAGTCCTACAGAGATTGGGAATAGAAGGAACATATCTCAATATAATAAAGGCTATTTATGACAAGCCTACAGCCAACATATTACTAAATGGGGAAAAACTGGAAGCTTTACCAGTAAAATCAGGAACAAGACAAGGTGTCCACTGTCCCCACATTTATTTAATATAGTACTGGAAGTCTTAGCCATAGCAATGAGGCAAGAGACACACATAAAAGGGTTACAAATTGGAAAGGAAGAAATCAAGTTATCATTATCTGCAGAGGACATGATTCTATATATAAATGACCCCAAAGACTCTACCAGCAAACTGTTAGAGCTGATAAACACCTACAGCCATGTAGCATGATATAAAATAAATACACAGAAATCAGTAGCCTTCATATATGCTAACAGCAAACACACAGAGGAAGAAATCATAGAATCGCTCCCATTCACAATTGCATCAAATAAATAAATAAAGTACCTTGGAATAAACCTAACCAAGGAAGTAAAGGATCTCTACAATGAAAACTATAAAACACTCAAGCGAGATATTGCAGAAGACACTAGGAAATGAAACAACATCCCTTGTTCCTAGATCAGAAGAATCAATATTGTGAAAATGGCAATCTTATCAAAAGAAATCTACACATTTAATGCAATCCCTATCAAAATTCCAAAGGCATTTTTCACAGAAATAGAAAAAACAATCCAAAAATTCATTTGGAGTCACAAAAAACCTCGAATATCTAAAACAATACTGAGCAACAAAAATAAGGCTGGTGGTATCACCATACCTGATTTTAACCTATATTACAGAGCCCTAGTAACAAAAACATCATGGTACTGGCACAAAAGGAGGTATGTAGATCAATGGAACATAATAGAGGACCTAGATATAAGTCCAGGTAGTTATAGCCACCTGATATTCGATTAAGATGCCAAAAATACTCACTGGAGAAAAGACAGCCTCTTCAGCAAATGGTGCTGGGAAAACTGGATATGTATCTGTAGAAGAATGAAAATAGATTCTACTCTCTCTCTCTCCATGCACAAGAATTAAATTCAAATGGACTAAAGACCTTAACATCAGTCCTGAAACTCTGAAATTGATAGAAGAAAAAGTAGGGGAAACCCTCCAACATATTGGTCTTGGCAAAGACTTTCTGAATATAACCCCAATTTATGTCAGGCAATAAAACCACAGATTAATCACTGGAATCTCTTGAAATTACAAAGATTTTGTACTGCAAAGGACACTGTGAATAAGCAAAGAAGCAACCTACAGAATGGGAAAAAAATCTTTGCCAGCTATATATCTGATAGAGGATTAATATCTAGGATATACAAAGAACTCAAAAAGTTAAATAATAAGGAATCAAACAAGCCAATCAAAAATGGGCTATGGAGCTAAATAGAGCATTCTCAAAGGAAGAAATACGAATGGCATATAAACATCTAAAACAAATGTTCTACAGCACTAATCATCAGGTAAATGCAGATTAAAACTACATTGAGATTCCATCTCACTCCTGTCAGATTGGCCACCATCATGAAAACAAATGATCATAAATGTTGGCGGGGATGTGGAAAAAGAGGAACCCTTCTACACTGCTGGTGGGAATGCAATCTGGTCCAGCCATTGTGGAAATCAATGTGGAGGTTCCTAAGACAGCTAAAAATTGTTCTACCATATGACCCAGCTATAGTACTCCTAGGCATATATCCTAAGGATTATCTTACTTCCTTAGAAGTGCAGGCTCAACCATGTTTATTGCTGTTCAATTTATAATAGCTGGTAAATGGAACCAGCCTAGATGTTGTTCAACTGATGAGTGGATAATGAAGATGTTGCACATTTACACAATGGAGTTCTACTCAGCGGTAAAGAAAAATGAAGTTATGAAATTTGCAGGAAAATGGATGAATCTGGAAAGAATTATACTAAGTGAGGTAATCCAGGCCTAGAAAGCCAAGGTCCTCATGGTCTCCCTCATATGTGAATCCTAGCTACAGATGATTGGGCTTCTGTGTGAGAATGAAAAACCTCAGTAGCAGAGGCCAGTAAGTTAAAAAGGAGATATAAAGGAAAGAGAAAGGAAGGGAGGAGGGTACTTAATAGGTTGGTATTGTATATATATAAGTAGAAGAATAGGTTAACAGGTGTGAAATGGCCCAAAATGCAGTCAGGGGAAGAGACTGAGTAAAGGAAAGGTGGAGGGACAGCTAATCAAAATCTAAGAGGATGCAAATAAATCATATGGAATCCTCAGGTTTTGGACAATGGAACATTAAGGAGCCATAGATCGTTGTTAGACAATTTTCAGTGCCAGAGATGGGATACCTACAGTGAGTTGTCAGCCAGGGAGGTCCCTGACGCCCCCAAAACATTATAGGCCATTGCCAAGGCCCTTGGTTTCCCACCAGGAATAGATGGTAAGACCCTATTGCTGAAGACTCCACACATTTGGACTGCAAGTTCACTGAGAAATCCTGCTGTAACTGAACTGATAACCTCCTCCATGTTGACTAACTGACAGAAAGCTGGAAAAAGACATTCTACATGTAGCTCAATGAGAGAAAGACATACTACCATGTAGATACTCAACAGTGGACACTGCAAGCCTTATAATTGGCCAGCCAGGCCAAATGAGCCAACGGGTGCAATAGTGGCACATCTGACATGGTGGAAACCAACTGCCCTCCCATTGGACTGGAGGCCCACTCCATGGGAGGGAATACATCCCCAATACTGAAAACTTAAAACAGGGGTAGTCTGGAGCCCTAGGGGTGTAACATCTGTTGATGTCTGGAAAAATGTATATACTATGCTTATCAACCTGCCCAGTAAGCACTTCTCTTAATATTCATACCCTTATATTAACGCTATTCTCACTTTCAGTAGAGAATCTCTTTCAGATGGCAGTGACCTTGGGATGGCTCAGAAGGTATCATAGTGCTGGAAAGAAGTGACTGGAGTACTGAGTAACATCATGATCACACCTTCCAAGGCTCAGGGTCTAATGTGGAAGAGGTGGCAGAAAGAATGTAAGAGCCAAAGGAAGGGTAGGACTCCTTACAACGTGCTCCTCCAGACACAGAATGGCCTGGCTATCCATGACCTCACAGTGCCTGACACTATGTACACAGGACCATCATAAGAGGAGGAAAAGATAATGACATCAAATAAAAGAGAGACTGATTGAGATGGGGTGGGGATATGATGGAGAATGGAATTTCAAAGGGAAAAGTATGGGGGGAGTGTATTACCATGGTATTTTTTTGTTGTTGTTGTTATCATGGAAAATGTTAATAAAAATTGAGAAAAAAATTAAAAAGCAATTTCTGATAAATTTATAATAGGTGCTAAAATGCACATTAGCTATTGGGGTTCTTTAATGTGAAATGAAACCTTTAAAATCAAAAATCTAAAATTATGAATCTTTCTTTTTATTTTTACATTTTTTTGAATTAGAATGTGAGGTGTGTGTGGTGTACTATTCAGAAAGATATCACATTTTCTTGGTAAAGACCTGCATCAGAATGCATATCTATTACAAGTACTAAAACAGCCTTCAACACTATTTATAGGGCTTTCTAGCAGAGTGATTTTGTTTCTTTCCTGCCATGAGACAATGCTCAATCATGAAACCAGTCAACTCACATATTGCACATGTAATACACTCATTTCCAAGTCAACATCCATGAGTAAATCCAACAACCTTTAAAGTGAGAAATAAATAAAAATTGGCAAATAAAAAGGTGTGTGGGGGGCTGGAGAGATAGCTTAGCGGTTAAGCGCTTGCCTGTGAAGCCTAAGGACCCTGGTTCAAGGCTCGGTTCCCCAGGTCCCACGTTAGCCAGATGCACAAGGGGGCGCATGCGTCTGGAGTTCGTTTGCAGTGGCTGGAAGCCCTGGCGTGCCCATTCTCTCTCTCTCCCTCTATGTGTCTTTCTCTGTGTGTCTGTAGCTCTCAAATAAATAAATAATGAACAAAAAGAAATTTTTTTTTTAAAAAAAGGTGTGTGCGTATGTGTGTGTGTGTGTCTCATGTGTGGAGGTCAGAGGACATCTTCACTTTCTGGGTTCTCATTCTCCACATTGTTTTGAGCATTGCTGTTGTTGTTTACCACTGCATTTACAAGGTTAGCTCTCCCACAAGCTTCTAGATACTTCTCCTGTCTCTTTCTCCCTACCACACACTGGGATTGCAAATGCTCACACTACAGCATGATTTTCTGTGGCCCAGAGGATCTGAACTCAGGTACTTATGCTTACACACACACACACAAAAACTCTTCTTTCTCTCCAGGACCCTACTTTTTTTTTTTTTTTTTTTTTGAGAGCGACAGACACAGAGAGAAAGACAGATAGAGGGAGAGAGAGAGTATGGGCGCACCAGGGCTTCCAGCCTCTGCAAACGAAGTCCAGATGCATGCGCCCCCTTGTGCATCTGGCTAACATGGGAACCGAGCCTCGAACCGGGGTCCTTAGGCTTCACAGGCAAGCGTTTAACCGCTAAGCCATCTCTCCAGCCCCAGAACTGATTTTTTAAACCAATACATACGAAAGATGTGCTGAAAGGAGTGCTGTTTTTGCTTTTTCATCCCTGAAGCCCTATGCTATTAGTTTATATAATGTCAGAAGGTGCAGTGGCTCACACCTGTTATCCCAGCACTCAGGAGGCTGAGGCTGGAGTAAGTCTAGGCTAGCCAGGGCTACCTAGCAAACATACACTCCAAGAAAACTAGATAATGGTGAAATTGGTTCTTGAATGTCCTTATTTCATGGGAACCATTTATAGGATGATGGCACTTATTACCAGAGATGTCAAATGTGCCACCTGCCTCTGTGTCCCTGTTCCTCTTGTGTGTGGCTAGAACCAGGGTTATTCACACAAGACCAGACCTGTTCACAAGGGCAAAGGGACACACAGTTCACCAGAGCAACAAGCAACAATGCAGCTCAGTGCTGCTCCACCTCACTGCACCAATGGCCACCCTAGAAAACCACAGGGAGGAATGCTATCACACTGATGGTCACGCTAGAAAACTACCACTAGCTTGGAATCAAAGCGACCATGGAAGGGATCGCCAGAACTTATTTCTCTCCAATGCCACTAGAACAGCAGGCAGAGACCACCACCTGCAAAGCCTGTGGCTGCCACAGGGACTAGGGGCACAGATGCCAGGCTGCTGCCGACAGGGAGCACAAGTGCCTGCCTCTAGTTCCAAGTCCGCCTCCTCCCTCACGTGGTGCTCCCAAGTCCTCCTCTCCTCACCCCCTCAATGCCTCATCTCCTCAACCGTGCTTGCCCAAACCTCCTCTCCTCCTCCGAGTCCTAACTCCTACATTCTGCCCCCACATCTTCCAGCCCAGCACTCAAGACAAGAAAGGATCATTCTCAAAGCCGCTGCTCAGCATCGGGAACATCATGGCTGGATGGCGGCGGTCTGTCAGGCTCTTTGGAACTCAGTACAGCTGGCCCTAGCTATGACCTGGCTTCCAACGCTCAACAGGACTCTCCTGGTTTCGGAGGCGGAGCGTGGAGCCAAACTGCGTTCCCATTGCTCTCTGGGCTCCTGACGTCACAAAGGTAGGCAGAGACAGTGCTCCACTGCCATGGCAACCTTGTTCAACACACAGCCAGAGAGATGCCTGGCTGGAGGCCTGCCCTCAACCGGAATTCCAGAAGCCTCCTGGGGATCCAGTAGCTGTTTCCTTAGCTGGAAGGAACACCCTCCCAGGACCTTTGTCAGTTGGCCAGAACCCTGAATCTCTTCCAGAAAATGAAATCAAGGCAAGATTTGAATGCAAGGACCTCTTAAGTCTTCTTGTTAATCCCATTCTTCCATGCACAGAAATGAATCCTACACCCAAAATATTCATTCTCTCTCTGGTGACTGATCTAATAAGGAGAAAAGTGAGCAAAAAGTTTTCAGTTTAAGTTCTTGGAGGAAACAGGATGAAACCAATCAGAATAAAACAAAAACATATTTTCATGAATCTAAAACTCAAAGCAGTGTTTACCAACACTTCCCTGTAGCCATAGAATCATGGAGTTAATGAGGATGCTGCTTTGTTTTTGGTTCTTTTTCCACCTCTGTTTCTAGGATCCAGTTTCGGGTTAAGGCCTATAAATCCACAACACCTCTCCAGCATTCTTAGCCTAACAACAGATTCAACTGAGCACAAGCCCTGAAGCTAGTGGCCACACCCACTTAAAATTCGCTTACTGTACATTTTCTGTGTATAATGAGCCTTCTAATTTTGTCAAGGGTTTCTTTTTTAATTTAAAGCAGTGCAATTTATTAATAGGTAGACTACAGTGATCACAAGTATTACAGGTGGAATTCGGATGTGGGAGGTGGGGCTAAATGAATAATACCATGAGGGACGTCCTCAAGTTAATGAGTTTTGGGAAAAAATAAGTTCTTTGGAGCTGGAGAGAGAAGACAGAAGAAAACAGTAATGATGAAAGAAAAGAATGGAATGGTAAAGGCATGGAGAAGAGAGAAGCCAGCCTGGCATATCTGCCCTTCCTTCCTAGTGCTCCTGCACGCTCTCTCCAAGACTCCATGGTGAAATGAGGATGTGGGGGGAGAGGTATGTGAGTCTCCTCAGGGCCCCTGGGATCAGGCTGGAGCAAGTCTAGGCTAGCCAGGGCTACACAGCAAACAGACACTCCCAGAAAACTAGATAATGGTGAAATTAGTTTCTTGAAAGTCCTTATTTCATAGGAAATGTAATCTTCTGGACCTTTACCCTCCATCCTTCATCAGGTTTCTCTGGCAGCCAGCCTTCCTTCCTGAGACAAGTGGCATAAAACAGGCCCACCTTGAAGCCAGAGAAGACAACATGGCCCTTCCCAGAATGAAACAGGCCACTTTCTTCCTCTCTGGATAGAACTAAAGTTCATAAAGCACGTCTGTATTAGGAATCTTCTAGACTAACTATATGGCAAAAAAAGGTGTATATGACATGGAATTAGTCTTTCTTTTTCAACAGAATACTGTATTTATGAAAGAGAAATGAGAGAGAGACAGATATAGACAGAGAACATGGTTATTCCAGGGCCTCTTGCTGATGCAAAGGAACTCCAGTTGAATGAGTCACTTTATGTATCTTGTTCTACGTGGGTAGTGGAGATTCAATGTCAGGCCCCCAGGCTTTGAAAGCAAGCACCTTTAGCCACTGAACCATCTTCCCAGCTCCTGTAATTGGTCTTTCTTTAGATAGAACAAAATATTAAGAAAGCTACACTTTGAAGGAAAATTACCTTAACATAAAATAGAGTAAATTATGTGATAAATGGTAGTATTGGAAGAGTTCTGTATTAAGACCCTATAAAGATAATTGTAAGAAAATGTTCCCTTATTGCATGAGAATTTTTCTCAGAACCACATTACACTGTTTAAACATGAAAGATTTAGGCTGGTCAGGGAGTTTCCCAGAGCTTCGGGAAGCCACTTGGAATCCATGGTAAATGCTTTGTTAATGCTGCAGAGAAAAAGAATTGGAGCTAAAGAGACCATGTCATCAGCTTCAGATTTAGTGTGTAGGAGGTAAGGAATGAAAGAAGAGTTGGTTCAAGAGAGGAGAATATCCTCCCAAGAAGCAGTGGGAATGCAAGGTAGGTGAGGAAGGTCCTGAATTCTGCTGTAAATGTAATCATATCAGCCACTCTACAGGGTCATCCTGGAGTCTATGTTGTGTCACGGCAGACTGGGAACAGTATTCTAGGAAATTATAAGGTGTTATGTGAGAAGAATAACTTGAGAAAAATGAAGGGGGTATTGAAGTGTACAAGTATACACAGGAAATAACATATGGGCCTTAGTGAGAAGGTAAAAAATTGAACAAAAGTTATGGGAAGAAAATGGATGTATATCCGTGCAAAAGTTCCTGATGTACATAAAAATGTACACGTGCCTTGAAAGTCGCCTTCAGAAAGTAAAGTAAAAATTACTTATTACAGTAATAGATTGTACTAAGTATTTTTACACACATTTTCTCATTTAACCCTTCCAATGCTAAGATATTTATTCAATTACAAAACAAAAAAAAAAGAGAGAGAGACTGAGGATGTAGTTCAGTGGTATGGTGGTTGCTGTACATGCTTAAGGCCCTGTCTTTGATCCCCCAACTGTAAAAATAAATGCAGCCCAAAGAATTGACAATTTACTTAAAACTCTAGATTTTTCCTTCTTGAAAGCCTATATTATGTCTTCCATACTCCTCAAAAACAAAAGTGTCATGTACCAGCACATCTGTGTGACAGGCATCTTTACACATATATTATCTCTAGCCACACTATGGCTTATGTTTCATTTGGAAGGACACTGACCAAGTCAAGGACATCCAGAGGAATGGATAAAACTCAGACACTCTATTAAAATCACCAAGAGCTCAACATGGCAATCAGCCCATGTTTCATTCCTGCATTAATTCATCAGAGTCTTATATCTCAGACACTTTCAAGCCATATAGAGCATTGAGTCTCCTGGTCTCTTGCAGCTTTCATTTCAGCACATAGTTCATTCACCAGTGAGTTTGCAAACAGGTTTTTGAGGGCTGGATTTTTTTAAAAAACTCAACTATAGCTCTAAAGATTCCCAATGTTTAGGTCATTATAAACATCTTCACCACAGGTGATTTCAATGTGTCTAGGGACTCTAGCCACTCATCTCTTTGCCATTCATTAAAGGTACATAGACATGCCATGGGAAAGAGTGGTCAAAGCCAACTCACAAATAGTCATATGACAAGTTTTAATAAAATGGAGACACCTGACATCTGTTGAACACTGTGTTTCAGTATTAGGTGGCACTAAATCCTGAAAATGCTATTTGATGGAAAAGCAAAAATTTTCCCAATTGCTATAATGCAAAGAAATCGCTTTTTGGAACCCAGTGAAGCAGTTATCTTCTCATTGCTGGCACAGAACACTTGACTAGAGGCATCTTATGGAAGGAAAAGGTTTCTTTCAGCTTACAGTTTCAAGCAGAAGCTTCATCATTGCAGGGGCTGGGGTGCACTAGTGCAAACCAATGACCTTGGCATATGCCACTCTGTGCACCTTGGCTTTATATGGGTCCTGGAAAATGGAACCCAAGCTATCATGCCTTGCAATCAGACTCCTTTAACAGCTGAGCCATGTCTCCAGCCATAGAGTCCTACTTTTAACCTGGGTGGAAAGATGCTCATGAAGGCTCTTGGACAGAGCAGAAGCTGAGAAGGCAGCCTGCAGAGGGGTCCTGGAATTGATGGATAGAGCAAAAATTGACACAAATTTTGATCCTGTTCACAGTTCTCAAATATCAATCTTTGAGGCCCCTGTAATAGAAGCCTGTGTCATGATCATTTAAAAATAATAACTTAGGCATGTGTTCACATGCAATCACCAATAGTTCCAAATTTTAAAATATTTATTAAGAATTTTAATCCATTTGGACTTAATTCTTGTGCATGGCGAGAGAGAAGAATCTATTTTCATCCTTCTGCAGATATATATCCAGTTTTCCCAACACCATTTGCCGAAGAGGCTGTCTTTTCTCCAATGAGCATTTTTGGCATTTTTATCAAATATCAGGTGGCTATAGCTACTTGGGCTTACATCTGGGTCCTCTACAGATTAATCACTGGGACCTCATGAAATTACAAAGATTTTGCTCTGCAAAGGACACAGTGAAAAAAGCAAAGAGGCAACCTACAGAATGGGAAAAAGTCTTCGCCAGCTATATATCTCATAGAGGATTAATATCTAGGATATACAAAGAACTCAAAAAGTTAATAAGGAATCAAACAAGCCAATTAAAAAATGGGCTATGGAGCTAAATAGAGCATTCTCAAAGGAAGAAATACGAATGGCATATGAGCATCTAAAAAAATGTTCCACGTCACTAGCCATCAGGGAAATGCAGATTAAAACTACATTGAGATACCATCTCACTCCTGTCAGATTGGCCACCATCAGGAATACAAATGATCATAAATGTTGGCGGGGATGTGGAAAAAGAGGAACCCTTCTACACTGCTGGTGGGAATGCAATCTGGTCCAGCCATTGTGGAAATCAGTGTGGAGGTTCCTAAAACAGCTAAAGATTGATCTACCATATGACCTAGCTATAGCTCCTTAGAAATACGTGCTCAACCATGTTTATTGCTGCTCAATTTATAATAGCTGGGAAATGGAACCAGCCTAAATGTCCCTCAACTGATGAGTGGATAATGAAGATGTGGCACATTTATACAATGGAGTTCTACTCAGCAGTAAAGAAAAATGAAGTTATGAAATTTGCAGAAAAATGGATGGACCTGGAAGGGATTATACTAAGTGAGGTAACCCAGGCCCAGAAAGCCAAGTGTCACATGTTCTCTCTCATATGTGGATACTAGCTACAGATGACTGGGCTTCTGCATGAGAATGAAAATACTTAGTAGCAGAGGCCAGTAAGTTAAAAAGGAGACATAAAGGGAAGAGAAAGGAAGGGAGGAGGGTACTTAATAGGTTGATGTTGTATATATGTAAGTACAATGATTGTGATGGGGAGGTAATATGATGGAGAATGGAATTTCAAAGGGGAAAGTGTGGGGGGTGGGGAGGGAGGAAATTACCATGGGATTTTTTTAATAAACATGGAAAATGCTAATAAAAACTTTAAAAAAAAAAGAATTTTAACTGTTATCGAACTAATCTTTCACTAACTCCTAAGGTTATTGAGGCCTAAGGAGACATGATCATCATTGTTTTACAAATGAGCTCTAAGGGAGACATGATCATCATTGTGTTGCACATGAGGACTGGTTAGACATAATCATCCCTGTGTTACATATGAGGCCTGGGGAGATATGATCATGATTGTGCTACAGAAGAGGCTTGAGAAGATGACTTGACTATCA